>NC_137458.1:69394438-69940154 GCF_964235325.1 Thermobia domestica
CTGACCACGCCTGAGACTGATGTCCAAGTTGCCGTACCAATCACTATGATTTCCGCCAACTTGGTTACTGGAGAACTGCTGCCTTTTCCCAGGACACTCTTCGTCTGCCTACTCCATTTAGACCAATTCGGTAATGGTGGCCCTGCTGGTAGTGAATTATCACCGATATAGCTCTTAATTTCACTATAGCACGCAGTCCTCCCCATCCGAGACATAAGTGTCTTCGTAAAGGTGGTGTTTATCGAGGAGGATAAAGAAGGTAAACTTGTAATACATATCAAACTTAAATGTATAACTTTCCGTATGAGTTACTCCAATATTTCGTTTTTAGGTTATACATATCTTTAATAATTCCGGAAATTTCAAAAATCCAATTCACTATACCCTTGTTCTTCACTGTTACAAAAAATACTAATTCCACATTTTTTGGGTAAAAATTAGTTCTTATCTATCTATATATCTATCTATCTATCTATCTATATCTATCTATCTATCTATCTATCTATATATATATATATATATATATATATATATATATATATATATATATATATATATATATATATATATATATATATATATATATTCTATCAGATTGTGTCTGCATACTATCAGACTTTACACTGCCCATGAAAATATATTTTGAGGCTTAGTTATTAAAAATAGTGAATATTATGAATTTAAAACCTTTAGTTGAATTTTCAAAGTTCATGCAAGGAAAATTGGACGCCTAAATCTTAATAAGTTCCTGTTGTTACATTTACTGGGAGCGTAATATGGAGATGTAAAAGCTGCAAGGAAAACTATCCTCACCAGTGCTACCTACTATATTACACTGTACAATGATGTTACATAATGTAACTTTGTTTGTTTCGAATAATTACGGAATGTATGCATATATGTGCCTTTCCAGAGTATATCCAGAGTGCATGTGCATGTTTATTCTCATTTAACAGCGGAAATACGGAAGATAAGTGTGCTTCCATCTGTCGGTTTTCGTGCCGACTTAATTCAATATATTCTCACGCAACACCTTAACAGATCAACAGATGTCACTAGGCGAAGAGTTCCTTGCTGAGCTTCAAAAGCACACTCGATCCAGAAGGTTCGTGGTTCGTTGATTCGAGATTAACATGTGTACATAGAGTTGAAATCAAGGACTGTGCTGTTACTTTTGATTATTCTAAGTTGAAAGGAAACATATGCGTGCTTTTAACACCCTCAATTTTGTCTTATAGTTTTTGTGAAAGCAATGAAGCAGGAAAATGAATAATGATGAATTAAAATGGTGTCCAGGATGAATTAAAATGAATAATGATGAATTAAAATGGAATACATACAGCTTAAAACGAGACTTTATTGAGAACATGTACGAACATGATTGAATTTTGTCTACCACAGAAAGATGGAATTGAACTTGCGAAATGCTGCATCAGTTGTAAACTATCTTCACCTCAGTTAGTGTAGCCTTCATTTCAAAGTGCCTGTTTTAATTATTGGAGTAGGGGAATGGGAACTAGAGTTAGATTGGTATATTCCTCTTTTCACCTATCATTTCCAACAATGACCCAGGGGATTTCCGCCCGGGAGTACGAAAATTCTCTCCCGTTGCCCTACCGGAACTGGCAGAAATCAACTGTTTCCGGTTTTATCGCGGAACACCCAGGTTCGACTTCTGTTCAGAGCTCCTCAGGTTGTTCAAATCTCACGTTAAGCTGCAGAGACCCACTTCTCATACATACAGTGGCTCACAAAATTGATCGTGCACCCTACTATTTTTAAATATGAAAGCGTAAAGTCATTACTCGTCATAAAGTGTACATGTTTGCAGTTATTGAGGCAAAACTGATGTTTATGAGACCCATTTGTATGAGTATCGCACCTTCTTGTCCTCCATGTCTACAGTTGTTGGTGGATTTTCCAGATCCACGTACAAAAGACAGTCACAAAATTGATCATACACTTTACATTTAGCTCGTGTGAAAAGAAGGGGGGGACAAAAAAGCTGAAGGAATGACCACTGTGCTAGTAGGTTATCCACGTCCTTCTACGTGTTTTAGGTGAATGCAACACGAACAAAGTGCAGTAAAATGGCACCAAAAAGTGAAATTACACACTCTGGACGTAAATTATTAATTAAGCTAGCTATGGAGGACAAATCTTTAAGAACTATAGCCAAAGTAACGGGGAGAATGCATTCAACCATCCAGGCAGTTGTCAAAAGATTCAATTACAAGTCAGGATAAGAAATAAGGTTGGTCGAGGAAGAAAACATATATTGAGTGTAAGAGACGAACGAAGAATCATTTTAAAAATAAAAAGGATCCTTGTCAGAGTGTACCCAAACTGACTACAGAAGTTTCATCATCCATTGGGAGACCCCTTTCCACAGAAACAGAGAGAAGAACTTTAAGAACAGCTGGATTCAATGGTCGAGTTGCTAGGAGGAAGCCCTATATTTACAAGACGAATCAACGCAAAAGGTTTCAATTTGCTCTGGAACACAAGAAATGCTCCGAAGACTTTTGGAATAGCGTAATATTTAGTGATGACAGCAAACTTAATCTGTATGGATCCGATGGACACAAAATTATTTGGCGAAAACCTAATACAGAATTTAAGAGGTAACACACTAGACCAAAAGTAAAACATGGTAGAAAATTGGTCATGGTTTGGGGCTGCATGGAAGCTTCTGGCGTAGGAAAGCTACACTTTATTGAGGGAACAATGGACAAATGTGCATATCTCAACATATTGAAGACAAACTTGAAGTCTTGTGCAGAAAACTTAGGACTTGGACAGTTCTACAGATTTCAGTAGGACAACGACCTCAAGCATACCGCTTACATTATGCTATTGTACAACACACCAAAGATTGTTGTAATCCCTCCTCAATCACCAGATCTCAATCTCATAGAAAATCTATGCTGGGAATTAGAGAAGGATGTAGCAGCGCTAACCGAATAACGTGACAGAACTGAAGACGTTTCTGAAAGAGTGGTTCAAGATTACCCCTAGTGTTACAAAGAAGTTGGTACAATCAATGTCAAACCGACTAACCGAGGTGATAAAGAAGAAACGGGTTTGCAACTCGCTAATGAACTTTTCAAATATTTAAATGGACAAGGTGTACGAATAATTTTGTGACTCTTAATTTGTGTATGAAACTGTTTTGTTTCTACGTTTAAGGTCTGATTAAGTGTAAAGGAATGAAATAAATATATTTTGTTTATAAGATCCCTTCACATAATATATTTCAATTTCTTATAAGCTATGTAAAAGAGGTTATTTCTATTCATTTGTCTCTCAGCGCCAAGTGTACGATCAATTTCGAGAGCTACTGTATATCCTCGGTACTGTTAAGGGGGAAGCTTAAACTCCAATCCAACTAAACTAGTGAATTTTATTTTCGAAATAAAAGCTGCGAACTCGACGCATAATATTGATTTATAATCTTTATTTTAGTCATTGGTTACATTGTTGAGGCAAAATAGTCAAATTAATAGCTGTCAGTATAAGTTATTGTCTTAATTACGTAGCAATCTTGTGATTCAAAGTTTGTGTTTGGATCCTGGAGAAAGTAACAGGATTTTGGGTTGCACAATGATTGTTGCAAAGCTGATTGATTATACCAGAAGAGCATCAACAGACGCTTAAATGATAAATTCATTGTAATTGTCTCACTATATTGGGTTTGTTCAAATTGTGAACAGTTTGAATCGATGTTCGATAATAAATTATGAGATGCCACAGTCATAGGTTCTGGCCATTCTATCAATCTATATGATTTAATTTCTCTCGTATTTGAGGAATAAAAAAATGACAGAGATAGTGGGACAACACGTTTCCTAATATGCAATTTGTAGGCAATTATTTCTTGGTTTAGAGTTCTAACACCTCTTTCAGCACTGATTATATATGAAACGTAGATCTACTGCTTAACGTGAGGCTACATAAGCTCCAACTGGGAGTCGAAGCTGGATCATCGAAGCCAAAAGTTCGTACAGTAACTATATGGCTACGAGGAAACTCTACAATTTGCATGGAGTTTTATTCAAGATAATGATAGGAACACAGAAAGAAATGTTATTCTGTTTCCTCAATATAATTCCAACCGAAATTGGTGTACTGCTTCCGCATCAATTTTAGATGTCACCTGTGACTAAAACTGTGACCTGGGCACGGACGATATGGCAACTTCCACGTCTTTACAGTTAGTATTAAAACGTTGCCCCTCTAGTTCAGAAGTGGCAGTCAATAATGGGCGTCAGGTTAGGACTATAAAGTGACTAATCCAGACTCTCTCAACCGTTGTTCAGTAGATAGTTGACAGTTGCTGCTATATTGTGTGGTTTCGCATTGTCATGTAGCACTTCCTTGAAAACAGCACGACTAACTGTTACGTGTTCTCCATTTGACCAACACTTCTGGTCTCTATGCCCGTTAAGCACGCACTCCTCTGTACTTACTTTCATTCACAAAACACTACATTTGGCGCTTCAAAACAAAACAAACAAACAAACAAAAAAGGAATACATCTGCATTGTCGTAGTATATTCGAAAATTCATATTATGGTTATAGATTTATTAGAAAAACAACCAAAAACAGTTTTCGATCATCCTTCGTATTAGTTATAAAGTTATATATATATATATATATATATATATATATATATATATAAAATCTGAGATATGAGATTGGCGAGACATCGTTGAGCCAATATGAGCTTTAAACTGCGAGATATCGGCGAAAGTTTATGAAATTTAGAATTGATATCTTATCAAATCAAAATATTGCAAATTTAGAATAACGTCACCCTTGACTTATTCCATCCATTACTTTACACAATAGTTAAGTAAAGTGTTTGTTGGCTTGTTATTACCTTCCAGTATTAAAATTAATTGAAAACCATATTATGGAATGATACACCCATACCTACTTAAGACTTATGTTACTTCTTTATAGGTTTTCTTACGGAAACATCATCATACAATTCGAATTTACGCTATAATAAAAGACAAAATGTTACTGCTTTTTGTAACATGATTTTTATTATAAATGACAAGCAATAGTATTGCTTTTTCACAGGAAATTATTTTGAGCTGCCACCAGGCTGATGTGACAGAAAAGAGAACAGGAATTGGTTGACAAAGAGCGGAAACTTCAGCAGAATAATTTAGTTGACGAATAAGGGTTTGGAATTCAAGTAAGCCTCTTTGAAGATTTGGAAAAGAATGCATTTATTGGTACTTTGATCTAAATATGAGTTAAAACTTCTTTTTGCTAGTTTATTTCCTGAATTTTGATCCTACTTTACAACGACACATATCGCAGATCATAAAGTAACATTAACGATTTCTGTTCTGCAAATAACTAGTTAAACACCAACATTAAACATTAATAGATTTCAACAAGTTTAAAACACCTATTCTTCCTCTTTTGTTGATTGGAAATTTTGTGAGAATGTGTTATGCTAGAATATTTTCTCCAGGGGGAGGAGGAAGCAAAATGTGAGGGGGCTGCACTTGAACTCTATTTGCTAAACGACGTACCATGGATACGAGTGACATACATTCGCAATTTAATATATGTTTGCTTCGGAAGAAAGGGGGCGGTTGGTCAATTCCGGGTTAGCTAAACAACCCCGGAAATATCACTGGAAATATCAGCCTTTTCACTATGTCGCTAACAAGACGACAGTAGAAGGTGTGATTAGTGAAATAGCAAACGAAAACTGCCTCTACGGCCTATGAAACCTGGAGAGTCAATGCCGCATTCACAAAAGCTCTTCATTGACTTCTATCCTTAATCCAACTAGATCCAGTTGCTACTTTATATTCGAATTATTCTACGGCGGTATTTCACCAATTTCAAGAGTATACTTATGTTTCTCTATTTTCACTTATTGCACCAAAGAGATCAAGTCAAGAATTGCCGTAATCAAAGAGGCATTCAACAAAGAAAATATCCTTAGCCTAACTAGCAGGAAAAAGTTGGCCAAGTGCTATATATGAAGTACTGGACTGTATGGTTTGGAGACTTGGACATTACGGAACTTATTTAGAGAATTTCGAAGTGTGGTGTTGGAGGAAGATGAAGAAGATAAAATGAACAGAAAGAGTAATAAATGAATATATTTTAAAACGGGTAGGAGAGAAGAGGACACTTTTATTCAGCTTCCTCCACAGGAAGGCTTATTGAATTGGACACATCTTGCAAAGAGATTGCCTTCTTTATTACGTCAAAGAGGAGGAAATGGAAGAAAAGTGAGGAGTAGGAAGAAGGAGAACACAGCTGATCGATAATTCGGAAAATAGAAGAAAATATTGGGGTTAAAGAGAAAATGGAAAGAAACATTAACAGGTCCGAACCTAAAACAGAAAAAGTTAATTAGTCCCAGGATCTACCGACAGGCAGAATATTTATTAATAAGAAAAATCTGAGACTTCACTCGAATATTAGGTCTTCCTTTACAAAAGCTATTTTAGGGAGTGTTTTATTTCTCAGTATCATTTTTTTTATGATTGCTCCAATTACCTGGACTACTGTTTATCCAGATTGTGTCCAGAACTATACAATATTGATAATAGGAGTTTCACTGTAATAGCTCATGTTATTAATGATTAACTTTAACAAGTAATCTTCATCAATTTCTTTTTATTGATTTTCAGGATACATGTCCAAGATAGCAAAGATGAAGAAACGAAAGGAATTAGTTTAGTGTTCGAACGAATTGAGAGAAGAGATCGTGGCAAGTATTGGTGCACTGCCAAAGTAGGTGGAGAAAATGTTTCGGTATCGTTCGATCTAGTTGTTATCAGTAAGTATATCATATACAATTGATAATATTGTACATTAGCTGTTTAAAGATTATTTAGGCACTGTCATGCTTTCCATCGTGTATATTATCAGACAATTTTTTAAAATTATATGATCTTAAGTTGTACTTGCTGTCTTCCAAGAAAGCAAATGCAAAAACTTTGTGCAGTAGGCATTTTTGCCGATCCCAAACGTTTCAGCATTCTTGCCAATTTGATGTAGAGAACAGAACCCAAACAACCCCTCCAGGGCTTCTAACCCGTTCCTACTACTACTACTACTACATTAGCTGTAGATCTATATAGTACAAGGGCAAACTTACTACTACTACATTTGCTGTGGATCTATATAGTACAAGGGAAAACTTATTTTAATGAAAGAAGTTTAATGAAAATTTAAAAAAAAATAATCGTTAAATCACTTTTTGAATATTATTTTTAATCTTATTTTAACGAAAGGAGTGTTATAAAAAATTTTTAAAAATAGTAAAAAAAAAAAAAAACTGTCCGGGGGCAGGGTTTGTACCCACGCCAAAAACGATCTTCCTTACTAGCATGTTGCGCTAGCCTACTCGGCTATCAAAGCCGACAACTTTTGCCCTTTGTGCTATATGTAGATCATGATTCGTGATATCGTATCTGTATCGGCCAATCAGATCAGAGGATATCTGAAACGTTTGGGATCAGCAAATATGCGTGCAGTAGCATGAATACCTTAAGTATCAGTATATTTATAAAGTTATTCACTCTTCATCTCATTTAACACCTGTGTAAGATGTTATATTTAAAGTTGTGAATATAATCCATTTCAACTACATAAGTATGCGGGTCGTTCAATATACAGGAAGTTTCTCTAAGCTGTAAAATATTTATTTTTAAGATTAATTTGTAAACTATACATACATGTGTAGGCAGGTCCTTCCTCACGTCTCCACATAATCCCAGTTGATATTCAAGCATTTGTTTTACTATTTCATCAATTTATCCAAACCTTCGCAGAAAATAAGAGCTCTGGCTATTTAGCACTGTCCGCACATTCCGCTTAAGTTCTTCATCACAAGTTGACAAGAGACCAGGTCACTAAAGTCGAATCTGAACTCTTCATCAGAGAAACGTAATTCGACATAAGCAACCTGGGCTCTTGTTCTTGACGATAACGCCCACTCCCGCTCAGCACGTAAGCAGAACACAGAATCGAAGAATGAGGATGGAAATGACTGTCCCACTCCCCATACAGCCTCAGTTTAGCACCGAGTTACTTCCATCTACTTCCGGTGTTAAAGTCTGCATTTGCAAATTGAACGTTTCGAAACAGATGAAGAAGTAAAACGGAATGTGAAGAGAGTGTTAAATAGCCAGAGCCCTGATTTTTTTTAAAGGGTTTCGACAAATTGGTTCAACGGTGAGACAAATGGCTGACTCTCATTAGAGATTATGTGGAGAGGTGAGCAAGGACACATCTAGATGCGAATGTACACAGGGTGGTCCAAATGTAGGTATACAGTCCTACAAACTATGACTTTTAGTTTATTAAGATAATTAGTTTAATTGCTTCTGTTTGTTCCAAACTTAATGTATGAGTGAAAAGAGCTTAAAAACAAATAATAAAGAAACTGTAAGTCACTACTTGTATGGATAACAATAAGTAAATTATATAAAATGCCGTGAACCAGTCAGTACGGAACTGAATACCTACTTTTGAGCCACCCTGTTGTTTATTCAGGGCTATAGAAACAAAATCGCTAAACAAAAAAATGTTCAACAATTCTGGAACATAAGTCAGTCACTTTTCTTTCGTCTCCTGACAAAATTTAAAAATGAATTTAACAGGTTTCGCTTCTATACCCTTGAAATGTATCTTAAAAATAAATATTTTACAGCTTACTTTACTTACATGCAACACTTCCCAAGTGCAACACTTCGATTTTGATATTTGCCAGATACATTCTACACAAAAATAAACAAAAACGGTTTTAGATGGCAAAAGCCCCCACCCAAATTTTTGAAAGTCGATGCCCGAAAGGCAAGAAGGAGTGGACCGAAGTGAATGAAATTGTGCACAAATAATGTAGACGTAAAATGAGGGAATACGTGTTTTCCGTTTTTCTGGAATAAACAGTTGCGTGGGTACGGACCCCTCCAGACCTTTTATCACGGAATATCAAATGTGCTAAAAACAGTATGTCAGAAGTGCCTAACGGACAAATTGCCATGAAACTTGTGTAAAGACAATACGCAAAAATAAATAAATAAATAAATAAATAAACGATACGGGTTCTGTACTTTCCGCAAAAAAAAAACGTATTTAGGGGACAAAAGTAAACACCCAAAATTTTGAAAATTGACGCCCCAAAGACAAGAAGAAATGGACCTACGTGAATGAAATTCTGCACAGATATTGTAAACGTAAAATGTGGGAATGCGTGTTTAGTATTTTCCTGGAATAATAAAATTTAATATTCTGCAGTAATATTTACTTTCTTTCGGAGGGGACCTTGGGATTCATACAATTTCTCCGCACAAACTAAAAAACACATGTTCATATTTTGTGTATTGTCTCTTAACACAGTTTTCTTGCAACTCTTCATGTTATTTAGGCACTTTGGAGGTATACTTATTATCACTTTAGATATTTTATAATCAAAGATTCGGAAGGGTCTGTGCCCCACTCGCCTTTTTTTTTTTTTTTTTTTTTTTTTTTTTTTTTTTAAGGAAAATACGAAACACGTATTCTCTCATTTTAAGTCTACAATATCTGTGCACAATTTCATTCACTTCGGATCACTGTTTGCCTTTCGGGTGTGAACTTTCAAAATTTTGGGTAGGGACTTTTGCCCTCCTAAAACCGTTTCTCCGCACAAAGTAAAAGACACGTATTCGTTTATTTTTTATGTATTGTTCCTACACAGAGTTTTGTTGCAATTCTTCGTGCCCTTTAGGCACCTCTGACAAACTGTTATTAGCACTCTTGATATTTCGTGATCAAACGTTTGGTGGAGTCCGTGCCCCACTCAGCGTTTTTTTTTTTTTTTTCTCTGGAAAATACGAAACATGTATTCTCTCATTTTACGTCTACAATATCTGTGCCCAATTTCATTCACTTCGGTCCATTTCTTCTTGCCTTTCGGGCGTCAACTTTCGAAATTTTGAGTGAGAACTTCTGCCTCCAAAAACCGTTTTTTCCGCAGGAAATACAAAATATATATTCGTTTATTTCATGTGTAGTATCTACCTGGTAAATTTTTATCAAAATCGGAGTGTTACTTACACTTGGGAAGTGTTACATGTATCGTACAAGCCATGTATTTTAATTACATTAAATTTATTTCGTATTATCTTCTCATAGAAATGTACTTATATGTTCTTAGTAAACATACTGTTCAGTCATTATATCTAATTCTTTTTTTATAATAAGGATTGTCTCAATAGTACAGCTTGATCAATTGTTATTTATATAATGTTTTAAATTAGATAAAATTATAGTAAAGCATCTTTTAAAACATCTTTAATTAGAATTAAATTATTTATATACTTATTAATAATTGTTTATATGATAGAAGTAGCTGATGTTTTAATAGATAATAAGGTTTTCGTCATCCCTAATTTCTTTAAAACATATTTCCAAGTCTTCTAGAGGATTCTTTTTTGTTGTTTTATAAATTTAGGCTTCCTTTGTCTTAAAATTAATCTTGATTAGGTTATAGCGTTTTTTACTCATTTTTGTATTAAAGATGATATATAACGAATTATGGAATAATTAGATGAATAGGTAATCAAAAAATCCCGTGTAAAACTACTAAAATCCGCACACAACACTAAATCCACACAACTCGTCCCGTTATTTTTTAATTTTTCAGTTAAAATCCTTTCATTTTTTTGTGTTTATTATTAGATTAATGCAAATATATATGATAATAGGTGACCAGTTAACCATATAGATTGTACACATTGGTTTTCTATAAAAACGATGGAATGATAAATTTCATTTCTCTAACTTGAAAGTGGACTACATCACAAAAGGTTTCCAGGCTAATGGCGTTTCTGGTTTATTTTAGAGATATCGAAGACATTTGGTAGCGATAGAGTGTGAGTTGTGTCGTGCTGAACTCATGTCAACGTGTTATATACATTGTCCGTAGCTTCTGTCATTTATGTGACATATAGGGATTTGCAAGTTAGATAACATATATTCCAGTGATAAGTCGTATTTCTAATTCAATAGATACATAAACGTTCCATACAATAGATATTAGTCTACAAACTATCAACACGAGCTACATGAAATCTATCATATTCAGAAAAAAAATAGTATGGATTTTGTATGGGAATTAAGAATAATATAAACCATCTGTCTTTCTCCAAACGGCATTGAATAGCCAACTCGTATAAGAATTATAATGTAGTTACGTTTTTTTTTTTTGTTTTTTTTTCTTTTATGAAAGTTGAGGAACATGAAAAATTTACAATAGGAAACAAATCATGTGATACGTATTTCATGGCACCTTCATGTATCTGGCAATGCTTTTCTTCATCTTTCAAAACTCTGATTTCTCAAGATTTGTAGTCCCAAAATCTCCGGATATATTACCTGCCGATTTAATTTTTATTAAGATATTTAAAAAAAAAAAAAGTGTGTGTTTCGAAATAATTGCAAGAAAACTTGTCAACATCAACTGTTAAGCTCAACAAAAAGTGTCCTCAGGCTTGGTAAACAGAACTTTCACTTGCATTCAAGCTGCAAGCAGGAAATTAGCATTTTTAATACCTTTTGTAAAATGTGTTATGGTCGATCCAACATTTGTGGTTATAATTATAAATTTCATGGAGGAATCTCAAGTAATTGCCACGGAGCCGTTATTGTGACGGGGACAAATAGCCACGATGCTCACGCCTCCGTCATTCCCTACATTTAATCAACCAATCAACATCTGTTTGATGTACGAAATATATTATAGTGTTCAACTTGCATGTCTGTCACTTCTGATAAACTACTGTAGATCAAGTATAATTTACTTAGGTAGAGAAGAGTATATTCACTATATTAATATTACACCATATAATTTCATTTTTTTAAATTTTTAAATATAATTGAACAACAGTAGATCTATTTTTTTTATCATAACAGTTTTAAACTAAAAATTATTTTAAAAATTCCATTGATTAATTTCCACATATTAATCAATTGTTAGTACGAGTAAATCAATTCAGTTCTACTTACTAATTCTTAAATTTCTTGACCTAGTTTACTTGAAAAATTAACCGAATTTTAATTAGTTTTAAATCATATATATGTCTCTTCCAGTATTCAAAGATGTACATATAATCCTGTGTTATGTAATTTACTTTTTTTAAAAAAAATCAGTCACGATCATATCATATGTTCCTAGCTAATATAATTTCTCTATTTATAAATGTTTCAAATACAGATCTATGTCCATTTTACCCTGAAACAATGTACCAAAAATAAATTTTAAAATGTCTCAAATTGTGGAGCCTACATGCTTTTTAAAAAGTACGAGTGTGGATCGAAAAGTAATGCCTCCTGTGACATAAAAAATATATCAATGAATATATAACAACAAAGGGTATTGCAGATCATAGCCTGAGCTGTTCTCAACAGAAAACTACTGTTCAACATAGTCTACATGATTTTGAACACATTTGCACCATCATCGAACCCAGGAATCAAAACCATTTTGGAAAAATTCAGGAGTTTGCTTCTTGACCCAGGATGTTAAAACTGTTTTAACTTCATCCAAATCACTGAATCTGAAACCATGTAGATCTTCTTTGATAGGTCCAAACAGGTAAATGTCAGAAAGAGCCAAATCAAGGCTGTAGGGTGGGTGAGGCAGTACTGACCAACCCTGTCCCCTCGAATTAATTCATCAGCACGTTCTCGATTTGCATCGTTGTCTGATGTTGTCTGTTGGTCGCTTCTTGGTTTATCTGCAATTTCTGTTCCTCCGTTTCGAAACTTCTCCACCCAACGTTGCACATTGCTGATGTCCATTACAGTTCCCATAAACAGTTTTCAAGCAATTGTGAATTTACTTAGATGGACAACCTTCTTTTGCCAGAAATTCAATGATGGCTCTTTCTTCTAACTTCGGATCCGTGGTTCTAATTAGTCAATCTGAAAAAGAAAAGACTATATTAGTAAAGTAAGATTATCTGGATAATATCATGTATAGCTGCAATAGAGACAACATCATAGCGAGGAAGGCATTACTTTTTGATCCACCCTCGTATTTAATAGCGTTTTTTTTTTTTTTTTACGTATATGCAGTGTCATGGTTAGATATGAAGTGCGCATCACTTTAAAATTTTGAAAGTGGCGCAATTAGGATTTTATGCTCACTAGTTGTTTCCCTCAAGCCTTCAGCTCGTCTAAAACTTACCTACGCTATAATGACATCTCTTAGCGTCAGGTAGGTAGCAGCACAACTAATGACAAGTATTAGTAGCTTGATTGTGATCTATTAGCAATTAGCGTGACTGACAACTTTGAGACTTTACTGTAATAAGGATAGATTACTCTTGAAAATAATATATTTTGTTATGAAAGTACTAGAACTTAACGAAGGTATTGTTAGCAAGTTCAATGATAGACTTCAATAGACACTCACTTCCTCTCCTTTAGTGGGAAATATCTCATCCAAAATTAAGCATTTTAATATTTAGAACAGTTGTAATTACAAATCTTATAGACTCACCGCCTTATGGTTTTACTAGCGATACATTCAGTAAATATGGACCTGTATGTAAGGTAGTTGACAGAGAATTGGTATTTCTTATATTATATAATAAACTAGCTGAAATACCCATTTTTCGCATGGGGGCTGTATTTGGAAGTCAACGCCTATGGAAGTATCACCATTCAGATCAGCGACCGCGAAAACTATGGATTTGACACTAATATTGGTCATTTTGGATTATTTTTACTTATCTCGCCCTTCCCTGAGACCCCCTGGATAGAATTTTGAAAAAACGGTTCGTCTTGGTCTGGGGCCTGGACCAAGGTACCCATGACCAAAATTTGATAACTCTAGGACCACTTGTTTGGTCCCCAGGTCGGTCTCGGTAAACGCCCCCTTCCTCCGAGACCTCTCGTACGAATTTTGAAAAGAAAAAACGCTTCGTCTTGATCTGGGGCCTGAACCAAGGTACCTGTGACCAAAATTTGGTAACTCTCGGTCTACTCGTCTGGTTCCCAGGCCGCACACAGACAGACAGACACACACAGAGAGACAAACAAATTCTTTATTTTATTTGTAATAGATACAAAATTAGGCTTGTCTCAATTTTTCTTGGAAAAGTATGAGAGATGTTTACGTAAGTTATATTTTTAATACAAAGCTTTATTTTCTTTCTTATCTTTCAACAGAGCCTATAAATTTCGTGGATACACCAGCAGTGCAAGAAGCAGATGAGGGACAGGACCAAGTAATCCTGAAATGTGCTGCGGAAGGCGATCCTTTGCCAGCGATTAGATGGTTTAGAAATGGGAAGCAAATACAAGGTATGATATACTAAAGCAAAACGTAGAGCATTTATATAAATTAATAAACATTCATATACGGAATTGTGATGAATCAACTACATCAAATGTATAGAAAATGCTAGTTTGAAATATGTTTTTCATTGTTCTTTACTAAAACTCCATAATACTCTAAGAAATAATCATTTCAAGACTCATTTTACCTTAAATTGTTTTTCTTATTCCCATTTCATTCATGTATTTCTGAAACACTTTTTATCTGTATTGTATCTTATATATAAAACTGAACGTATGCATGTTTTTTGTATGATCTGCTGTACAAATCTATACTTTTGGCTTGACATATTTTCAGGTAATTGTAGAGAAGAGCCCATAGATTATTTAGAATTAGAATCACATATAAAGCTGAACAGGGCAATAACTTGTGGAGGGACAAGGAGCAACTGCCCCAGGGAAACTCCCCACCGTTCGAGGGGGTTCCATTTTAAGACAAAATTTTCTTACTTCATATACGATACGAACATGAAATTATAAATGAATCATCAAACAGGTTCACTACACTACATAAACAAAACAGCACACAAAAGGTAAATAAAACAAAAATGAGTCGTGGGCCCATTTCAGTAAAAAATTGTCTACTATTAGGGGCCCTAGATATAATATTTATTCGTATGGCATTGAGATTTGTGAATAATGTCCCCTTAATTAATTTGCCATGTATGGAACGGGCCCAGGGGCTTAACTAACGGCCCCGCAGACCTTACCGTGCGGGAGGGCCCACGGGCTCCGGGGAGACCATAAAGATAAGAGAAAAATGGAATGAGAGGCTCAAGAATTAGAAAAACAACTTTTTTAGGGGGCCCAAATACGCGTATTAAAGCTTCCTCCCGAGAAAAAATTTAAGTTACGGCGCTGAAGCTGAAACCACACCTTAGGCTTGGTATACTTCTAGGAAACTATAGGAAAGAGACCTAGGTTATTTAAAATAGAATTATACATAGTATAAAAGTTGAAGCCTCACCATTGGCTTGGCATACTTCTAGGTAATTATAGGAAAAAGATCGTAGATTATTTAGAGTTAAAAGTATATATGCCTTAGCTACATCATAGGGTTTGACATACTTCTAGGCAATTATAGGAAAGAGACATAGGTTATTTAGATTTAGAATCCGGATATTTTTTGGCATACTTCTAGGTAACTATAAGGAAGCGAACATACACTATTAGAATTAGAATTACATATAAAGCTGAAGGCACACGTTGGCTTGGCATGCTTCTAGGTAACTGTAGAGAAGAGACCATAGGTTATTTAAAGTTACGTAGAATTAGAATTATACATATATAAAGCTGAAACCACACCTTTGACTCTACATACTTCCCAGTAATAGTAGGGAAAATATTATAGGCTATTTGAGAATTAATACATGTATTATACATAAATTCTTGATCTCTTGATTAGTCATCTAATATACAGTAATTATCAAAATAATATAAACACCATAAGGAAGCGCAGTTTACCTGATGGTTAAGGCTTGGAACCATTGTTAGCCTGTAGAACAGCTCTGAATGTAGAATGGTTTCATTGTAAGTCGTGAATGGTTTCCAGGAAGCTATTCTACTCGTCTTCATGCAGTACAATATCAACTTCCAGCGAGAATGGAAGAGAACATCTGCGAGTGAGGAGAAAAGAAACCACAGGCTATTCCATAGATCCAGAACAGATCACAGCTGTTCAATACTGTCCTGGCGGACCAGAGGAATGTTGTAGTTTATCCTGATGTTTAAGAAACCATGCCTCAGTAATATTAACTGGTACATCGTCATCTTTGAAAATTGTGTTGTTTGCCGAAAAGAACATCTGCAAGATAACGTGGTCATCTAAAATGATGACAATCACTGACAGTAATGCGTACTGAGGCCGTATACTAATACTAAAAAAATGACGCCCACAACGTCACAGAACTTGCCGTCATGCTTCACCATTGGAAGCTGACAGTAAAAGGATAAAGTTTCTTTGAGTGTCCACCATACATAATTACAATCTCTTATTGTAAATATGGTGAAAGTGAACTTATCGGACCATATTATGTGTTCCCAATCACTGTCGGTCTCTTCTGCACTATTTTCTCCACGCTAAAGTGTTGGTGGTGCTGATAAGGGGTTTTGAAATATTGTGTTCCGGTCACAGATGTTCAGGTTATGCAACTAGTGCCGAATTGTCACTAAACTGTTCCAGATGTTGATTAAATTTCGAAATCGCTTTCTCCTCATTCGCTCTACGGTCATTGGTGACTGTCCTATTCAATGGTCAGTAATGTCGCTGAGGCTTCTCTCACGTTCACTGTTATTCTTTGCCGAAGTTGTTTTTCTGTGAGTGAAGTAGGCCATTGTCACTTTGGATACAGATGTTCACGACGCTTCTAACACACTAGCTCCTGAGATACTTTTCCTTCAATAAACCGAGCACCCACGATTTAAGTTATTTAAATCTCGGAGGATATTTCATTTTTTGCATCACCAATATATGTTTACTTCAACACACACCTCCATTCTACCGTACTTGACTATTACAGATAGTCACATAACACAATTGCAAAAAGCCAGGCGCTGCACGGGCATCCTAAATGTTACCACCTTGCGTATCATATGTGTTACAAACTATAGGTATTTCTATTATTTTGATAATCACTTATTTGGACAGATGAAAGTTAAAATGATCTTGCCTGACTGACCACCTTTTTCATAACCCTTTGTGCATCACATATGTTTTGTGTTGTTGCTCCATCGTTATGCTAAGGTTCAGACTCATATAGTAACAGTTCACGTATCAGATGCTGTCGAACTCTTATCGTCACTGCTACTAAAAACTGACAGAAGATACTGACGGAGTGGCACCTTCCGTGTTAAATAGTTCTTGTCATATTGCCTGCCAGTTTGATATTGTATTTACATTCGATTCTACGTATACGCTAGTGCTTCTTTGGGTTGTAGAAATATTGAAAGACTTATGACTCTACCTACCTTGTATTCAGTTCTGACTTCTAGTTTCATATTCACAGCTACTGCAATTGTTTTCTTCTGTTTTCACCATTATGTTGCTCAGTTTAACTATCTCACTTTGTCTATACTTGTCACTTACAATCTATCCTCATTCTCTTAGTTCTTTAATGGTGAATTTGAATGACAATATGTTATTAACTACGTATAATAAAGTCATATATGAATTTACAGGTATCTTATAGTTTACACATACAATGTAAGATACTTTCAATCCTACTGTACATTCACACACTTCCTGAAAAGTTAAGTGTAGGTACCTTGGCGATATAGAACTTATAGTTAATTTAGTTATTATTTTTTTAAAGTTTATTAATGTAATAAATGTCTTGTTTATTACTGTCGTCAGATATTTGTGTGAGGGATGTTCGGGTGTCAATATCTCAGTTTTAATTGCACCTTCAGATCTCTCTGCCCCGTTGGAAATCACTACTCAGTTTATCCGTTCCATACCCCAGCCCTCAATATCAATATTGTCCTCAAATTTTCTGTGATCGTGTGTCTATTGTGCTGGATTAGATAGAAAAGTAGTCATCTTAATTAGAAGATCATGGATACTACTGTCCCTGTTGGGGCTAATTAAAAATAAAAAATCTGGCTATCTTGCACATTTAATACACGTGGTCTCGAGTTTGATTTCCGGTAAGATCTTTGGAATTTGAACGCATTACGGTGGATTTGGATTCCACCTTAAACAAGTCTCATATAGCCTTGGTGCTGGAAAGACACGTTGAACTCCAAATCAACCAAATCCATAAACATAGTCTGTTACTTTCCATTCCATGATTTTCCTTCCATCATCCTTCCTCAGATTACAGGTTCTTTTTTAAACAGGTTCTAATCAAATTGTCTTCCTCTTTGTAATTAGCTCCATTTTTTTCTTCATAACTATTTCCAACATTTCATCATTGGTTTTCCGTTGTATCTACTTAATTTTCAATATTCTTTTCCATATTATATTTCTAAGGTTTTTCTTCGTACGCATAATCTCCACGTCGTTGCTTCGAATACAATACTCCATACTGAACCAGTTCAGTACGGCTTGTAACATTTTATTAAGCAACCAAAATGGGTAATGATATTAAATCTTATTACGAATTGTATTACTGTATTGTAAAAAAAATTAATATAAACATTTTCTTTTGCCTTTGGTTTCAGGCGATAGAATGGAAGTGCTCGCTGACGGCCTTTACATAAAAAATGTTACTTTAGAAGACAAAGGAGACTATCAATGTAAAGCATACCAGATTTCACCATTAGTAAATAACATAGAAGTTCAACCAGTCTATCTAAAAGTTAAATGTAAGTATGTTTTCTCTTAAAACTAGGTTGACTTCAGCAGTAGTCTACTTGGTTGAAAATTGACATTTTCTCTTAGAGCTAGGTTTACTTCAGTAGTAGTCTGTTTGGTTGAAAGATTGGTGTTTTCTCTTAAAGTTAGGTTTACTTCAGCAGTAGTTTGCTTGGTTAAAAGATTAATGTTTTCTGTTAAAACTAGATTTGCTTCAGCAATAGTCTGCTTGTTAAAAGATTGGTGTTTTCTCTTAAAGTTAGGTTTACTTCAGCAGTAGTTTGCTTGCTTGAAAGATTAATGTTTTCTCTTAAAACTAGGTTTACTTCAGCAATAGTCTGCTTGTCAGCAGTAGTTTGCTTGGTTAAAAGACTAATGTTTTCAGTTGAAACTAGATTTGCTTCAGCAATAGTCTGCTTGTTAAAAGATTGGTGTTTTCTCTTAAAGCTAGACTTACTTCAGCAGTAGTTTGCTTGCTTGAAAGATTAATGTTTTCTCTTAAAACTAGGTTTACTTCAGTAGCAGTCTGCTTGGTTAAAAGATTGATGTTTTCCCTTAAAACTAGCTTCACTTCAGCAGTAGTGTGCTTGGTTGAAACATTGATGTTTTCTCCCAAAACTGGGTTTACTTCAGGAGTAGTCTGCTTGTTCAAATAATAATTGATATTATCATAAAAAAAACAAAAATTCTGTTTTAATTACTTTGTAATTTGCTTATGATTAATTTTACTTTAAAGTAATATTCTTGTAAACTAGATGTTTAATGTTTCTAGTAAATGTGTGTGGCTCATAGAATGGTGTTTTATGGTAGAGGCATACAGTTAGCTGTTAATTAAGAAAAGAATAAAGCTCATAGTTCATCTGGGTTCATTTGTAAGAACTTTGTGAACAAATGTAAGGTAAATGCTTTGAAATAGGCGTCAATAATGATAGTCATCATGCTGGATTCTGTTAAGATTGAGATTGGTTGTCGCGAAATTGAATACAATCCGATGAATGACTAATTGTAAAAATAGGTGACAGTATGATTGTCTACTGAATATAATGAGCGTATCATGAGTATGTGGCCTTCTTTGTTCTTACTTAGGAGGACAGAGTGCTGAGAAGCACAAGAGAATCCAATTCTGGATAAGGAAGAGATTCTTAAAAAATGAAAAACCAAAGTATTTCTTGATTCTGAAACTATTAAAAATCGATAAAGATTTGTTTGTGCATTCTCCAACCAACTAAAAAGTTTCTTCAACTAAGAAAGACAGAACATAGGAGTACGATGTAAACAATGCTGACATGTGTGCGGCTTGTCAGAGTCATTTAAGCAATAATGCCAAAATATTTCTCTCAAACATACCATGATTTAGGGAATAACCAAGAAGGTATAGTTTTATTACATGATTAGAGATTTAAAAGAAAAACACTACAGTTTTGTTGATGGAAAAATAATTAACTTCAAAATAACATTTTCACATAGCAGGATTTTGTTAGACATTTCTTCCCTAATTATTTTAATAATTATATTTGTTGAACTATGATAGTAATTTTCACCTTTGTTTTATTGTATTAAACAATTGAGTTTCGTCCTGCATTGTAAAACGACTGCAGGCTTCCAAATCTACATTGAATTTATCACATTCAATTTCAATTGGAGAAATCAGATTGAAGACGGCGGTCACTATTCTTGAGCTGTATTCATATATATAATGTGAGAGAGAGAGAGAGAGAGTAGGTGGGTGAAAATTACGCTATTGTTTGTCGTTTTACTTTGGTATCAGTCGACTTATTGACGAACAGATTTGTTCTATAAGAACATTGCATAATTTAGAAGCGTAAAACTGAAGTTGAATATGAATATGTAATATTATTCCTTATCCTGTGTAACTAATGCTACCAAAAACGAATTTAGACTCAATGGATAAGGGAGAGAAAACTCGTTGAAATACTCATCGTTTTTAAAACATGTAAATGAAGATAACAACATAATAGTCTTACCTTACTGTTTTCCCTCATCTTTTCAAACAGTGATAAGTATTGTTTAATGATATTTCAATTTTAACAATTCAATTCTACAAAACTAACAGTGAAGTATATAAAAGGTTTTGCGATTCAATTTAATTTTTGTAATATTATTTTTATTAGATAACAGAACAAAAGTTATATTGTAGAGATCTTTAAACAGCCTTAAATTTAACATAAACTTGAATAAACAGAATTAGGCTACATTGTTTGCTATTACCAGCAGCTAAGAAATGTTAGGTGAATGTTGCTACCTTTTGTGTGACATGTTCAAAATACTCAATACAAGTTTATGAAAATGCTTACCAGGCAGGAAAAAATTTAGAAAAAAAAAAACACACAATAGGGCTTACAATGTAAAACTGTTACACTCGTAAAAATTTTTAATTGGACCCTTTTTACACTCCTCGGACCAAAATGGAATTGTAATAATTTCTCTCTGAGTAGGAACAGAGAACTATTTGAACGATGTATTATTGCTTTCTTTCTTTCATGTACTGAGAAACATGTTACGTATCACGGTTACTTGTAAAGTAGATGAATTAATATAAGTAGTTTATTGAACTTATTCATCAATAACAGATTTTTCCTATTTAACAATATCTGTTTTTTTCATTTTAAAATATAATGGAAAAATTACATTAAAACTATTCAATAATGTGTCTGTAATTCAGTGCCCTCTTTCCAAATCAGTACAGCCATAACAAGTTTAATGCTTCTTTACTGATTATGAAGCTATTGGAAGTGTGCATTAATTTTAAGGGGTTTGTTGGTAACAATATATCTTCACTGTGAAAAAGTGTTACAAATTGATCATTCAAAATATCATCCAACGCTATCCACGAGTTTATTATTATTATTATTATTATTATTATTATTATTATTATTATTATTATTATTATTATTATTATTATTATTATTATTATTATTATTATTATTATTGTAATAGGTTGATTTCACGTCGAAAGAACTACACTTATTTAGAAGTAATCCACGCATCGACCCATTTTCTGGAATCCTCATAAGAATGGAAGCGCTGATCAGACAAGTCGTAAGTCATCGATCCAAATAGGTGGTAATCGAAATGAGCGATATCTGGCAAATACGATGGGTATGGTAGGCATCCTAGTTAAGCGCTTCTAATGTTTTCTTGATCAGTTTTGCAACTTGTGCCTGAAGATCATGGTCGTTTTTGCTTCAATACTCAGCTCAACTGCATCAATTGTTGTTGGTAGGTTTTCCCAGTGATGGTTTCATTGGATTGGAACACCTTATATTACACTATATCCAGCTAATCTCACCAAACACAGAGCATGGCATTATGAATATTCGGCTTCGCCGTCGATTGTGGTGGTTCGCTTGCCCTGTACGATGATTTTTGCTCTTCGGATTATCGTAGAGTGCCCACTTTTTATCGTCATCACCATATGCTGCGAAAAACGTTTTCTTCTACGTCTTTGAAGCAAGACTTCACAGGTCGTTTTACGCTTTTCGACGTCCCTCGACTACAATACGTAAGATACAAAATTTTCTTGCTTATGAATCATTCCAATGATCTTTAAACGTCTGAAAATCATTTATCAATCAACATCTTATGGGGATGTAAGTTCTTCTTGCGTCTGACTCAAATCTTTATCGACTGGGCCGCAATGGCTCAGTGGTAGAGCGTTCACCTCTGGTGCATGGGGTCCCTGGTTCAATCCCAGCTCGCGCCAAGTGAACTTTGTGGTGAACAAACACTGTATGTGTGGGTTTTCTCGGGGTTCTCCCGTTTCCTCTCACTTTCTTCATTCCACCATTTCATTCATTTCTCATCATCACTGTCTCCTTTAGCTTAATCGGCATAAACGTGGGACGTAAAACTCGAATATATTTCATTTGAAATCTTCATCGAGTAAAGCTTCCAGCTCCTCACCTTGAAACTCTTTCGGCTGGCCTGGATGCTCCTTAAGTTCCGTGACAAAATCACTTTTTTATAGAATCGAAACCAGTATTTACATGTCACGATTTATAAGAGCATAATCACCAGAAGCTTCCGACAGTTTTCATTGACATTTGACAGCACTCTTCTTTAAGTGGAAGCAAAAAAGTCAAAGCTTCCCGCAAATTACGTTTGTTTTTCAGGAACAAAAGTTGGTGTATTCAAAGCTAAAATAATAATGATGATAATGTATTTTACACTTCCGCAAACTAACATTTACTGACAATTAACGCCACGTATTGATTCTTTGGCGTGAAGTTAGCAACATTATGTCCTGGTGCGATATACAACTATAGTTATGCCATCTCTTGAAAATCCCTTAAAACTAGTGCACACATCCAGTATTTTATGTCCACATTCTTTTTCAGCTTTGAGAGTAGATTTTAAGCTATTTTTATTCACTTCTCTTCCTTTTCTCTTTCTAATGAAGATGTTCCGATTATGAAGAACACCCATCTTAACGAAACGTACAGTTACGTAACTGGAGTAGTTAACCTAACATGTGAGGTAGAAGCAGAACCCAAAGCTAAATTTGAATGGTTAAGACAGAACGAAACGCTAACTGAAAGCGAGTTTGTCAAAATAATTGAAGAGGAACACCGCAGTATACTACAGGTACGTACAGAAAATAGAGTTTTATATATACAAAAATAAAATGTGATTAGATAGAATTAAATAATAAAGAATTCTTTTTGTTTATTTGTTATGAATGACATTAGAAGTGAAAAAATGTAATGAAGGGGAAAAATGCATAACGCGGGTGTTTGATTTAAGGTAGTTGTTATTAATATAACTAAATAAATAAGTAAAGAGAACGTAAAAAAGGCGAGTCGAGTCTCGACTTGTGATATAAAAATATTAACTACAATTGAAAAATAAGGGCATACTGATGCCCTACCTACTGGTCTTGTGACTAGTGCGTGTGCCTCTGGTATAAGTGGTCCCGGGTTCGTTTTCCGGTGGAAGAGCCTTTGAAATTTTAACTATTCTCGATTTTTCAGTGTTCGTGTCTCTGACATGTCTGGTAGTCTTCAACAGTTAAAAAGTGTAAAATAAGAGTTGTTAGGAATTTTTTAAGTAAATATATATAGAAGTAGTATACACTCCATTTTCCCTCTCATCGAATTTCCAAAAATTTTTTCCTTACTGGTACCTTACGTTACAAATCATATGTACTGCCTACATTTAAAGTTTCTAAATTAAGCGGTTTCGCCTGGGCATTGATCAGTCATTCAGTCGCTCACTTACTTAGGACTTTCTTTTTATATATAGAGAGAGATTATTTCTTATCGATAAGTGATATTAAAAAATATTGATTAAACACTGAAACAATTCTTGCTGGCCATCAGAAACAGACACAAATAGAATACAATTTATAAAGATGAAAATACTCTGATTGAACGTTGTAATGGATTCTTAATCATAGGTGATATGTATCTTTAACAGGTATAGTAATGATAAGAATTCCAATACTATCCGTTTTAAATCGAGAGGTCCACGATTTGAATCTGGTAGCCATCAATTATACAATTACACAGCTTTGGTACTTCATCAACGTACCAAGAACTGATATCTGTACAACCAATCGTTATAACGAGTGTGATGATAAGCTGTATTTCACTTGACTCTCGGTTCAATTCAGTGTAGCGGAAGCTTGCCTATATGGCATAAAATGCTACCACCATGAATCCGCAGAGAAAACTTCAATGGTATATTCTAGTGTAGTTTCCCCGGTACGTAGCTTCCTTAGAATTGTACTAGATGTCACGATCTGTTCGAAACTTGACAAGGAATTTGCAAATCTCATCCAGAGTTACAATATTTTACTATCCCCCCTTCCTTCCCGATAAATACTGCCCATAGAGTCGTTTGCAAAACGTAGGGCGATGTAAGCATACTATTCAGTAAGAAAACTAAAAAGCGGTTTCATCTTTAGTAAAACCTGACTAAATTATTGCATAGTTGTTTTGGGTTGTCTCACAGTCCTGACAATCACTATTCGTGTAGGCAGATTTTTCTTGCCGATCAGTAGATGCACTACTCGGAAGACGTTCGAGTTTGGGATATTTTCTTCTTGTCATTTGGAAACAACAGCGTGCTCTCGCGTAACATCATATTTGCACTTGATCACGTTTCTAATACCCTTCTCAGGTATGGTGAAACCTTTCGATGGCATTGTTTTTTAATTTCACTATTACTACAAGTATATAAAAATCTGGAGAATACAGCGACCAAGAACATAGCAAGTACTATAAATTAGAGTGATGAACATTTAGAACAGATCATTTTCAGCTGACAAATAAGTCATGGTAACTTCCCGAGATCACTATAAATTCCTGGCTACGTCTATGACCAACGAAGTAGGTTCCAACATTCTGTATTGCTAATATCTACCCTTATTTTCATATGTACAGTCCTTTCAAAAGTCATTACTTCTGAACTTATTGACAATTTGATTTTAAAATGTGCTACTTCTAACGTATTTCAGCAAATCTTCGTAAAAAAAAAAAAAAAAAAAAAACTACCATGACATTATTTAACCACCTTGGGAGATGCGTGTTACAACATTAAAATTTTAAAATGAAAAGAATGTTGACTTATCTCTCATTGAAAATTTTATTTGACATAGTTCTCTACAGCGTATTACTTTTTTTTCCTTTGTTAAATCTCCTAATGCAAAGAGACAGAACTGAAAATATGGATGTGATTAATACTCCTAAAGTCCATACATTCAATTATATCTCTACTTGCTAAGACTTTCTTTCAATTTGTGATACTAGACAAACTTTCCAACGAGATACAATAGACATTACGATCTCTCATCAGTCTTGATACCTTAAGTGAAATTCATCATAGAAATGCTCATGATGCATAAGAATTTTATCAAGTATAAGTATTACCGTAGCAATACTATTTGCAGATTTTCTGGAAAGAGATATTACCCAGTTCTTGTGTACCAAAATTGAATCGTTACTTTTAAGAATGAAATAAGTCTAAATACCGAAATGTTGAGAAATTGAAGAAAAAATGTATAGTCGTAGAGTATTCATTCAATAACCACCAAGTTTGTATTGGAATTTGATAATCAATACCATACCACTTACGTGTAGAGCAAAGCTTAGAAATAACTAGAAGATAGTATAGAGTACAATATATATTGTCACGGTACACCAAAATTCAGGAATATTTTAATATCAAAATTCATTCAATTTTATTAATTGGCTACAAAAAGGAAAAAGTAAAGTATTGTTTATAATTTAACTTGTGGTGAAAAATTAATTAGGTTGCAGACAGACAGATTATAACATCAGAGTACATACTGCTTATGATTGTTGTTTTTCATGAAGTAATAGACACGAGTCTGCAAGTGTCACAAGAATATAAACAAATACTGAAGCAACAAGAAAAATGTAAAACTCTGTATAAATTTGTGTTAACAATTACACATTATCAAAATTAGGTAAAATTGTGAAAATCGCAGACGTAAACTGTCTGGAGAATTTGGTCAATGAGAGAAAAAGCAGAAACTGCGATTTCAGCACAGTTTCAGCACAGAGATGTATGAGAGGCAGAATTTGGTAAGAGAACAACAAAATTCGTCATCATGAAAATTAACATAAAAAGGTAATGGTGGACTGAATGAGGATCAGTCGTAGGTGATCAGTCGCAGGAGAGACGTTATGGGATCAGTCTCCAAGGATCAGTCTCAGTAGAGCAGCTATTGGGAACCAACTGTAGACAACAGTATTTCCAGTGGACATCCATCCACTGTGTGGAACTTAGACGACGAACTCCGTGTCCAGGAGTTCGAATCCAGTTTACACCGAGGTATGTAATAATGCATCTCTGTTACTCTCGAATTGACTGATTCACCAACAGATTTATTAAATGTGATTTAGCTATTTTACTTAAATCTACATAACAACATCCGACTCCAAACTCGACTTAAACTATAAGACAACAAATGCATAATTTAAAGTTAAACGCTCATATTCTAATTTATTCAATCTCCTTCGCATATTAATTATTGATTAAGTTGATATACGCTCCCGCAAGGAGGTCGAAAATATATATATATATATATATATATATATATATATATATTTGCCATTTTTTGGTCTTCATTCCCCTTCTTAAAAATAACGATTCAACTATAAGTAGTTTCTCTTCATCGTTTAGTGACTAATATACATAGTCTTGGATTCGATTTCTGGACTTAGCACTCACCTCAGATACAAACCCAAGAATTGGTTTAGATCACACTTTTAAACAAGAGGTCTTGCCTCATGTAGCATGTACGAGAATCCCACCCAACCAAATTTTCAGTGACTGAGTTTTCTCTACTTGGTTCATTCCTTGTGGTAACAAAATTTTCTGTGTTGGTCCAGCATCTGATGTAATTGCGTTGGGAAGCTACTTGAGATAATAGAAAAAACAACTATGGATTGAGGATGGGACGTGATATCCCTCCACTAAACTTGATCAAGAGCACCATATTCCATCTTATCGTAGGTAGAACAACGCCATAGATTTTAATTTAATGATTAGTATCTAGTTATGGGATAAAATATTTGTTTACAGTTTTAATACAAATATTAGTACTTGTTTTATGAGAAATTACAATTTTCTGAAGACTATTAAATATTTTGTTCATTTCTTGGCAGCTCACGGTGCACAATAAATCAGTATTTGGCGAGTATACCTGTAAAGCAAGCAATTCTTTGGGAACTCGGGAGAGAGCCATTATCTTGGTGAATGTTTCAAAGCCTGGAACTCCTAATTTCAAAATAAAGTCTTCCCATCCAGAACAAATTGAGCTAGACATACATGGGCCTCAGAGTCAAGATTATGATATTATTAACTATAAAGTGGAGTACAAAATGAAACAAGAAGATTGGTCAGACGCCAGAAGTTCAGTGTTTCCGAAAGGTAAGACTATTTAAGGGTTTGAAGAATTGTAGTTGCAGGAAAGTGTTACTTAAAAAAAAAAATGAGGTTATGCACTACATCATTATGAAGATTGTACATCTATCGAGAAAAAGGTAACTCAAAGCCAGTTTCGATTAATTGTCTTTCCCAGTCATCTTTGGAATAATATTTCAATGATTATGAAAAGAAAAAGTGACTTTCATAAGACATATTAAATTTTCATAAACAAAACTCAAAATTTCATTTGTCAGTAGTGTAACTTTCTCTAGTGGTTAGTTATGTAATGAAAAATTAGACTCTTTGTCAAGGATCTGATCTCTTATCATGCTTCGTCTTATTTTCATTCATTTGACTTTGTCACGTGGCTAATCGACTTTCTACGGTTGCTGGTTCAATTATATTAGCCAAAATTGAATGTTGCTTGTCGATTTATTCTCCTTTAGTTGAGTTAAAATTGACTGGTAATTTCAAGGATGTTCACAAGGAAATCTATGGTAGCAATATATCTTGTTATATTAGAATTATTTATACTAGTGAATTCAGGATTATACGTATGTTACCCTAAATTTTTATTTACTTTCGCTACGTAGTTCGGCAATTAAATTAAATTGTTAATTTTAAAATTAATTTGCCTTATAATACTTTCTAATGCGGCTTCTCTAGCCGCAATGTTCTGGTAAAAAAGTTTTCTTTGTATTACATAAATATTTAAAGTAATACATCGTTACTTCCACAACGGTCTATTACTTCCAAACCACTTATAATAGGAATTCTCGGTTTACTTTGCTGTCTTGCACAGAATTTTCCAGCGACTAGGTAATACAGTAATTCTAGTGGATCAGATTGAATCAACTATTTTTGGCTCAGTAAACTGTGTAAATATAACTTAGATTGACTCGCTTACTGATCGAACGCTACAAATCGATTTTCAACAGAATGGAAAAATGTTCTATATTTTTGAAGTCGATTTCCATTAGTTTTAATTGAGTCAGCTGAATCAATCAGAAATCGATTAAGTGAAGACAAGGAGCTTAAGAAGTCAAAGCTTCTTGTTATCGGAGGAGTATTAATTGATGTCAGCATATGAATATCTGGATAATGACGCTAATAGCTAAACTAGATAAGTAGATCTGGATCTGTCCTTAGGGAAAAAGCACTCAGATAAAGCAAGATACTATTAAACTAAAGGAAACACAAGTAAAGGTAATACTATAGTAAAATGTTACACAATAGCTAACCTGTAATATGCCGCAACATTTCAGTTGCCCAGCTCTTTAGAAGAGAATAAATCGTGTTTCAGTGCAGTGTAAAGAGAGCAATAAGAATGCGAGTTCTTAAATGCCTACGGTCTTCTTTCATTGATGACTGAGGAAGTAAGCAGGGTCAGTTCTCGAAAACTTTTGACTTCGTTAAATGTTGCAAACTATTGTATGTTTAGTTATTGTGTTACGTCTAATATTATAGTTGGGATATAGTACAGTTACAATGATTCACTAAAATCTGAAAAAAGAAGTTTTGTAGTACCTTCTGACTGAATAAATAAAATTGAATGATTTTATTCATATATGCTATGGATAATATATTCATCTATACTAACACAGAGTGGACAGGAAGTAATTATGTATTGAAGGTGATTTATACCTTTTATAAATATTAAGGTGGATCACTAGGTGTTCAAGCAGCTATGCTAAACGCTGCTTGAATAGTGCGGCGTTGCCAGATAGTGTCGAGTGTTTACTGATGCCAAATAATAAAGAAAGTAATTCTGGAATTCTGCTTGGATATTTACTGGTGAAATTAGTTTTCGACCTTTACCGCAATTCACAGGTAAGTTCCGCTTCTCGAACTGCAACGCTAGAATCCAGGAATTTTCTTATTGTGACTACCACAGTAAACGTAAAAATTTGGCAACAACGCATTATGGCGTTCTGCGCAAATATCTTCTCAAAATCTATTTCCTTAAATGTAAATTAATATTTAAATAAAATGTAAAACATAACACGAATAACGGTCAAACAAATTATCTACTTCTAATAAGAACGTTACTTTAAAATACTTTACACATACAAATAAACATTTCATAAAATTGAGCAGTTCTAGTAAGATCTAACAGTAAGTGCCATCTTGTGTGCTCATTGTAAAACGAATCAAATATTTTCTTTTATTTGTTACCTTTCTCGATATCAGACGACACAACCAAATGAATCAGTGTCTTGTGTTGTAGCTGAAACATAACTCCATCTTATAGTACAATATTTATAATATGCAACGTTTCATTGCGCAATAGTTAAGAGAACGAGCTAAAATATGTACTGACTTCCGGGTGATGATCCACCTTAATGGATTCTTACGAAACAAAATATATTTTAATTCTTAAAAGTGGTAAGCTTTATCCATACTGTTACGTTCACTTTTCCAGTAGTAAAAGAACGTTCAAGATTGCGTCAGCAAGCTCAGTTGGTCTCAGGGTACGAATTGTTGTGCAGAGGCATGTATGACGTCGTACTACAGGGTACCAAAGATTATCAGGAATCCCAGGTCATGCATCTCATCTAGATCAAAGAAAAATGGCAGATTGGTCCCAAAAATTTACACGACGTCCAAAGAAAGTTAATATACCAGTCCACCACAAAAAGTACACTAATTGTACTTGAACTGTTTTGCCGATAAAAGTCACATTCTGTTAAGAACTATCGGTAGAAGTTTATGAAAAACAATAAAGTACAGGGAGACAATGCTGCATTGCTACATATACTAGTAAGAGTTGCTTGAAAATATTTTGAGAGACGAAGCAAGTTTTGTGTGAGGTAGAATTACTCACACCACACTATTCGATCAGCTAGCTCACATTCGGTATATGCTCGCCAATTTAGCCCCAAAGTCAGTAGCAGATATTCTTAAGCGTTTGAAGGAGCTTATGAACAATCCTGGTGCGTAATAAAATCTTGATTCTGCATACCATCTTGAAGTCCTCATTATCAGGTTTGTTTCTTTCTTTAAGGCAGTTATATCTAGCTTTCAATATACATTTACTTTCCATTAATCCTGCTTATACACTTCTGTCGTCCTTATATATATAAAGAAAAATTACTGGTAAAAATATTGTATAATGATAGATATAAATTGATCCTAATATTTTATCACATACTAAAATATAGTTTGTAATTAACACGTCACATTTCTCACATGAACTTCTGTTTTACTGAATAATGTATACCAGGACAGTCAAAAAGTTCCCGAAATTTTGTTGCAGCTCTTTATTGGCACAATATAAGTACACATTTACCTAATCACTAGCTCCTTCGTGTCTAAGCGGTTAGCGTACGCGCCTTTTGCGTGGGAGACACAGGTTCGATTCCCGGCGGGAGCTCATATGGTTCGGATTCCACGCCAATCCGTAGGTCCCGTCTCATATAGCCTCGCTGCTGAAAGGGACGTTAAACTCAAAAATCAAAATCAACATCAAATCACATTTACCTAATCGCCTTCAAAGTAGGCATCTTCGAAACACACACACTTGTTCAACTGTTTCTGCCATTGCTGGAAACACAAACGAAAGTCCTCTTTTGGTATCTTGCGAAGTTTACCCGTCACGTTGGTTTTGATCGTCTTCTACAGTGGCGAAGCGGGTACCTTTTGAGGTCAGTTTTTCATTAAAGCATTTTTACCGCAAGCTGGTTTAAGGCTATCGAAGACTTTGAATCAGATTTCCCCAATTCGCACATGAAGTTAATGTTTGAGCGTTGCTTGAACTGCGACATTGCGCCAAATGATCACACCACAAACTGCTCCGTCCAGCTACACTGCTTGTATACTGCCTGTTATGACCTGTACACAGTTGTCAAATTCATAATTAGGCAACTTAAGAACTTTGCTGTACAAAAGTCATTGTGATTACGTCACAAATGCCAAAACTACAAAAAGATTCCGGAAACTTTTTGACTGCCCTGGTAATTTAATACAAGAAACTAATTTTAAGTGTGTATGTATGTGTGTGTGTGTGTGTGTGTGAAAGAGAGAGAGGGAAGGGGGGAGAGAAAGACGATAAATTATTTCTCCATATATCATTAGTCAGTTTTTAAGAATTTCAATTGTGTTTGACAAAAAGCTATCAAAGATATTGAGCTAATCACTCCTGAATATATTTTAAAGATTTCTTTTAATATTTGCAGGCGCTCTGTACATGATATCAGGTCTAAGAAGCAATACCCCTTATGTCATCCGTGTTGCAGCTGGTAACATTGCTGGGTATGGAAATTACGCAGCAGAAGCTGAAATTCGAACACAGAAAATTACTGCTGATCCAGTAACAGACGAAAATAACGGAACATTTATGATTAATTTCCATTGGTTAGTCAGTGTAGTCATAGCTTCAGTTATAGTATTGAATTTGTGAACTCGAAGTTTTGTTTTAAACACTATTTTCTAGAACGAAGAAAGATGGCGGTTGAAGCAATGAAAAAAAAAAGCGCTTTCTTTCTTTATTCTTCTTGAAATAAAAAACACGAAGTTTTGGAGAAGAGGGACGGACTTCATTTGTTTTCTCCAGAGTAAGTAGAAAACACATTGTGTTACACGAAAGTGGGGAGTGATCTAGGCTATACTGCTGCTAATGTATGTAATGAAGTTAGATCAACTTCATTTTTTCCTGTTCTCTGGTGAAAACATGTCGAAATGCGCGACTCGTGTTAGGGTTTCAAAAAAAAAAAAAAAAAATCCAAATATATTGACAACGTAATTGCTGTTATGATGATGAAAAAACCAAAGATAACTATTGAACTTAATTGATTGTAGTATATAAATATATATATACCTATAAATAACAAGAAAAAGTAAATAAAACAAAATGGTTAGATATGTTGTCACTGTCTTGCGATATATATGTATATATATTTTTAAGTCAAAACAACAATTTTAAAAAATCCTAAAGATAAATTAATTATAAAGGTTGTTTATTGATATAATTAATGTTCTACTATTACGGATGACTTACATTCATAGTGTATAATAAAAGGTTCAAATGAATGAATAAATAAATAAAGATTTAATACCGAATAAAAAGAAAGAAAAAAATATACGTTTCAAAAGAAAGTTAGTGTGCTAGTTTTGAGAAGAGACCAAAAAAATAAACGAACATCAACATTCCGAATAGTGAAAATGTAAAATTGTGTATGTACAATTGTAAATAACGCAGAGCAAAGTTTTTGTTTATATTTGCTTAATGTAGTATCTGTAAATTAGTTTTAAATACTGTCCGTGTTGTGAAAAAAAATATATATTGATTCCATACTGTTCATTTTTACGTAGTCCTTCCTGTACATACATGGAAGTTACTATAAATATACAATAGTAATTTCTATAACTACTATTATAATTATAATTATTATTATTATACACCAGCATTTCAAAATATTTCTGTGTCAAATTCAATTCATATATAAATAAAGCTTAAAAGCTTCTGGGCATTCTTTAATGATAAATGCAGAGTAAGCATGAAATGTGTGATTGACTGTATATATGTCTTGAGTTATTGCGTGTACACTTGTGTTAGGACGTATGAGGCTCAATACTACTGCCATTAATTTTATTTGGACATGACATCGAAGAAATGGTCAAAAATATACACCAGACAACGTAAACTTTAGCTTTACACTTTTTACGTTTTCATTTCATATGTTTAAACTTCACTAGACTTACACGTATTACTTTTAATAACAAAAAAAAAGAAACTAGGACCAAAACTAAACTTTTAATATCCCAGAATGACTTTGTTATAATTTTGATGTAATCAATTTTCTTGTTAGAAGGGGTCGTTTGTAATGAAAACATTTCCAAAATAGAACTAATTGGATCTACGTTAGTGGAATATATTTTAAAAATTAAAATAAAAGAATGCCTTAAACAAACAAAAATGAAATATTTCACCTCCATCTTTTCAAAATAAGTTAATTTTAAACAAAACCGTTCGAGAAAGTATGGATATACCTAGATAATGTTTCATTGAACTCATCTCCATTAAAAAAAAAAAAAAAAGTACGCTGTTAGAAAACACAATTGAGGTTTTCAATTAAATATATTTAAATCAAATGAAGAGTCATATTTATCCTCTATTAAATACAGTTTCTGTAATTTGTCTGTTTATTTTTCAGTTAATAGACATTTGAAACTGTACTACTGCTACCACTTATTTTTTTATAAAGACTTCAATGATAAACATGTAATATTTGAAATATGTATTGGTGTTTCTTCCGTATTTTATATAATTTAAATCATGAATAAAAGATGATACTTCATGATATGTGAACAAAACAGAACTCCAAAGTTACATGTTTCAGAATCTAGTCAGTAAGTATTTCTCATTTAAACAATAGTAACATATGACAAAATTATGGTATAATGTGAAAATAGCGAAATTATGTTATCATTTTTAATGTTAAATACAAATAACAACTGTTATCTATCAACTGCCATATATGAAAAAAAAATTAAAACTTACTTTAGACCTACTGCATATAGAATAACATAATATCAGCTGAGAGGCTTAACAAAACACTTGTTTAATATCCAACAATTTGTCAAAGTATATTGCCTACCGACTTATTTATACTATATTAGATAATAATAAGTCGCTAATATTAATACGGCCGACGTTTTTACAGAATGCATATAACCTCAAAGAAGAAATGGCACACAATCATCAACTTGAGTTTCATTGCAATGAATTTAAATTACTTATCTTTGTTGTCTTCTCATAAGAAAGAGAATTTTATTAAACCTAAGATCATGAAAACTGAAGAGGGGCGTTCAGATTATTTTTAAGGCGACTTCAGGGAGATATTAGGTTTCAATATTACGTAGTGTTTGATCGTAATATATATGCCTAGTTCTTGTAAGATTGACTATCAGACGGGCATATACAAGAAATTATAAGAATATTAACAGGCTAATATATGGAACGTCTTTTCAATTGACGTTTATTTGAACTTTCAATTTGTATGTACATTATTTTACAGTGTGTTACATGACAAATAAATTTTTCTCGTCAAGTTGGTAGCACAGTTGTCCATAATCCCTTTTGACATCAATGTCCAGTCAATTTTCTCTATTATTTTGAGCTCAAAATTTAATATAACTTGCATTTTCATATAATATAAGTTTTAAATAAATAGAAAAGTATTTTTTAAAGTGAATATAAGGTTAGCTATTAATTTAGTCTTTCATAATTTATTAGGTTTAAAAATAAAACAAATATGGTACTCGACAAATATATTTAGCATTTGCACTTACAAACAAAACACGAAACATAAGAAATCAGAAAGTGGTATTTTCATTTGATATCTCTTAGTCATTATTGACTTGCAAGCTGGCCTATATACATCAAATCAAATAAAAAACAGATATTTCTGGTTATTTATAATATGACATCAGATAACGACTTTTTTATTTTGTTTCAACAAAGAATACCTTATAAATGTGTAACAGTGATCGGTTATTGCTATACAAGTCATCTCTACAGATCCGCATTTCATGTCGTGATATTTGCGCAAGTGGTGTATACTCATTAGAAGATTAAATGAGTTAATTAATTTTGTAACTACTTTCCAAGTAGTTTTAATATTATTTATTGACATTTTTTATATTTAATATTATAACATAATATCTGAATTGATCTTGAAAATTGAAAAACTATTGTCAAATCTTGATTTTTTTTTAACAGAGTCTCTCATGCAGAGAACGTCAGTATTAGTACCAAAAACTAATGGCGAAAAGAAAATTTTCACAAAATTGTGCTTGTTTTGTGTTAACAAATATTAAAAATAATTAATCTGATGGAATAGCGTTCTTCTTCTGTATTAATATTCGTTCAGAAACATTAGCTGTCATGTGATTTGTTCGTTTCTGCGCATTCGTATTTTTCAAAATTGGAAACTAAATAGTAACTCTCAAAATGTAGGATAAGTAACTTCAACGATCACGCCATTAATACAACCCAAATTAGTTCCCAAAAATAGGGCATACGACACATCTTAAGCATTGATTTCATATGTCAACATTTATGGTATACACTAATAAAATCACAGAAAACTTGTATAACGCTTTTTAAGTTCATTTTATAGTTCATTTTAATATTTCATATTTTGTTCATTTTAATTTCTTATTGCACCAATATGTAATTTCTGGATACCTCTGTCATAGAAATTACTGAACAAGAAAACGGATAAACAATGGGATTCCCAATAAACATAATATTTCATATTTTGTTATGATCGTAAGGTGAAAAGTTCCTAAGTAGAACAATGTACAGAGTTTGAGATTCGTATGTTTGAGTAGCATTGCAACCCAAACAGTAAATTCCTACAACAATTAATTTTGTAATGTTGAAAGTTCAAACTTATAATATTAGATGTATTTTAAAGATACACATTAGATATATGTTAAAATGAACATCGAATTACTGTTCAATTGTAAAATCAAAATTATCTACAAATTTGTTTCGAGAAATATGTTTGAAAAGAAATTAAATAAAAATAAAATCTAACCGAAACCAGCACTTACTATTACTAATATATATATAAAACCGAAACCGAAACTGTATCACAGATTAATAATAAGTATTAATTTTGTTTAGATCTTATTTATAAGTTATAGGTAGTTCAAAAGTTAAAGTGATCAATATTCAATTGGAAAAAATTATTAACGCATTAGGTGGCATGAGAAAGTATTCATTTTTCTAATTAATGGTAGTTGAATGATTGAGTACCCTTTTCCGCTAAATGTAACGTGACCATCCATACAAATTTTGTAACAACTATGAAACAATTATATTTGTGAAAAACAATTCTTTAGTCCTTAAAAGTTTCTATTATTCCATTATATATCATTTTGTTGATAATCAATAATAGAATTTCAACGCTCTTAATTTGTGGCACTCCTAGAAGAACATATTTTCACATTTTTCGTACAATTTCTTTGAATGGACATGTTACTTAAGTGAAAAAAGAAACTCGACAATTCTGTTCTAAATTTATTTTCTGGTGATAATATTATGTTTCTTTAAACATTACTAATGATCCACCCATATCTTACAGGAACGTTAATAATGATACGATACAAAGTTATAGTTTGTAAAGTGTCAGTTTAAACAAGAATTCGACATTAAAATCACAAATATTTAAAACTATGAAATACAAGTATAACATGTATTGAAATTTCTATTTGATAGTATTCTATTACTTTTATCACAAAATGTTTAACAGTTCTTAAAAATTTTTGTATAATTTAAATACCAACATCTCAAGAAGGTAATTTTCTGTAGGTTCTTTAATCTTACTAAGTTTAAGGTATTTTGAGATTTATATTGTTTCATTGTACGAATGTAATAATATTTTCCTATTTTATAATTGCACAGAAACTCTAACAAATTGAAACACCTTTTAACATTTCTGCGAATTTGAGGAAATCACATACAATCTTAAAAGTACAGATAAACATAATAGTATTGAAATTTTTAAATAAAAAGTAGAGAAATATTTTGTAACTTTTTTTTTTGAATGATTGTTAATTTATTATCAAATCCTCTTTACCATGAGCTTTAGTCAAGTTGACTTAACGGAACTTACTTAGCTTATGATATACTAGAGATGATGGCTATGTTTTCAATGGAAACAACTAATATAGAAAAGATTGTGTCATGCGAAATATGAAAGTTATGAGTAAAATTTAACAGTTGAAAGTTGTGGGAATAGATGACAAGGATTAACTCTCGAAATAACATAGCAGCAAACACGCTGGTGCCATACTTCAACCTCGTTCATTTCTAAAAATTTATTTCTTTATGAGAAAGTGGACTGAACTGATGTGCACTGAATTGAACTAGACCGTATAAATTTGATATTTTCTTTAAACAGAGTTCAATTACTATTCTCACGTTTTATAACATTTTTGTTTTATTGTCATTTTATTTTACTGCATCATTTTTACTGTAACATTCACCTCCATAGATTAATTGATTTCAATATATAAAAACTGAATTATAAATGTTTAGATAGTTCATGCCCAGGTTTTTTTAAAAATATATGTTCGCTATATTTTTAACAGAAATTTAATGATATGTACTCGTAAAATAATATAAAGAGGATATACCGATACTGGCAGTAAATAACAATGAATAACATATGAAGTAATCCTGAGGCATTGAATAATTCTTACCCCTTAAAAACAATACAAAACTCTCATTCATCAGAAATCACAATGTCTCTGATCCTCAAGGGGCAGCAATATTAGGAGACAGTTGAAGCGGAGGAAGATATTCTAACATTAATCAGAATTATTTTGTTTTATTGATAACACAGAACAAAGAATATTTGCTACAAAGTTTTACAATAGAGCCTTTATACTCAATGTGTGCATTAAACAATAATGTAATCATTTAGAGGTGTACAATACTGCTTACATCAATTTTTTGAGTTAATTTTATTGAGATTTTAATTAAATGTCTGGTAAAATTTGAAGAAAATAATCGAAAATAATTAAGTCAGTATCTGATAGATATGTTCAACCTGTGTGTGTCCGATTAATGTTTTAAACAAAATGTTGATTGTTTTATTGCTAAGGAAGTTTACCTCTTTCTCCAGCTATTCCCAAACTATTGTTGAGTTAATTTCTTCGCTCGTGACCTAAAATTCTACTTTTTAGAGTTTTATCCTTTAAGGTACTTCTACGAATGATTTTTAATCAAAGTATTTTAAGCCAGTATGGTCAGTCAAATATCTATATTATCTATTTATTTACTCGGCACAACGGCAACAATATTTACCGCCTTCTCTTCTAATATACCACCTAGAAAGAGATCAGCATATGTGGAGATATAGTGTTGGAGATTTGCAACTGAAGATACCTTATAAGAACCTGAAATAACTGAACAAATGAAATTGTTAACAGCTAAGATTAATTGCGTCTTACTGACTTTTTTCTCTTGCTTTTCTTCTTCTTCTTCTTTTGTTTTGTTTTCGTAGATTATTCTAACATAAATTCAGAATATAAAACGCATTTCATAATCCAAAGATTATTCAACTCTATAATACTAAATAGCATTGTAATAATGACGTCACACTTAATAAAAACATTATTGAGATACTCGTTATTGTAAAAATTATACTTTGACAGAACTGTGATTTTATCGTATTTAAGTTGAGACAATGACCATTATATTGATCATTAAAGAATTAAACAAATTGTAATCCACTATGTTGAGCGATTAATTTCTCTGTGCTCTTTTTCGATTATAGACACACTGTTGAATGTGTCGTTCAATTAAAAAAAAAAAAAAACAGCCATATAACTTTAGGTGAACTAAATGTGTCACCCTATCTCGAAAACAAATTCAGAAATCTGGTGGTTATTAGGTGATAAGATTACGCAATATTCTGAGATCTACTCGAAAATTATTTTATAAAAACAAAAACGTGACAGCGGGTGTAATGTGATTGATACATAGCAAGAATTGTTTAACAATCTGCACATTACTTGAATAAAACCAGCCGCCATATGAGCCATTTATATAATTTGGTTATTCATATAAATTTACAGTAGTGAGTAGCCTTTTTTACTAAAGAAAAATAAATTTTGGTCGCCATAATAGGGCAACTCACATTTTGGTAAATACCATCAAATTCTAGTTTACCATCAAGTTCTAGTCAATGACCAACGAAATTCAGTTTAGTTTGCTAATTGTCATTTGAGCTAAAATTATGCCATTTGAACTTAGAAAGTAAAACCAAAATGCTGGAAAATATTGCTCAAGAGGAGATACTATTTATTTGCGCAGTTTTCCCTTACATTCTTGACTTCAGAAATAGGAGCAAACGAACAATAGGTAATATGAAAAATTTTACTTCATAAGGATCAATCTATTATGATCTGATGTGAAGAAAGTACATACTCACTCAGTACTCAGTAATTTTGAGGTAATGTTTATTGTAAACTAATTTATTTATGAACTCACTATAAGGCGAAGACAGAGCATTTCTGAAAAATAAGAACCATTCCATAAACACGTTTAAAAACTTTCTAATTAAGTTGCATGCTTCTATGAATTCAAAATGATGCATTTTCTTTATCGTTAATCATCATGTAAAATCATGTATATGGATAAGAATATAAGTTTTCGTTAGTTATTTAAATTGGAAACACTGATAAGAGTTGTTGATTGTAATATACATTAAGAGTCTGTGCTACCCTGATAATAATGACAGAAAAGTAATGATACGCTGGAATAAAATTAATAATTGTAGCATATCATTACCAGTCGTTGAGATAAAAGTAATTAAATATGACGTTAAAATTTAAAAATGTATTATCTGAAACAGTTAACTCTACATATTTTTTTTCAATCTTTCAGGGTAATTCAATTTTCTGAGATATATTATGTATGATTCATGTTTCATAATAGATCTCAGATTAAAGGATGTTATACTCTTACAATTTGAAAACTCAATAACTTATACTCTACAATTTAACAGAAATTTAACTAGTTTACAAATTGAATCAATATATAGTCAAAGAGTTCGTATTATTCCTAACTTGAGTGTTTAGGTTCCTCAAAAATGTAAACTAAACAAACTATATGTGTGTCTGTAATATCTTGTGTCCTTTAATAATAGAGGGCACTAGTCCAAAATGAATTGTGATATTGTAACACAATATTTTACGAAAGTAGTACTTCTCAAAACTAAGTTTGCATCAAAATCTTTCAAATAAGACATGTATTAATGTTATTTTCTTTAAAAATATTTAACGAAATATTCTTTTTTATTTCTAAAGACAAATTGTAAATAATTGTTAGTAATTTTAAAAAAAGTAAACCAAAGATGTAGAGAAAATGGATGAAATAAGCAAAGTGTAAAGCCAAATATTACACTTGACACAAAAATCACATGTCAAAAAAATCATTGAATGGATATTTAATGAGAACATCAATAGCGCTGTTATTTGTACCCTTGACGATGAATAAATGAAAATAGTATGATCTTCCCCTGAAAAAAGTCAACATAAATTTTTTCAACATAAGTGTAATATTTTCTTTGTAGGTATATTTTAAATGAAATACTGATTGGCATGTGAAATACTAAGTGATTTTGACATAACTATAAGATTACCTAGATTGATTTCTTACTTCTCAATTTTAAGCTAGAGTTACATAATTTAGCCACCATATTGTTTAGAATCATATCCTATAAAACAATTTTGCTGGTTTTGCTTTCGCAAGTTCTTTGAAATAAGGGTTCTTATATCACTATCGATTGGAAATTTTGTCTTAAAGATTGCATAATGCATTTTGTACTTATCACTTCATCTAAGTTAACCTAACTTCCAAGGCCTTGCCCAAAGAGGGTACTGAGGGTCAGAATCTCCCTCCTCAAAATTTGTAAAATGGCATTTAATTTAAAGTCATTTCAGAAATCCTGTAATAAGGGTTCTTGTTTCTCTAGATATATCCCCGTTATTTTTACTTCTGAATATGAAGTTGCCTATATCTATCAATTTTAGCTTCAAAATTTATCAATGTATTTCGAACAATGTAGTTCGATGATCTGGTTTATCTGTATCTTGGAGTGTATATTAATTGCAATGATGAAAAAGTGTGGAAATCAAAAGGTACAAGTGGATTTCTCTTGCCTTCAAGGAATAAAAAGAATAAAAAATAAAATTTGACTGATGAGTGAAAAAGAGCATGATTTTACTTATTTCCACTTACAAATATTTTTTAAATATCTAGTTATCATTTTTAAAATTATTGTAATTCGTAGCAAATTCTTGTTTCACTATTTTTTAACACCTTGAATTTGTCACCTTTATATAATACAATAAAATTTTACCAGCATACTATAAGTAAGTAATTGAGATATTGGAAGGAAAGAAGATTTTTTTATGTATAAATCAAATGCCCTTATTTGTATCTGTATTGTTCTTTCGGAGAAAACATGCCTACTAGGTTTGAGAGCGCATAAGTGGGGTGATACACGTTGACATTTTACATTTTTAAAGTAAAAAAATGTCCAACCTGTAATCATTTGTACCTACGATATTCTGTCAGACCAGTAAAAATGGAAAAGAATTATATAATATCTTTATCTTTGCCTTATTGGATTTAGTTCTGAACAATATGATAGGCAGAATAAGTAAATTTAGCTTTTAATTTGTCAGGCAAGGCTCAATTTAAGTTATCTTAAATTTATGATGATCAGAGATTAGCTGGGTCATGGAATCTACTTGTTTAAGAACTGTGTAAAATTGCAAGAATATTATGTTGTTTAGTTCAATGTTGTTTAATTTATTTCAGAACAAGGAGAAATAAATTAATGTTGAGTAAATGTATCATGATGTAGCAAACACATGTTATATCATAAGTCCTGTTGTCTTTGGTTTTGTTTACATGTTTCGTAAGATATTCTACAAATGGAGGGGAAAATAGTAATTTAATTTATTACTAAAAACTAATGTTACGCTAGTAAAGTTTTAATATGAAATTTATTGCTGCAAGAACATTGTATGTCGGAGTAAATGTAAATTATTAAATAAAAATATGAACGAAGAAAAGAAATTCTTATATTTATTTTCTTCCCGTAAAACCACCTCAAAAATATTAGATTAATTACCTTAACAAGTTGATGTATGATGCAAAATCTGTTTTATAAATACACTTTTCACCTAAAATATTCGAATGGTCAAAGTGTTGGTAGGAAGAGGCCAGTGGCAATTTGAATAATTAAGCATAAATCAAGCAAGAAACTAGAATTTTATTTTTTTTAAAGTAACTTAAGTTCTCTACTTCGTAAAAGGATAATCTTTCATGGATTTTAGCCATTGTTTATTACTCTTTTTTATTTTTTATTATTACTTTTTGGTTACTTGATTAAGCTTTCACTTAAGTTTAAAGTCTAACTCTGATAACACATAACTCATGAACCAAAAGTTATCGCAGAAAAATTCTTCATATGCTTGCTGTGCAAGTCAAAATCTACGTTCATGGAAAGTTTGGTCAAGTTCAAATGATTTTAGTAACTCTTCTCGGGATATCAACCAGGTGAAAGTATTGACATCCGATGTTTCGAAGGCACACATTGCATTCATCTTCAGGGATTGTAATCAAAAGAGCATAGACGTGAGCATATATATATATATATATATATATATATATAGTGACTATTTAGGGACAGAGCTATGAATGAGGGCTTGTGATTGATTGAGAAAAAAGTTGGGTTCTGATTGGCTGAGAAATGTTGGCTCCTGATTAGCTGAAGGATGCTGTCTCCTGATTGGCTTTTGTTGTGGCTACGAGAAATGGCTCCATTCTCGCCCTCATTCATAGCTCTGCCACTAAGTAGTGCATTCATGCTCACTCCTACAGTCTCTTCGTTTCAATCACTGAAGATGAATGCGATGTTTGCATTCTAAACGTAGGCTTCTTATGTATTTCTTCGTGCATAAGGATGTCATGTGATCGACTGGTGCTTTTTCGCTTCGAAATTGGGGAAAGTGTCCCAGTGAATTTGAAGGAAAGATGCCTCATTTCTTTTATGAGGTTTAATTATTTTTAAAATGTAAATCTACCTCTGGGGTGAATCCAAAGCCTTTATTGCAATCATTTCCATTAATCCACCCTAGATATAATGTCAGAAGGGAGCGGGTAATGAAAAAGTACATTTGAAAAACAGACTAAGCGTGGAAGATGGAGTAAAGAGTCAATATTGCTATATGAATTGGCGTCACGTATATGATATTGCAATATGGATTTCTACTTTTTATTTATTTTTTTATTTTATTTATTTATTTCATTTTTTTTATTTTTATTTTTTGAAGCAGGTGAACTGTCGCAGAATGTCAGGCTGTTAATCGATGATGGGGCAGCCTGTCATAGAGCAAAGTTGACCATCCACTGGAAAGGTAAAATGGGTTTCAGACTCTTCTATGGCCGACAATGCCCGGACAATTCTCTCTTCTACATCTAAAATTGCGCAAACACTTATAGAGTCTTGCAAACAAGCAATTGTTACTCAAGGTTCTATATAACTAATGTGCCATACTCATATACGTTGTCATCGATAACTTCTGCATACCTTACCATGTATAATTGGAGCTTTGTGTATGGATGCCCAATTGTTTTCTATGTAATTACTGCACTTTCACCCTTGTAATGGACTTCTATTACACATTCGTTCATAGGCATTACAGTGCATACTTAATTTATTTATTCTGATAATTCTGATATTCTGATTTTAATATTGGGTTCGTTAATGGAGCTCCTACGGATAGGGATTTTGTAATTTTATTAAATCTCTAGAAGAAGTTGTTAACTGAGAGAATATTGATAATCTAATCCAATTATATGAAAGATTAGAATCTATCATTACGTTCCATAAATGTAGAGTTTTGCCTTAGAATGACCTCACTACTGCAAAACATCAACACACTGATAATTGTTGATTCTTTTACTTATACGCCTAAGAGAATGATTCACTTACCAAAGAGAGATCATACCAAACCAACAAGAATACACTTTACTAGAGTAGAGATTCATCCATCCAGAGAACATACTAGAGTTTTCTTCTTTTGTCTTCTTCACCATTAATGGTGCTTTTAATTAATAGGTGCATCAGCCTTATTAGTCAGGTATGCTATAATTGTATATAACTTGGAATACTTATACAAAAATTGAATTACTTGGATTAAAAATTGTAAAAAAAATTACAAATGGCGGATGACGCCATTTGCATGTTCTGGCCGACTTTCGAGTCGAATTGCCTGTAATATATAGTAAGGAAAATGTAGGAAAGTAAAAATTGTAATTGTGCAAATTCAAGATCAGATATAACAGTTTGTCAAAATCAGGTAAAAATTGTATAGTCACAATAGGGTGTAATAATAGTCAAATCCTGATGGAGTTCCACCGGGAAGAAGAGGGCCAGGGTGTAAAAGTTGGAAAAATTGAAAAATAAATGAAATGAAGGCGTGTAAAGTAGTTGTAGATGAATGTAGATGTTTTCATCAGTATTTGTAAAAGTGTATTAAAAGTGTACGATGAGAAATGTTCACTTTATCTACTTCCTCTTCTGCGCCTCACTTTAAGATATGTTAACACTATCACATACACCGCAGAACTCCTACTATGGAGTCCTGAGAATATGGAATATAAGCAAGGATATTATAAAATAGAGGATCTGCCCATATGTATATTCATCCTATTAAATCAATGAAGCCAAAAAACAACCGAGCATTGCCAAGTCTGATTGGCTACTCTCGTTTCTTGCATCGTCTGATTAGCTACTTTCGTTTCCATGGTTGTTGGCTCAAAACATTGCGATCCTATTGGGCAGAATGGGCAGAGTAGGGGTGGTGAAACTGTGACGTATGGCCTCAAGATTTTGTTGTAAGAGCAGATCCTACATTTTATAAGATCCTTGAATATAAGTTTGTTTGCACAGATTCGCAACAACCAAACATCCTAATCAGAGTATGTGCAACCTTCTGTGGCACTTTGAGCCAAGTACAAACATTCTGTAGCACTTTGTGTCCGTTCCAATTCCCAACACTCTCCTCCCTTTACAAAAATTAACTTTGATATTGCTCTGAACAACTGATTAAACACTTCTAACAACGAAACGAAGCAAGAACAGAATGGAAATTACAACAAGAAACAAGGATTTTATATATATAATCGATTCCTTTTTGCCTCTTATTGATTAACGTGTTGCTAAAACGAATCATTTACCGACCCAAGGCCGCGGTAAAGCCTTTCCATATTAATCTTCAGAGTCGCTCGAGCAGTTAGTAGACTTGAACTATTTTTCTTTTTCCTGTAGATCATCGTAAGTTGCTCCTCAGATATTTGATTTGCGTCTGAATAATTTCATTCTCAAATAACTCTTCCAACACTTGATCGTTTTACTTTCCAAAACAAGTCTTTTCTTCAGAATTATTTTTATCTTAATCTTTCTGCTCTCTGTCTTTCCTTTTACCACTAGACGTTCTTTTGCCATACAGGCATCTTTGAAATTTATATTACTGTCAACAACTGATAACGCTATGTTTGTCTTTTGTATGTAAGCATCCACTTCCACTGCCATCCACTTTTTTTTCTGCACATCTCACTCAACCTTCTTCAGCATTTCTTCTACTTGTTTAGGTTGTGTAATTAAGCCTATTTTATTGGACTGTATTATTGGCGTGGTTTGCTTAACATTATCATTTGACTTTCCGATCTCATTCGATGTAAGACGATTTTTCCGGTAGTAAACGATTAGTCCCAGGCTTCTTGATTTGTTATTCCAATTTATACTTTGGATTAAGTCTCTTCGTATACTTCTTTGGCCAAGTGATTAATAAATAAACGCCTGTTACATTATTTATTACTGGCAGGATAAACTGTATTCTTATCTGTCCTGTTACATCTTTTGCATATCTGATCCATCATGGCAGTGCTTGACATCGTAGATAATGAGACACTGAATTCTTCATTTATGGTTGGGATAGACTTCTTTGAGAGAATTATTCGTCTTAGGATCGCAATTTCTTTTTTCAATAATGTGATCTGATGAACTCGTTGTTGAAGATGATATTTCAGCTCTTTCGTAGCATCCACTCTTTCGTAGCATCATCCAAGAGTTGCTGTATTGTTTTCTGTGAAACTGATGCTGAGGCTGGAAAGTGTGGAACAGACAACATCTTCTCAATTTTTACCTTAGATTCTTTAATATGACTGCGTAAATGTTAAATACTCAGAAAGGGGTTTGATAAATGGAGCCAATATTGGCCGAATTATTTGAAAGATTAGAATCTATTATTACATTCCGTAAATATAGTTTTGCCTTAGAGCAACCTCACTACTGCAAAACAAACAAACTGATAATTGTTGATTCTTTTATTTATACGCCAACTATACATCCCTGAGAGAGTGATTCATTTACTAAAGATAGTCATACCAAACCAACAAGTATACATATTAATAGAGTAGAGATTCATCCATCAAGAGAACATACTTGAGAGTCTAGAGAATTATCTCAGATACCTTTGTTTGTACAGATTCATAACGATCAAACATCCTAATCAGAGCATGTGCAACCATCTGTGGCACTTTGAGCCAAATACAAATATTCTGTAGCACTTTGTGTCCGTTCCAATTCCAAACAAGTTTCTGTTTCGAAAGTCCATCGAATTAAGTAACAAGTCTATATTTTGCATCTGAAAATTTTATACAAGAAGAAACTTAAAATAATTATTTTGTAACAATATATGCAAAATATACATAACGTAAAGTCTATATAAATGGTGTTCAAAATCATTTTAAAAATTCTAATTTACCAAGGGAATTCTGAGGAAACTAAATATCAGCTAAAATTCGAAGAAAGATTTAGGTGAAGATAACATTAATGCTAGATGGCAAAGATATGTTTTGTGGTCATCATGAGAAACACTAATACTGATTGCTAATTGCTTATAACACTCATGAGAAACTCATTTTTCTCCCCAAAATCTTGAGCCATCGATAAAACCTGGGACCCAGAAATATGTAGAAATTTAAGCTAACGACCAAAATTGATTTATGTCAAATTCCTGTGTAAACGGGAAACGTGCTTAGGTAGTGCCTGGTAGCCGTAGAAATAAGTCCAATGTGACATAAGGCGGAAATGTGAACAGGAAGCCTTCCTATAGCTCAACAATTCCAATGGTGTGTGAGAGGAGTCGATATCTCGAGCCGTTCACGAGAGTTATAAAACGAACTGTTTGGGATTGCAACACTGCACAAAATCCTAAATGTCACCCAAATCACAGAAACGATGGCGCAGCGCTTGAAAATATTACAGAAAAACTGTGGCACGAAAGATAAGAAACCTGTGACAAAAATACGTCACAATCGATTCGCAAAGATTATTGACCTATGATAGGTGTCAGTCAAGAGTATAGGAAACGCTGATATGTGAGACAACAATGAAGACAAAACGCACTGTATTCAGGTTAACAGTAATATACAGGCGCAAAATATTTTAACATAATACACCAATACACACAACAGAAAACTATAGATAGTATGGCAAAATATGTACATTTTTCGCCCTAGTCCCACACTCGATATGAAACATCAAGTCCGTTAGTCAATAGATGCTGTGCATGCTATGGTTTACTCCCTAGTGTACATTAGTTCCTTTTTCAATTACCTCACTAGCCATAAACTGGGTGACTCTTCCTTTGCTGAAACCTACCAGGCCTTCTAGTCAGACTACCCCGGATATGCATAATTCGAGTCTCGAGAGCACAAATGTTGTATGTCCAGTTTTCTAAATTTTTCAGGAGACTGTTTCGAAGTGATAAATGTGCCCTAGCAAAGCAGAAAGTTTCAGCTTGGCGAGAACTGTTCACTGTGTATTACCAAGGAGGTATCTACAGTGGACATATGATATTTATGCACCTAACATAGCTGGTATCAAACTATCGAAATAGTTGACAAAGGCAATATTGAGAAAAATTGGACATATAACATTTGTACTCTCAAGACTCGAATTATTGTGTCGAGCACAGTGTTGCTACAGTCCTAGCTCTGGAGTGGGCTGATAAATAGTACCAAATTGAAAGAAAAAAGGCTGAATTCATTATTTTATACCATCGGAGGAAAAGTGTCGGAGAACGCGGGGTGACGCCGTCTCCCCACTTTCAGAAAATATCTGTGGCGTCCTCCACTTCTAAAAAAATTACAATGGGCAAAGATAGGCACGGGGAACGGCGTGACGTTATGCATCCCCCTACTTTTTCAGATCCAATTTTACCCCTGAGTGTAATACATGGCTCTATAACATGAAAGTAACAGAGGTAGAGTTCTATAACCCCCCCTTTTCCAAGAGTTTAAATCAAGAAAGTGTTTTTTAAAATATTTTTTTAAAACATCCAAATAGGACGACTAACATTTCTACAACACTACTTCTTTCTCGTCTCCATGCGCCGCGCGGATGCGCTCATCTATCGTCATTTGTTTTCCGGTATAGTTCGAATTACGAATTTTCTACACAAAGTTCGTAGCGTTATGCGGTGCAACGCCACAGAAATAAATGTTCAACATAATTTTTTAAGAGTCCAACACACAGTATGAGTAACGTGAGATGTAGGAAAAGTCTTACTGATACTTTTGAAAACGTGACAAGTATTTGTTAAATGGTGCTGAATTGGGTAGAATTGTACCAACTTTTTCATAAAAGGGGCTGAAAATGCCTGCGTGGTACCAACGGGCCGATTAATGACAAAAAGGGCTGAATTTGGTACAATTGTACCAAGTGTGGTAACACTGGTCGAGCAATACATTTCATCATAGCTTTGTTGAGGTTCTCGATCTCATTGATAGCAATCGTGCTCCAATCAAACTCTTTGTTACGACTCCTGGAAGTCCCATTCCCAGGTCAGTCATAATCCCACTACCTAACGTTATGACAGTGTAAATTAACCTCCAACAGATTTCATCTTGCTGATCAGTTTCATCACTTCCACTACTATTTACCGAATTGGAACACTACCAGGCTCTCGACTTTGCTGTTGCTGTCATACACAACGCTAAAGAGAAATATATACATACCTATATCCCGATTACTACTTTTATATTCCGACCTTTTTACCTCCTCAATACCTGTCGATGATGAAACGTTCAGGGCAGTTATATAGGATTTTGTTGCTATTGGCAGCCCCGACTTTCTGCATTATTACAGGCAGTTGCAACGCATTGTTCGCAACTATCTCAAAGCATACAAACTGTGCTGGGTCAAAACATGCAAACATCTTGACCCTCTTTCTCACCCTACTGATTATTGGAAACATTTTCGACAACTCATAGGTCAAAATACTCGAACAACATACGCTTGTTGATCGTAATACGCCTCTTCATACGGATACAGATAAGGCTAATGCTTTCGCGTGTTATTTTCAGGATATATCCACACCTCTCGCATCTATTTGCCCCTTCGTTTTCACCCAGTCAACAAGCTAAATCTGGACTCGTCTTACTTATAACCTAATATTCACCACATGCTGCCTGAGAACAATTCTCTTACTGCACCAATCTTGGTCTCAGACATCGCTTCTGTCGTAGCTCAATAGAACACTGCTCCTGGCCTGGGTTCAAATACCTATCGACACATCAAATAAAGTCCTTACATCGTTCTTTCTCTCATCCATACGTTTTTTCTTCGTACCAGTTATGTATTCGCTGGCTGGAAAACTAAAACCCTTATGTTTCTACAGCTCCTTCGAGGCTAAGCGGTTAGTGTACGCGATTTTAGCGTGGGATACCCGGGTTCGATTCCCGGTGAGAGCTCATGTGGATTCCGATTCCAGGTTAATAAATACTTCCCGTCTCATATAACCTCGCTGCTGAAAGGGACGTTAAACTCAAATTCAACTCAACCCTTATGTTTCTTAAACTAGGCAAACTCACTGACGCTGTAAGCTCTTACTGTACTATACAGCTAACATCCATTTTTTGCAAAATATTAGAACGTATCATTGTCAAACGGCTTAATTCTTTTCTGATACTTCATAACTTACTTCACTCGAACAAGCTGGTTTCCAACCTCCATTCAGCATTAATGACCAATTAGTTCGCCTCACAAATTCTATTTAGGGGAGAGGGGGACATTGGTACACGGGGCACATGTGTACGAGGTAGATACTTTTCCACTGTGAAGAGGTAAATGGACAACAGTTTGGTCTTGGCAACATTGAAGACAAACGAACATCGTAAGGCACAGTTGATGGATGGACCAGCGTTCTTTTCTCTGTACAAAAAAAAAAAAAAAGACTTGATTTCTCAGAGCAAAAGTAAGTTTTTACTTATGTCTTTGTAAGCTTATATTTGTAATAAGTACTGGATTTTTGAAAACTTATGTGTGTTGCATGAAAGTGTAATTCTTTACAAATAATTTCATTTATTACATTACATATAATTCCATTGCCCTGCGTGGAGTAATTTTTCAGTTATAGGAATTAATGATCCTGAAGTTCGGTTGGGGCACATTAGTACACATGCATGTGGGGTGGACTGGTACGGACCAATGTGCCCCCATCTCTCTGTACCAATGTACCTACTCCTTCCATTTGTAATTATAAAGGTAGACTACTCTTTGTGCATTTCTCACGTATCACAGTTTTCATTATGATTAACATCAAGTAGAAAAAGTTACTAATAATAGTCTAATAATTATCTCATGTGTGATCGCTTGACTGTCGTAATCAAAGCATAAAAATAAATTAACCAAAATAATATGGAAACTTTCCTTTTATTATATTTCCGACTTTCCGGAACTATAGGTATAGCCGATAGCTACACAAATTTTCGAATGGAAAAGTGTTTAACCATTTAGGAGGAACCATGATAGCAAAAAATGTGAAAATTCTTTCCCCCAGGTCATAACATGCGAGTGATTTTAAAAGGCAAATGTCTAACAAAATCAACCTCAAATATATATTTGTACATGGACGCTAAAAGCCAATGTATAGTAATATTCGTAATATAAGTATATGCGTAATATATATTTATTCGACTTTCAACAACATATATATTTGAAAGTTATTCGTCGAAGTTCTTGAAACTTTAATATTATAAAGGTAACTAAGAAAGTTCTGTCGCTTTTTGTGGTCTGTGATCAATTCGCCCTCACACCGTGAGTTGAATACGAATGGAGATAAGGCGAAGGTCAGTTGTTGGTGTGGATATACCCAATATACTACCTGATTGTGGCAGTTCAGTTACACAATGAACTTGCGTAATGACAGAGTGAAAAGGGGACCTCCACAGAGTGCCTTAAGGGCGAGTATGGTGTACAATTTCAAACTGGGGTCAAACGCTGCTGTAGCAAGACAGAATATATGCCTGGCCTTTGGTGAGTGTGTCGTGACTACGCGGACAGTGCAACGGCGGTTTTACAAGTTTAAAGACGGTGACGAAACACTGGAAGACGCACCACGTGCCAAAAGACCAACACATGTACAAATTGAAGATCTTCAAGCAGCAATTAAGACGAACAGTGAACAGACATGTGAGGAACTGAGATTACAATTCAGTGTGAATAAAGAAACCGTTCGGCAACACTTCCATCAACTTCGGAAACACTACAAGTTGGGTCGAGGGGTACCACATGATTCGATCCGGGCCAGAAGGCAATGCGAGCAGATACCTGTGTTTCTTTGCAAACTTGTTTGAGGAAAAGGCCATTTCTGAACAGGATGTTGACATCTGATGAGAAGTGGCGTCTTGTACGAAGCTCCACGGCGCCGTCGTAATTGGTTAGCATTCCATAAACCGGTTCAAAAACAACCGAAACCAGCACTGGACCAGAAGAAGGCCCTCCTGTGTGTTTGGTGGAATACTCGTGGCATCGGGCATCTGCAACTGCTACCAGCTGGTCAGAGCATCAATTCAACTGTGTACTGTCAGCAGTTGGTTTGTATTCAAGAATAACTCAAAACTCTGGAGCAAGCACATCTGAATCGCAAAGGGGCCCTCCTGTTACAGGACAACGTGGCTAGGATGATCCGGGACACCATTCTATGCCTTGAAGGGGAAACATTACTGCATCCGCCATACTCTCCGGACATTGCACCATCCGATTATCACCTGTTCTACCGCAATGGAATCCATGTCGTCGATGCTGATGGGACTATTTTTGATCTTCCACGTCCGTCTTAGGTGACATATTTATGTTCGAAGGTTGTGGGTGAAAAAACGACAGAGCTTTCTTGGTTACCTTTATAATAACAAAGCTCCGCCTCCTTTGGAGACAATTGGTTCCGCTCGAACCAAAAGTATAATATATTTTCCAGTTAGTAGTTAGTAGTTAGTAGTAAAATGATTTCAAAATTTTATAAACTGTAGATGGCCCTTGGATTATTTACTTGTATTTTCCCTTATAGAGACAGAACCTCATTTATAGTGCGTTTTTGTCTTTGTAAATAGCTTGCGGAACTTCTGAGTTTTGATGAGAACACAAGCAAGCATTGGACTTTTAATTTAATTTAATTTATTTATTTATTTATTTATTTTGTAACAGGTTGAACTAGATCTGTTGAATTACTAAAGATTCTTACAAATCTTCACATTCTTTTTATGAAACATGTTTTTATTTTGCATTTTTGCTGCTGTAGGTCCTTAAATCTTGTTGAAATACTCATGGAAAAATAATAATAATTTAAAAAAACATTATCTATATTATCAAAAAGTTTGTCTTATATTTCACTTTGCTCGTACCAATGTGCCCCAAGCCAGTACCAATCTGCCCCTACAGGGGGAAGATTGGTACAGATTGCAGACCTTTCGTAAAACGTAATTTACTCTAGGTAGGATACTAGTAGAAACAATATTGTACATTGTAAATGTAGCTAAAGAATCACAGTTTAAGTAGGAAAAAAATCATGTTTCTCAAAATGACGGTATGTTCTAAAATCTCGGATAAGTAAAAATCGTACCAATGTCCCCCCTCTCCCCTATAACCACTTTAAAATAGGCAATCCGTCTTTTCTGGTACTGTTTGATTTAGAAAAGGTGTTCGACAAGAACTGGCAACCGGTTCTCATCTATAAACTTCAGCAGCTGAATTTACCTCTGGCATTTCTTAGATTATTATTATTATTATTTATTTACTTTTTAAATTTTCTAGCGTGCTAATTGACCTATGTCTGAATCAACTCCAGTTTCTCATTTCTTATATTTGTTCACTCTGACATTCCCCAAGGATCAGCTTTGTCGCCCTTGTAAATTCTCTTTGTGGGCGATTTTTCTCCCGTTCTCACTACTATAAAACTTTTACCTAGGTAATATGCAGACGATATACTGCATTATTTCCTACTAGAAAAATTATACTCAAGTTACTCTGGCTTTACAAGATTCTATTAATGCTTTTACTCACTGATGCTTTTGTTTTTTCTAGAAACTGGTTTCCGTTTTTTATAAAACCGGTTTTGCCCATCCCTAGTTCAAAGCCCTTAATAGGCATGCACTGCAAGTCATTGAAATAACGCGCAAGCACCGTCACGTGAACTTTCTTACACGTCTCAGTAGCCATGGAGCGTTGGTCTAATAAACACCACACATTCCCTCTTGAGTATTTTTCAAGAACAAGGACTCTACAACAACGTTGTAACGTAAATTCAGACGTTATTTTAATATTGAGAAAAATGAGAAAGTACAGACGCGATCAGCTATTCTGAATTGGATGAAGAATTTCCGAGCCACTGCTTCTACCAAGTTAATGAAATCGCCAGGCCGCCCACATTTTGTGTACACAGGCAAAGGTAGATAGAGTGCGAGAGGCAATGATACGAAGTCCTAGGTGTTCTGCGCAGATCTGTGAAGTTGGCCTACCCAAATTAGCCTACTCACTTTTATCTACATGAGCCATTAGTTCCTCGTTACTTCCCGTTAGTTCTGACTAAAGTTACGTTAGTTCCACGATTTTAAAGAAATTATACACAAAAACCAATGGGTAGGCCAACTTCACATGTAAAGTTGGCGTACCCAACAAGCTTTCCCACATTTTTCAGCATAAATCGTTAGTTCCTCGTTAGTTCCCGTTAGTTCAAGTTAGTTCTTACAAAAGTTCCGTTAGTTTCGCGATTTTGTACAAATTAGAGCATAAACAAAAATCTGTGGGTAGTTAACTTCACATGTGAAGTTGGCGTACCCAACAAGCTTTCCCTCATTTTTCGGCATAAATCGTTAGTTCCCGTTAGTTTTTACAAACGTTCCGTTAGTTCCGCGATTTTATACAAATTAGAGCATAAAAAATGTGTGGATAGGGTAACTTCACATGTAAAGTTGGCGTACCCAACAAGCTTTCCCACATTTTTGACATAAATCGTTAGTTCCTCGTTAGTTCACGTTAGTTCTTACTGAAGTTCCGTTCGTTCCTCGATTTTATACGAATTAAAGCATAAATAAAAATGTGTGGTAGGTTAACTTCACATGTGAAGTTGGCGTAGACAACCAGCTTACCCGCATTTTTTGACATGAATCGTTAGTTCCTTGTTAGTTCCCATTAGTTCTTACAAAAGTTCCGTTAGTTCCGCGATTTCATACAAATTAGAGCATAAATAAAAATGTGTGGGTAGTTAACTTCACATGTGAAGTTGTCGTACGCTACAAGCTTTCCAATATTTTTCGACATGAATAGTTAGTTCCCGTTAGTTCTTATTAAAGTTCCGTTAGTTCCGCGATTTTATACAAAGTAGAGCATAAATATAATTTATGGATAGGCAAACTTCACATGTGAAGTTTGGGTCAACAAGTTTTCCCAAATTTCTCAACATGAGTCGTTAGTTCCTCATTAGTTCGCGTTAGTTCTTACAAAAAGTTCCGTCAATTTCGCTATTTTATACAAATTAGAGTATAAGTAAAGTTGGTGGGTAGGCTGACTTGATATGTTAATCTGGCGTGCCCAAGCAGCTTAGACACATTTTACTGCGTGATTCTTTAGTTCTTTAGAGGAAAGTAAATTATTTCATAATATGCAATTTGGATTTAGACCTGGGTGTTCCACGGCTTTAGTATCAGAAGTGTTAGATAATTTGGAGAACAATCTTCATGTTGGGTTTACATTATTAGATTTGAGTAAGGCGTTCGATACCGTGTCGCATAATATATTAATTGCGAATTTACACTATTATATTATTACTGGCTTGCAATTATCTTTAATTGCATCGTATCTTAGTAATAGAAAACAAGCTGTTCGCACTGGAAGCGAAAAGTTAAGTTTCATGTGTGTAACAAATTGCGTTCCACAAGGTAGTGTATTGGGCCACTTTCTTTTTCTTGTATATATAAATGATTTTCCAAGTTTTTTGCCCAATAGTTGTGTTTTATATGTTGGCGATATCATTGTTGTAAATTCAGACAAAAATATAATTGATGTTCAAAGTAGGAATAGCGAAATGTTAGACTTGTCTTCTATATGGTTTAAATGTAACTGGCTTACAATAAATCAGGATAAAACAGAAACTATGTACATTAATTTTAGTAATTCTATGAGTCATTCAGATACACGCAAATCTGTAAAACTGTTTGGAATGTACGTCAATTCAAAGTTAAATTGGAATGAACATACAGAAAATTATCCAGAGTATTGTTTTTATTGCGTAAATTAAAGACTGTAATTAGTGGGAAATCTCTTATAACATCGTACAATGCTTTTTCCATTCACATTTGGAGTATTAAATATTATTCTGGGATAATTCTTCTGGTGCACAGAATGTCTTCAAATGCATTTATCGATGTATCATGTATATTAAAGAAAATTTAGATAATTTTAATCACCGAAGTGATGTGCATTCCTACAATACTAGGCGTAAAGACGACCTTAATATGTTACAAGTTAGATTAACCACTACTCAAGAGTTATAAGTATACAGGTATGAAATTATTTAATGTATTACCACAAAATGTACCCACAATGCCTTACGACAGATTCAAAAACTTATATATATATATATATATATATATATATATATATATATATATATATATATATATAATCATGGGGCTAGCTCATGTCTCGTGTGCCTGAAAGATCCCCTCGATTTGACTTCAGATTCGATTGATGGATGGTAGGGACATTGGATTTTGAACATGGATAATGACGTTTTGAGAAAACTGTTAGGTTACTAATTGAACAGTTCTAGCGTAGGTTGTAATTACAACACAGAAATGAGTTATACCTTGTTCGAATTGCAAATATCCATGCTTTAAAACGGTGTATATGATATGCTTGTGTGTCGCAGTAGGGAGGTGTTACGGTGGAGAATTCTCGGAAATTTACCAAAAAAATCGCTTTTAATTAGTTTGATCGCTTATAAGCTGGCAACCGTGAGAGCAAGAAACAACATAAATTTTGCAGGAAAATAACAATATATCTGCAACACTTCTAGAAAGTTTGAGGGAAATAGTTGATGCACAAACAGAAAAAAAAATAATTCATGAATGTGTTACTTATACGCATGAGTGACCAGGACATAATTTATCGGGTTTTCCTAAGACATCTAAGAAGTCTATCGTTGAAGTAGAGAGTACTTTAATTTTGAAAAAAATATGCAGTGTTAAAAATTATACATAGTGATTAGTAATCCTGAGATACAATGAAACAACTGTGGACAATTTTGACTATGAAGAGCACACCCCATCAGGGATAGACTGGACGCATGATACTGTCATGATAATCTTCCAGGACAAAGTGATTCTGGACGTGGAGTCCGAGGCATTTAAAACTAGTGATTAAAGAATGTCTGTTGAATATGGAGATATTGAGACTTCCAATCGGAGTTTATCCCATACTTTGTCATGCCAAGAATACCCTGTAGAGGTGGAAAGTGGATCCTTAAATTGTGATCAAGGTGTGTACCAGATTGCGAAAGAAATACATTTCAACATTTTCATCGGCTTGGATGAATTTCATTTCATAAAGGAGGTCATTTCGTGTTTTGGGAAATGCCTGTGAGACAGTTTAGCAGATTACATACTTATAGCAACAGAGGTTTTTTTGGGAAACAAGCTTGCAAAAACGTTTTCAATGGTTTTCAACTATGCTAGGGGAATGAGGGGACTTTCTATACTGGCAAAGGCAATGGAACGCTTGTGCTGGTTGGCTTTCACATGCAAGTATGATGTGAATAAAGATTGACAATGTATCAGTAACCTGCACAGAATACAAACAGCATGCCAGGTGAAAGATGAAGAATGTGTTCTTGAAGGTAGGAAGAGTGCAAGTAGAGTGGGGTCACTTGGTGCTGTTTTTTTCCTACTGCGCATGCGCAAACCCTAGACGCTGATTGGCTGGCGCAGGTCACGTGACCCCGCCCCCTTGGCCACGCCCCCTGACGCTGATTGGCTGGCCACGCCCCCGGCCACGCCCCTTCACGCTGATTGGTCGGTGCAGGCCACGCCCCCAGCCACGCCCCTTGACGCTGATTGGTCGGTGCCGGCCACGCCCCCTGACGCTGATTGGTCACACTCTTTTACGACCTCCTATCTACTGCGCTGACTGGCTGACAGCGGACCCCGCCCCGTTCACGCTGATTGGCTGGCAGCGGACACCCACTGATTGGCTGGCACCGGACCCCGCCCCTTAACGGCGATTGGTAACGCTCTTTTACGACCTCCTATCTACTGCGCCGACTGGCTGGCGCCGGACCCCCGCTGATTGGCTGGCAGCGGACCCCCGCCGACTGGTTGGCGCAGGACCTCGCCCCCTTGACGTTGATTGGTCGCCCACGCGCACGGTCTTTTAGGAGTACCGCGCTGATTGGTCGGCGCCGACCCCCCACCCACTGGACTCACGTACCGCGCACATGCCACATTGCTGTGTAGAATACGAACACATAACATAGCACATACAACATAGCAGGAGTGTATCCGTCCCCTTTTATGAGCACTTTTATGAGCATATGCGCAGAAACATAAAATAGGACATAACACCCCCGTTCTCTTTTACGAGCACTTTATAGCAACATAATAGAGCAGAGAAGAAAAAAATAACACGCATGCGCAGAAACATTTACATTTCCGATTCGACCGTGCTGGTAAAGAATACCACACTTATTTCTACCTGGGTCTTATAGTTTATGTGGGATACGCCCTTTGTATGACACTTAAAAACCCAATCACTCGTAAACGGAGCCGCATATCGAGGTCGTGTCTCCACATTTAGTAATTGGTCATCAACTACTACAAGTTCCAAAATAATGACCATCGAAGTCAAAGGTCAACATACTTAAAACCTAATCACTCGAAAACGGAGCCACATATTGAGATGGTGTTTCCAAATCTAGTAATAGGTCATCAAGTACTACAAGTTCCAAAATAATGACCATCGAGGTCAAAGGTCAACATACTTAAAACCTAATAACACGAAAACTGAGCCATATATTGAGGTGCTGTTTCCAAATCTAGTAATTGGTCATCAGGTACTACAAGATCCAAAACATTGACCATCGAGGTCAAAGGTCAACCTACTTAAAACCTAATCACTCGAAAACGGATCCATATATTGAGATGGTGTTTCCACATTTAGTAATAGGTCATCAAGTACTACAAGTTCCAAAATAATGACCATCGAGGTCAAAGGTCAACATACTTAAAACCTAATCACTCGAAAACGGAGCCATATATTGAGATGGTGTTTCCACATTTAGTAATTGGTCATCAGGTACTACATGTTCCAAAATAATGATCATCGAGGTCAAAGGTCAACATACTTAAAACCTAATCACTCGAAAACGGATCCATATATTGAGATGGTGTTTCCAAATCTAGTAATAGGCCATCAGGTACTACAAGATCCAAAACATTGATCATCGAGGTCAAAGGTCAACATACTTAAAACCTAATAACTCGAAAATGGATCCATATATTGAGATGGTGTTTCCACATTTAGTAATTGGTCATCAGGTACTACAAGATCCAAAACATTGATCATCGAGGTCAAAGATCAACATACTTAAAACCTAATAACACGAAAACTGAGCCACATATTGAGATGGTGTTTCAAGTCTGGTAATTAGTCATCAGGTACTACATGTTCCAAAATAATGATCATCGATGTCAAAGGTCAACATACTTAGCAGAGATATGCCATTTTAGCTAGCTGAGAATTTAAAGAAACCGAGGGGACCTACTCAATTTTCTATCAACGAGAAATGCAATTTCATCTACCTCAGAATTTATGTGCCTTTTTGGGTATATTTTGAACTTTGTCCAAATTTTCGGTGGTGGATTTTAAGTGTTCCTCATAACCTCACCCAAGATAGATTATTTTTTGAAATATACGTTGTGTTGAATACGATCGTGAAAACCCGGTGTCACAGCGGCAAAAAATAAGCAGAATATAGATTTTTTTAAAAATAAGCATTTTTTAACTCAAAATTTTCGGTGGTGGATTTTAAGTGTTCCTCATAACCTTACCCAAGATAGATTATTTTTTGAAGAATACGCTGTGCTGAATACGATCGTGAAAACCCGGTGTCACAACGATCAAAAATAAGCCGAATATAGATTTTTTTAAAATAAGCATTTTTTAACTTTGTCAAAATTTTCGGTGGTGGATTTTAAGTGTTCCTCATAACCTCACCCAAGACCGATTATTTTTTGAAGAATACGCTGTACTGAATACGATCGTGAAAACCACGCGTCACAGCGTCCAAAAATAAGCCGAATATAGATTTTTTTAAAATAAGCATTTTTTAACTTTGTCAAAATTTTCGGTGGTGGATCTGCAAAGTAAAATTCCGTTTTTTTCTATTTACAGGTTTAGAAAGAATACGTTATTGGGAAAAACATTAATTGGTGTTCTATAGTTGGAACAGTCCCAATTACTTTTTTCTTGCAAATACCTGATTTTTCCGAGAAGAATTTTGCAAAAAAAATATATTGCTTTACAGTGAATAATCGTTGAACGTTAAGAATAATAGGCTATTAGAAAAAACACTAATTGGTATTCTATAGTTGGAACAGTCCCAATTACTTTTTTCTTGCAAATACCTGATTTTTTCGAGAAGAATTTTGCAAAAAAATATAGCGTTACAGTGAATAATCGTTGAACGTTAAGAATAATAGGTTATTAGAAAAAACACTAATTGGTGTTCTATAGTTGGAAGACTACAATTAAGATAAAACAGCAAGCATTAACGATTTTACAATATTCTAAAAGTTAGATAAACAGCAAAAAAAATGGAGCGATTTAATATAATATCTGAATCTCAGCAATATTATAGACAGTTTAAAGATAACGGGAATTTACTGACAATTGAATTAACTCCTCCCCCCGAGGGAGAAAACCCCCTTGAATGGGTAGAAAATGGTATTAATGATTTGGTACGGTATGTAATGAGAGGTGTGCTCCCTCATCATCGTGTAGGGTTGACTTTTATAAACCAAAATCACCCAGATAAACCATTCTATTTGTCGTTTCGAACTGCTGAAAATATGACTGCTGAAAATGTGTGGAGTGCGTTAGAAAAAGTAATTCAATCCAATACTTCATTCTTATATCAAGATCGCTTTATTCTCTATTTTCACCACGTCGAATTACCTATTGGAATGGGACGAGTGAAACAGAATTTTTCTGACATAAACGAGTACATAAAACATAACAGAGGTATTATAGTCATTAAAAACCCTGAATACTATTGTTTGGGTCAAGCTCTGGTGGTAGCTATAGGGCTTATTGAACATAAAAATGATAAAAAAGAAAGATATAGATATTGCCATCAATACGCAAAACATATGTTTCAAAAGGTATCCGAACTAAGTGAAAAGGCTGGTGTTAGCCTAGAGAACGGCGGGGGGATACCGGAATTAAAAAAATTTCAGGCATATTTAGTGGACTATAAAATCACGGTGTATGATGGGTTATCGGGAGAAAAAATATTTTTTGAGGGTCACGGTCATGGCAAACAGATTAATTTGTTATTTATTAACAACCATTATAACGTGATCACTAGCCTAACAGCAGCCTTTTCATGTGTTTACTACTGCGAAGAATGTCACAAAAAATTTCAAACCAAAGACAGGCACGTAGGGAAGTGTAAAGCTTTATGCAATAAATGCCAGAACAGACCACCATGCACAATTACGGAGCGTGTAGTATACTGCCGGGAATGCAATAGATGTTTTTATGGGCCTCAGTGCCTTAAAAACCATAAGGCTTCATTGTGCGCTATTCTGAAGGTGTGTCCTCAATGTCGTAAAGCCTACGTCGTGAAAAAAGGGCGGAATCCACATGTCTGTGGGGAGGTATTCTGCACGGGGTGTAATAATATGATGCCGTCAGGCCATTTATGTTATATACAACCATGCCGAATGCGTACCCCACAGAAATGGCTATTAGTGTTTTACGATATTGAGTGCCGCCAAGACAAAGAGATAGCCGGAGGTATTTTTGAGCATGAGCCCAACTTGTTAGTCAGCCAACAGGTGTGCTACCGTTGTAAAAACAGTGAGACTGAACGGTGTGGCGTATGCGGCGATAGAACACATGTATTTTACGGGGACAAATGCATCGGTGAATTTTTAGACTATTTAGCACAAAGGCGTTCTGAAATAAATAAAATAGTCGTCGTGGCCCATAACGCAAAGGGCTACGACGCCCATTTTATTTTACGTGCAATGATGCTTCATAAGGAGTGGACGCCGCGAATTATTATGCGGGGGTGCAAAATTTTATCGATGGAGTATTTATACTTAAAATTTATCGATAGTCTAAATTTCCTGCCGATGCCTTTGGCCAAATTAGGCGACGCGTTCGATTTGCCCGTCTCGAAGGGTTATTTCCCTCATTTGTTCAATGCAAAAGCTAATCAGGAGTATAGGGGTGCTTTACCGGCTATCGAGTATTACGATGTGGAGGGTTTGAAAAAGAAACAGAAAGAGAAGTTTTTGCGTTGGTACAATGAGGAAAAGGAAACACTCGGAGAGACGGGTTTCGTTTTAAAAGAACAACTTATAAAATACTGTACGAACGATGTGGACGTGCTGCGCAATGCTTGCGTAAAATTCATGAACGAGTTTGAGGCTATTTCTGGCGTCAACCCGTTCGTGGAGACTATAAGCATTGCCAGCGCGTGCAACTTAATGTATCGAAAAAAGTTCCTGCACCCAGACACCATTGGTATTATCCCACATAGTGGCTACCGGTGGCGTGATAATCAATCTGTCGGCGCCGTTCAATGGCTCGTGTACGAGGCCGACAGATTGAAAACACGAATCCAGCATTCTGGTAACGGGCGAGAGGTTGTGGTGAGAGGAGGTTATAAAGTGGATGGATATGCACACTATAACGGAGAAGAACACGTTTGGGAGTACCAAGGGTGTCTATTTCACGGGTGCAGGGAGTGTTACCCCACAGGCCGTGACAACCCCATATATAATGACGCGTACACTACTTTCAATATGCGTTATGAAAGTAGTGTAAACAAAATTAATCGTTTAAAAGAGCTGGGGTATATAGTCCATGAAATATGGGAATGCCGGTGGAGCGAGTTTTTAAAAGAACACCCACCGGTGAGTATATTTGTAAAAAACCACATCATGACTAAAAAGGCCCCAATTCACCCGCGGGATGCCCTGTATGGCGGTAGAGTCGACAACGTGAAACTCTACAGAAAGGCGAAAGAGGGAGAACGTATCATGTATACAGATATAATCTCCCTCTATCCTTACTGTTGTAAGGTGAAGAAATATCCTGTGGGTCATCCGAAAGTGTATGTAGGTGATGACGAGTGTCCCGATATTTCAGCGTTTGAGGGAATAATAAAGTGTTCGGTTTTACCCCCGACCAATCTCTACCACCCGGTGCTGCCCTATCGGAGTGGTGGAAAATTATTGTTCCCCTTATGCCGAACGTGCGCGGACACTCTGAATGGAGAAGAAGAATGCACCCATTCGGAATGGGAAAGAGCTTTGACTGGAGTGTGGGTCGTAGACGAAGTGCGGGTAGCTGTCGAGAAAGGATATAGAGTGCTAGAAAAACATGAGGTATGGAGCTATGAGGTTGTAATGTATGACGCTGAAAAGAAAGAGGGCGGTCTTTTCACGGAATACATTAACCTGTTTATGAAGATCAAGACTGAGTGTAACGGTTGGCCTGCAGGATGCGTCACCGAACAACAAAAAGACCAGTTCATACAGGAGTATTATGAGAAAGAGGGTATCCGATTAGACCGGGAAAAGATTATGCGCAACAAACCTAAGAAACGAATTTCAAAGCTAGGAGTAAACAGCCTGTGGGGTAAGTTCGCACAAAGAGAAAACATGGAGCAAATCGCTATCATTAAAACTCCCGAGGAGTATTTCGATAAATTAACAAATCCAAATATTGAGGTTAATTCGTGTATTCCAATCGGCGACAAATTCCGTGTGCTCAACTGGAGTGTTAATGAGAGCGTTATTGCTCCTGCTAAAAACATTAACGTGATAATCGCAGCATACACCACGACACATGCTCGCCTCGAGTTATTTCGTTATTTGGATTTACTTGGCGAGCGTGTGTTATATTATGATACCGATAGTATTATTTACACTCAATTGCCTGGCGAGCCACAGTTAAAAATAGGAGTGCATTTAGGAGAATGGAAGAATGAGTTGGCAGAATATGGTCCGGATGCATATATCGAAGAATTTTGTGCTGGTGGTCCCAAATGTTACGGCTATTCTGTTGTTAACACTCTTAATGGTAAAACAAAGACAATATGTAAAATCAAGGGAATCACACTGAATAATAAAACATTAAAATATGTTAACTTTGAACAGATGAAAGATATGATTTTAAATAATTCACCTTCTATTAGCGTTCCTCTCGGCCGACAAATTGTACGTACTAAAGATTATAAATTGATTACTAAGCCGGAGGCGCATAAAATCTATCAGGTTACTGCTAGTAAAAGGAAACGAATAGAAAATTTTGATACACTTCCCTACGGTTATAAAAGAAATCGAATAGGGTAAATACAGTATTAGTAGAAACGATAGTTTTTAATTAAGTAGAGAGTAAAAAAAATGGATAATCAAATTTTAAATCGTTATTATTATTATTTCGATGAAATCGAGGTATGTGTTGGTCTAGCATACGATGGTGAGGGAGAATTTTCTGTTATTATCATTTTACATAATTACTATGATCGTATTCGTCTTTCACCTGATGAGTGGTATACTTTTCTTTCATATTATTCATATATTGAAAACTACTTTAATGCTGATACAAATTCTTCATTGCCTACACAATTTTTCATTAGTGAAAATTATAAAATATCATTGTCAGATACTCTTAACGGTATTCGTCAGTGTTTTATTCAATCGTCAGATGACGATAGTAATGGTCAGGTAAATTTCAGTGTTTGTACATGGCGAAAACTCCAGCTTCATTTGCCGTGCATTCAGCGAACCATAATTACTTGTTCTCAATTATGTAAAGTTGTAAACATGCCTGAAAAGTAATAATAATAATATGTTATTATATTCATAATTATTTTGTGGTGTAACAGAATATGGAGTTTCAACACCCATTTACTTGTATTATAGCTGGCCCCACTGGGTGTGGTAAATCATATTTTGTAAAAGAGTTTTTAAAACATTATGCCGAAAAATGGAAAAATATAGTATGGTGTTATGGTGAGTGGCAACCTCTGTATGAAACTCTATCCTCAGGTTGTACATTTAAAGAAGGGCTCCCCAAAATAGATGATTTTCCAGCACAAGCTGGCCCCCATCTGGTAATTATTGACGATTTAATGCGAGAATGTGATACACGAATTGTTGACTTTTTTACTAAAGGTAGCCACCACCGAGATTTAAGTGTTATTTTTATAACACAAAATATGTTTCATCAAGCTAAAGGTATGCGAGACATATCATTAAATTGCCATTATATAATATGTTTTAAAAACCCCAGAGACCAGGCTCAAATTAATTATCTAGCACGCCAATTATATCCTGGTAACACAAAATTTGTACAGGAAGCCTATCAGGACGCAACACAAGATCCTCATAGTTATTTGGTTTTTGATTTAAAACAGGGCACTCCCGACGAACATCGTGTTCGAACAAAAATTTTCCCCTCAGATTCTTACAATTATGTTTATGTACCGGTAAAAAAATAATCTCAATAACTGATATATTTTAATACTCAATTTTAATATAATAGCTACAAAAAGAAAAAAATGATTAGCAAAGAGAGTGCACATTTACTAAAACTTTTAGCAAAGGCAAAACCAAAAGTACGCCAAGCGATTTTACAAAATGCCGATCCCGAATTAATTCGTTCTATTTGTGAATGTTCCTATAACGTATTACAAGGAAATGTTCCGTTAAATAAAAAAGAGAAAAATAGATTAAAAAGGTATAGAAAGGAATTGAGGTATTTGGCGAAAAAGGGGCCATCATTAAAACAAAAGAAAAAACGAATAATTGTACAAAAAGGTGGGTTTCTTACTGCTTTGCTTGCACCTATTATTGGAGGTATACTATCTACTTTAATTAAATAATTATGCAGCATGCACAAAAGCTTGTTTTAATTGCACCAGAAAAATTGCACCAATATCAAACTATATCTAATTTAGACGATGAGATGAAAAATATTTTAAATAATAAAAATATGAGTGTTGAAGAAAAATGGATACGCTATAAAGAGGTGTTACAAAAATATTTACACATTGTGCAAAAACCTACTGCAACAACATCAACTAGTGTTGGTACTAAGAAGGAGGAGGAGGAGGAGGATGAGGACGATGAAATGCTATCTACTCTCCCCGAAAATTGTCTGCGTAAAGCAAGACCTTTATTACGTAGATTAAAACAAAATTCCAACATTCATTGGGATGACAATGGTAATGTTAATATTTATAATAAATTAATTCCTGGAGCTAATATAGTAGATCTAATAGCAGATTTTGTCAGGTATCGCAAGAAAAATATTCCCCCTACAGGTTGGGAACCCTTCGCTGAACTGTTAGCAAAATCCAATATACCTTTAGAGTATATAGGCAACCCACAGCGTATAGAATATATTCGTAAGCTGACATCATCTGCTGTTGCTGCTGCTGATCCAAAACAGGAAGAAGAAGAAGAAGAGGAGGAGGAGGAGCCACCACGTAAACGTAAAGTTGTCAACAGATGGTGTGATTATAAAATATGAAGAAGCTGGCCGATATTTATTATAACCCTTCACACCCTGCCTCGTTTTCAACCGCAATGTCATTATGGAGAGCTGTGAAGAAATCTATTCCTTTACACAAAGTGCAACAGTGGGTAAAAGAACAGTCGGCTTATACTCTGCATAAGCCAGTACGTAAAAAGTTTCCACGTAATCCCTATTTAGTGTTCAATATTGACGATCAGTGGCAAGCTGATTTAAACGATATGCACAGTCTGCAGAAGTATAATGATGGTAATAGGTATATTTTAACAGTGATTGATTTGTTTAGTCGTTATGCCTGGGCTGTGCCTGTACGTACAAAAACTGGTGAAAACATTATAAAAGCATTTAAGCAAATATTTGCATCTACACGTCGTAGACCCTTACGTCTACAAACAGATAAAGATACAGAGTTTGTTAATAGACCATTTCAGTTATACTTAAAAAAGCAGAATATTAAATTCTTCACAACACAAAACGCCGATATTAAAGCAAGTGTGGTGGAACGTTTTAATCGAACTCTTAAAGAACGAATGTGGAAATATTTTACAGCCAAGAAGACTTACCGATACATAGATGTGCTATCGAAACTTGTTCAGGCATATAATTCTAGACCACATAGAGCTCATCAATTACCACCCGCCAGTGTGAACCAGGACACTTTTCAACAAGTTTGGAATAAATTAATAAAACCAATGCCACATACTAACATTGCAAAATATAAAAAAGGTGATACTGTGCGCATTACTAAAGCAAAACGGCATTTTGAAAAAGGGTACAAGGAAAAGTGGACTGTAGAAATATTTAAAATAAAACAGGTGATACATAAGGAAAAGAAAGTGGTTTATGTGTTGGAGGACTTAAATGGTGAAGTAATTGATGGTACATTTTACGAGGAGGAATTACAAGGAGTGCCTCTGCCTAAAGTTTATGAAATAGACGATATTTTAGAAGTTAAAGGTAAACGTGTACTTGTTCGTTGGCGGGGATATCCCCCTTCGTTTAATTCATGGATTCCTGTGTCACATTTAAAAAACATTTAGCCACAATACAATATTATAAACGACTGTTCTATCTGTGTATATAGGAAAAAATAATAATAATAATGAATGATCCATACTTTAAATACTATACTCACCAAGCAGGAGGTGGTTACAACGTGTATAGAGGTGCACCATATCAAGAAGGTTATGGTATTGGAAGTTTTTTAGGTGGTTTATTTCGAAGTGTATTTCCGTTAATTAAACAAGGAGCAAAAACTGTTGGTAAAGAATTGTTACGTACAGGAATTAATGTAGCTGGAGATGTATTAGGTGATAATAGACCTATTGACGAAGCTTTAACATCACGTTGGCAAGAAGCTAAAAATAATTTAAAAACTAAACCTCAAAATAAAATAAATCAAGTGTTGGAAGGATCTGGAAGAAAACGGAGAAAAGTTCATTTTGCAAAGACGACTGGTGGTAAAAAGAGAAGGAAGAGTGATATTTTTGATTAATATGGAACAGACTAGCTTTTATCTTACACTGCCGAGTAACAGTTCTATGGAGTATTTTCCACAAAATACTTTGTCATGTTATACTACCAAATTATATCATCCATTGGTGCTAGAGAAAGGTGAGTGGGAGACGGCAGTTGTTGAAGTACATTATACAAATTCATTTCAGAATGTTTCCAAATATACTAATAATATTTATTACCGTCTCATGAATACAAAAAGCTGGAACATAACTAAAATCTTACCAGGACACTATTATAATGTTGATGATATTCTATCTCAAATTAATCATAAAAGTGATATATTAAATTTACAATTAAAAGTTAAAGCATCAGTAAAACGAATTGAAGTCAGTAGAGTAATAAAAGATCAAGAGAGGCGTATAGAAGTACGTCTATCTCCTGAACTAGCCAGAATACTAGGTTTTGATCACATACAACAAGAAGATATCGCCGTTGTGCATCATGCTCGTTATCCACCTGATTTACAAAAATCGCTACCTACACTTATGTATATTTACAGTGATATTGTAGAACCGCAAATGGTGGGTGACACAGTAGCTCCATTGTTACGTATTATAATTACAAATATTACAGAGTATGGTATTAATAATGTACATATTTTTGACAATCCTCACTATGTCTCCGTGCAACGTAAACAATTTGATCAAATTATTATTGATTTAAGAGATAGTACAGGTAATCCACTTCCTTTCCAACATGGCAGTGTATGTGTAAAATTACATTTTCGCAAACGTAATACGGTATTATAAATTTTACCATGTGTGAATATAATAGAGAGAAGAAAAATGAAGTGTGAGTGTATGAAATCAGAATTAGATTTATTTGCTGGTTTACCCACTCAAACCAGTATTATAGGTAATAAAATAGTTCCATATAAGCCTGTGGCTTCGATAGCTGATAATGCACCAATAGAATTTGTCGTCCCCGGTCATGGGGATGACTATATTGACTTATCGCACACAATGTTTTATATTAAAGGTAAAATTACTAAATCAGATGGTTCTAATTTAACTTCTGCCGATAAGAAAATCGGCCCTGTAAATGATTTTCTCAATGCAATGTTCAGTGAATTGCAATTATATTTAAATAATCAACTTATTTCCTACTCTTCACACACATATCCATATCGATCGTATATTGAAAAACTACTAAATTATAATGCTGAAGCTAAATCAACGCATCTTCAAACATCAATGTGGTTTAAAGATACTGCAGGGCATATGGACAGTGTGGCCGAAGCTAATGTAGGATTTAAACAACGTTTTCTTCTCACTACTTTAAGTCAGTCATTTGAATTATTGGGTTATATTCATGCTGATATATTTAATCAGGAGAAATTTTTACTGAATGGTGTACAACTGCGCATTAAACTAATTCCAGCTAAACCTACATTCTGTCTAATGGGTGACGCAGATGCTGATGGAAAAGTTGTAATTACAGATGCAACATTGCTTGTGAAAAAGGTTGATGTATCACCGACCGTTAAAATAGCGCAAAATAAAGTATTACAAAATCCTAAATTTAGAGTAAAATATCCTATAACAAAAGTGCAAGTGAAGACTGAAACGCTGCCACAAGGAATTATGGATAGTACACTTCCAGATCTATTTTCAGGCCTAGTGCCTAAACGTATTATTATTGGTTTTGTTACTAATACTGCTTTTAATGGTACTTATCAGACAAATCCGTTCAATTTTCAGCATTTTAATATGTCATTTTTTACACTGTATGTTGATGGAACGCCTGTGCCTTCCAAACCACTACAACCTGATTTTGATAATAAGCTATATATACAAGCATATTCCACGTTATTTACAGGTTCAGGTATTTATTATTCTAATCAAGGTAATAATATTTCACTAGCCGAATATCCTAATGGTTATACTCTACTGGTGTTTGATTTAACTCCCGATTCTAGTGCTAGTGCTGGATTTCATACTAGCCCACAACGGCAAGGAAGTGTACGTTTAGAGGTTCATTTTAAAGAAGCACTGCCATCTCCTGTAACAGCAATTATTTATGCTGAATTCTCTTCAGAATTAGAAATTGATTTCCAGAGAAAAGTATATATTAATTAAAGATGTTAAATACAATTGAGCTTTATGAAGCATTACAACAAAATTTGCCTAAAGATCATTTTATTGGAGTGTATGCCGCCGATGAGTTACCTCTGTTTATTCATACATTTCCAGCCGCCATAATTATAAATACTGATTCTAGTGATAAGTCTGGTGAACATTGGGTTGCTGTTTATATATCTAATATGCGTGTGGGAGAGTATTTCGATAGCTATGGTATACCTCCCTATATACAACATCATATAAGGTTTTTAAAACGAAACTGTCTGTATTATACATGGAATAATAGACGTATTCAAGGTGATTTATCTCGATTTTGTGGACATTACTGTTTCCTATATTTAGCATGTCGTGCATCTGGTTATTCACTGCACGATTTCTTAAACAAATTCTCACTCACCAATATTGATGCTAATGATATTATGCTTTATTCATTTACTAGCAGCGTTCACCCCGCTTCGCTGGGGTCACCCCGGAACGCAATAAACTTTGTTACTTAGATAATTTTTACTTTTTCGCTTTCAAGTGATATGATAAAAACCATAGAAGATTGGAGTAAATGTTAACATTATATCGCCTGTCATTTATGTTAACCCGCCGAGTGACACGGTCATGTGGGTTGCATATAAATACGGTTAGATTTAGCTATGATGAGCTAACAAAGGATTTGTACGTTATGGACACTTGAATGGTCAATTATCTCAAGACACTGGTAATTGAAAATTAAAGTGATATGATAAAAACCATCTAGGGTCCAAATCTTAATAACCCCCCAAAAATGAAAGAAATTGGTTCAGCCGTATTAGCGTGATGAGCTAACAAAGGATTTGTACGTTCTCTTTTATATATATAGATGAGAGTATGATGGTATTATTTTTTTAAACTCCGCCATTGCCGGTCCCAAGCCCTGGATGAGAAAGGAGGGGGGTTGGGGGTGCTGCTACCCCGTAAAAGAAAATAAGCCATACTCTGCTATGCGCTAGGATGAAGAATGTGATATCTGCTCTGCTATGTGGTTGTAAAGTGCTCATAAAAGGGAACGGGGGTGTTATGTCTTATTTTATGTTTCTGCGCATAGCAGTAATCTGCTCCTAAACTGGAACAGTCTGCGGTCTGCTGTGTGTGTGTGTGTGTTGTTATTTTTTTAACGGCGGAATTGGAACAGTTTTGCGCATATGCGCAGTAGGTCAAAAAATTGCTCTCAAAATGGAGGGCGAATACTCCCCCATTATTCTCTGCTATGTTGAAAAAAGTGCTCATAAAAGGGAACGAATACACCCCTGCTATACTATATATGCTGTGTTAAATAGGGGATGGAGAATGTGTTATCGATCTGCTATGTGTTCGTAGTCTCTGTGTAATATCTGCTATGTTCAAAGTGGTCATAAAAGGGAACGAATACACTCCTGCTATGCTATACGTGCTATGTTAAATAGGTGGATGGAGAATGTGCTATCTGCTCTGCTCTGTGTTCGTAAAGTGCTCATAAAAGGGAACGAATCTTATGTGGCATGTGGCAGGTGCGGTGATCCGGCGTCGACCGATCTGCGCAGACAGTGCGCGTAGCCGGCCAATCAGCGTCAAGGGGGCGAGGTCCCGCGCCAGCCAATCGGCGTGAACGGGGCGGGGTCCGCTGTCAGCCAGTCAGCGCAGTAGATAGGAGGTCGTAAAAGAGTGTGACCAATCAGCGTCAGGGGGCGTGGCCGGCACCGACCAATCAGCGTCAAGGGGCGTGGCTGGGGGCGTGGCCTGCACCGACCAATCAGCGTGAAGGGGCGTGGCCGGGGGCGTGGCCAGCCAATCAGCGTCAGGGGGCGTGGCCAAGGGGGCGGGGTCACGTGACCTGCGCCAGCCAATCAGCGTCCAGGGTTTGCGCATGCGCAGTAGGAAAAAAAACAGCACCAAGTGACCCCACTCTACTGTGCATGTGAACATTATGGCCAGTTACAATTAAATATTCAGGTTTTTGTAGTTGATGGAGAGCAGAAAAGTCATAATTTTCTCTTCTGGAGTCAGTTTGTCCATGTATTATTTCCCATTATCCGTGACCTGTTATGTGCCCATCGTGAAGCGAAATGGGAGATGCTTGTGAGTGCTGTTTCCCGATCAGTTCGTCTTATGTTAGCTTTCGATTGCACAAATTATTCTCGTTCGGCTTCTGTATTCCTAGAAGACTGTCTAAGCTTACTATCTATACTTAATGTGTACCTCTCTTTTAAAGCTGGATACTTTATAGTAAAAAATACCACTCGAAAATTTAGTTGTGTGCCGATGGATCAAAGATTAGAGCAGAACTACAACAAGACAGCAAAGAACACTGGTGGTATCACCCGTAGGAAGGAAGCTTGGCCCAGTATGATATCTTCAAACACGAAAAGTCTTACAGGGCAGGTTTTACGTACTTTCTATGACATGAATGATGAAGATGAGTGTTCCCTCCACCACGAATTTTCTTCTCCCCACACTATTCGGTATGAAGACTGTGTCAGACGTTTTGTTGATTTCATCCTAGCAAGAAAATATTCTTTCATAGTTTATTCTGGTGATCATACCACGACATTATACAATATTGCCACAAACAAAGTATTGGACTCTGATGAGCAAACTTCCCTGCTGAACTGCATAAAACACGGTAAACGACTTCACGAAGACTTTATCCAAGAACGCTTTGCTGACAAAATCAAAAATTGATGGTCCAATTAAGCGAAGTGTTCTACACAAACCTGTAGTCCGAATTGAACGGCTGGATATTCAAAAGGAAAGTTCAAAGACATTGCAAGTCATTGACGTTGCAAAAGCAAGAGGCTACAGTGTTGAGACGTTACTGAAGTATAAGCTCACACCCACGTCATTCCTTATGACAAAAGGATTGTTCCTAAGTAAAGCAGTAAAATCAGACCTCATGTGTGAACTAGAGAAGCATCTTACTACCTCACCTCCTTCGCAGGTGCCACACGATGACATAGTTTATAGTGTTATTGTGGACTTTATGGTGCAAACTAGAAAGATTCCAATTAAACGATTGAAGCTGAAAATATTTGATGAGTTTGCTGATTACTTGGTGACAATTTCGTATCAAGTGAACCGTTTGGATGTTGTTTTTGATATTTATGCGAAAACAAGAATCGCTCAGAACGAATTGAAGAAGTAAAACAAGTTCGGTACAGTATGATATTCCGTCACCACTCACACCACTTCCAGTTCAGATGGAATGTTACTGAGCCTCTTCTGACAATAAAGTGAAATTCCAAGAGTTTTTCATATCATGGATATTGGAGAAAGAGGACATCTCTACAAAACATTAACTCTACCTTGGTGGTGCACATACTAGTGACAGATTCAAGTGTGTAGTGATCCGCAACAAATCTGTGGAAAAATCTTCATTCCGAACATGAAGAAGCTGACGACTAAATGTTGCTTCACATCAACCATGTTGTAGAAACAGGAATAACATCAGATGTAGGTGTCGTGTACAAATACAGATGTGTTGGTAAAAGTTTTGTTCCACTACAAAAATACATGGGAATCTCAGCAGCTTCAGGAATTGTGGATGCTGCTGGTGTTGGTAGAACATCGCGGGCAATTAAAATTCATAAACTATCAAAAGAAATGAAAGAAACTTCAATTCTTGTTTTGCCTTGAGTCCACACGAACTGATTGTGATCCAACTAGCAAAGTTGGAAGCAAAGCAACAGCAATGAAGATTGTCGATTTGTCTGGAATTTCACGCCTTGAGAACTTTAGCGATAAACGAAAATGATGTGCGCGATGAAGAGAAATTAATCTTGCAATGTTTGGGGTCAAACATGTATTCATATGGCGAATTGCGATTCACAAAATTTCATCAGAAATTGCGGAAAGGAAATTTCAGAAATCTTGTTCTCCCCTCAAGTACGATGGTGCTCCATATAAACCGGTCATATTTTCAGTGCTACCGGTGGATGAACGCTCTTAGACGTGTCGAACAATCAGACTCTATCCATTTTGGTCATGTCTGTGATGGTGAATACTATATTCCAGATATATCCTCTACATCTATGTTACCTAGTGATTTCATTAATCCTTGTAGAAGTGTGCCAGAAAAGGTGCCTGTACCAAGCAAGCCTCCTTCAAATGTTGAACTTATTGTAAATGTTCCGGTTCCAGAGGCTGCGTAAATCCACATTAATGGACCAGTTGTTTCTCCTTGTATCTCACGATTACTAATCACTATGTACACTCATGTCCAAAATGATTGTCCCATATCTATAACTGTCTTCTTGTAAGAATATAATTTGATAATGATTTTGCAGGGTACTTTTAATACTGATACTATGTGTGTAATCAGGAAATGTATATTTGTGGTAAATTTCATAGGAAAATAATTATAAAAACGAAAATTAGAATGAGTAAAACAAAATGTTGCTAAATCGACACGAAAGTTTTATTTTCGTTTTATTGTTCTTATTTACTGCTCTTTTGACATGAAATTTGCCACAAACATGTCTGTCGATTATATACATACTAACATTATAAGAAATATTGGGCGAATTCCTTATCAAATTATATTCCTACAACAACATATTTATAGACATGCGACAATAATTTTGGACATGAGTGTACAATTTTTAACACTACATATTTTTATCAAATTAAAGTAGTCTCTATTTCAACACTAGACTTCTTAGATGTCTTACCTTAGAAAAATCCGATAAATTATGTCCTGATCACCCATGCGTATAAGTAACACATTCATGAATTTTTTTTTTCTCTGTTTGTACATCAACTATTTCCCTCAAACTTTCTAGAAATGTTGCAGATATATTGTTACTTTCCTGCAAATTTTATGTTGTTTCTTGCTTTCACGGTTGCCAGCTTATGAGTGATCAAACTAGATAACAGCTAATTTTTTGTGTAAATTTCCGGAAATTCCCCACCGTAACACCTCCCTCCTGCGACACACACGCATATCATATACGGTACCGTACACTGTTTTAAAGCATGGATTTTGCAATTCGAACGAGGTATAACTCGTTTCATAATTACAACCTATGCTAGAATTGTTTAATTAGTAACCTAACAGTTTACTCAAAACGTCATTATCCATGTTCAAAATCCAATATGGCGGACAGAACGAGCACTCACCACACCATGTGACCAACTTTTTTTAAATGTCCCAACCATCCATCAATCGAATCTGAAGTCAAATCGAGGGGATCTTTCAGGCACACGAGACATGAGCTAGCCCCTACACTACTATATATATATATATTAGGGTGGTCCATAAATATCAATTTTCAGATCGGGCTGGTCTCACCCTCTAAAATGGTTTCATATGGAACTAAATTAAGCCAGGAGAAAAATTAGCTTCATTGAATAATATTAAATGGTGCCCCAAGAGACCTAAAATTTTGAATCCGATTACAGGGCATAGTATATGGGAAAAATCTGGAATAAACTCATGTAATTTAGAAACGGCTAAAGGCAATGCAAAGGTACCATGCATAATAGAAATAAAGGAGGAAACCTATCTAATTTTTTATAGTACTCCCATTGCGGCCATCTTGAAATCCGCCATCTTGGATTCAGGTCAAAATTTTTAAATAGAAAGAGGGTCATGTGACATCGTTTTGATGTATCGTTTTACCAGAAGCACAAATCTGGCACTATTTTAAAGATAGCTTTAGTCATGTAAGAATTATTACCTGTGAAAAGATTTCTCCTTTTCAGATTAATAATTCTTACACGACTAAAAGTAAAGACATGAGTTTGGCGTGAAAAGAACGAAAGGGATATACACGGCTTCAAACGAAAGAGGAACGCGAAAGAAAATGCACTTCTGAAAATGATTTGTTTGAACTTTATACGCCAAAAGACATGGAGCAGTTCAAGTAATGAAGAGGAAAACTCAGTTGAGAATGTTAGAGAAAATGTAAATACGAATGCGTGTGTGCCCGGACCGTCCAAGAGATGTAAAAGGGGGAAAAACTAATTTTATTACTCAAAGACTGGTGTTGCTCTTAATCGATAAAAGATCACTCATAGAGCAGCAATACATATTCTGACAGCGACGGCAGAGGCATTAGGCCATAATGTAGAGGAACTAGCAATAAATGGGTCTTCAATTCACCGATGCTGAGAGAAAACCTGTAGTAAAGTTGCACAGAACTGCAAGAAACAATTTCAGAGTGCATCAAGTGCGTTAGTTGTGCATTGGAACGGAAAACTACTGCTGAATTTGACTGGCAGAGAGACTGCCGGCAGGTTATCAATAATTATTACAGGAGATGGTCATGAGAGGTTAATTGGTGTTCCCATTTTGTCGTCATCAAGAGAAGAACATATTGATTCTACTATAGTACATTCGCTTGAAGAATGGAATTTGGTAAAGTTCATGCAGGCAGTTTATTGTGATACTACTCCTTGCAATATGGATCTTGTCAACGGTGCTTGCATTCTGCTAGAGCAGTAGCTCTAAAATAACCTTCTATACCTTCCTTGTAGACACCACATTTATGAATTAGTTTTAAAATGTGTATTTCATAACTGTTGTGTTTCATTTGCATCTGGACCGGACGTTCTCCTATTGAAGTGTTTTCAGAACGAGTGGTCTAGAATAGATTGTACTAACTTTATTCCAGGAATTGATGATGATGATGTAACAAACAATATTTCCGATTTAAGAAATGAAGTGTTGAATTTTGCTATCAAACTTGTAGAAGCAGGACACTGCAGAGAAGATTACAGGGAATTTTTAGAACTGACCATCATATTCTTGGGTGATATACCTCCTTGAGGAGTTTTCTTTCGTTTGCCTAGAGCAATTCACCATGTAAGGTGGATGGGAAAAGCAAGCTACTATTTAAAATATTTCTCTTTCGTCAACAATTTCGTTTAACGAAGCAAATAGAAACGGGTCTTCTGACAGTATGCACTTTCTGATCCGACTATATGTTCACAGTTGGCTTAAATGTGATCAAAACATCCCATTCATCATTACAAGATCTACAATTTTTGAAAGATTTTTACAGTTAAAGACAAATAGATACTGAATTATCTGAAGTAGCTCTTTCTAAATTTTCACGCCGACTCTGGTACTTGACGGAGGAACACGTAACTTTGGGTTTTTTTGATGATGGAGTTACCATAATGGAAAAGCAAAACATGGTTGAAAAAATTAAAACTATAAGGGGAAACCGTGAAGCTGCAAAGAGGCTTGACGTAAAAGATGATACCATAAAAATTCTTGTGAAAAGAGAAATCAGTGATTTTGTTACAACAAATAAATTTTCCTCGAGAGATTTAAAATACCCAAAGGGTTTCTTGAGTGTGATCCGACTTCATGGCCAAATAACAACGACTATCTTCAAGGAAAGACAATAGTTTAATTCATCCACGTAACAAACGATGTGCAGAAATAGGAGTGTAACTAATAGAAGATTACAACCACGTTCTTACGAAAAATGAGGAGCACAAACAGTTCCTTTTGCAGATAATAAAGATCCACAGACAATCTTTTCCTATATGCGACAAAGTGAACTATGTAGCAAATAAGTTCATAACTTACCAAAAAGATACTACATAAATAAGAGATAATTCAATTTCTTCCAAGTTATAATTTTTCTTTTTCCTCATAATGGTCTATGAATCATCTTGATGAAAAAAAAATCTTATCTGTAGTTCAAAGCGAAACAAGCAGTTTGTTTCAGTATATGTAAAAGACTTCCAAAATTTTTACATATCTGTGTTCCATAACTGCAATAAAATAATATTCAATGAAGCATTTGGTTTTCCACACGTAATAACTCTTACATAAATATAGGTAACTTGAAAATAATACCAGATCTGTGCATCTGGTGAAATGCTACCTCAAAAAGATATGTCACATGACCCTCTTCCTATTTAAAAATTTTGACCTGTATTCAAGATGGCGGACTTCAAGACGGCCGCCATGATAACGTATACAAGATTAGGTTGGTCTCTTCCTCTAGTTCTATTATCCAAGATATCTTTTCATTCCCTTGAGCCGTTTCTAAATTACGAGAGTTTATTCCAGTGGCGGCTAATGTTAGTGTTGCAGCGTTGCGCAACGACCAAAGTATTTCAAGAAAAAATATTATTAGCAATATTAGTAAGAACAGAAAAAATACTTTCTAATATTCCCATATACACTTTAAATAACATATTTTTTTTTACTTCTCTAACTGTCCGTTTCGTTAATCCGTTTTAAAAAGCGAAAAATAATCCGTCACAGAGTCTCTAATTTATATTGTGTTGCAGCGAGCATGCAACGACCAGATTCTTTCAGCGCGGGAATTGGAGCAAATGTTAAGTCTCCTTTCCCCTATCTCAGAAGCTAAAGGGACTGGTCGTTGCAGTGCTTCTGCAACCCAGCACGGTTTCCAGTGAATGAGAAGGTTCTTCGCGCTAAATAAGCTTTCTGAATTTTACTTCACTAGCAATTAACAAATGGAATTTGTTTTTATGCATTCATATTTTTATATTACGGTACTTATTCTGAAGCAAATCAATATAATGACAATTTAAAAAAGTGATAGCAGAATTACAAAATAAAAAAGAAAATATATAGTAGAGCAGAAATCAAATGAAAATAGATCCGCATTTACAAGTTAATTCGTAGCTTATATAGATAATGAAAATTTCTTCTACAGTAATTTGTGAACCAGTAATAAGTCAATATGCAGAATCCTCCCCCCCCCCCTCTGTGGATAGTATTTTAGTATATACATATTTCTTTTATAAAATAAGTATATTTTATACTCTTGATGGAACTGTATGGTGGGGAACGCCACATTGAATTTGGGACTAGTTAGCAATGCTCAGAGGCGTAGCCATGAGGGGGGTCCACCGGGTCCGGACCTCCCCAAAGTTTCGAAACTCGACTAGCATTTGTAGACTTTCTTAACGAACTATACTTGTTTAACAGAGAAATGATTGCTGTAAGCTAAGTATTTTATTTTACGCCTCATCATGTACTTTTTCTTTTCTTATAGAAACAATCGTTCTATCATTTTTTCTAAAAATATAGGTGACAGTAATTAAGAATTACTTATCTTTTCGAGTACAGTAAAAGACAGGTTCGTTATTACGTAGACGTATTGGACCTTCCTCAAATACTTAGGACCCCTCCCAGCTAACATGTTGTTCCTATATCTGGCGGGTTTCAAGGTTGCTTTCCAGAACGTTGATAAACATTGTTTTGCCTCATGTGGAAGTATATTGTGTTCATCGTGCATTGCATAACAGCCAAGACGGATGATTTGGAATGTAGTTCTTTTTTCTTTGCAAGTGTGTGCGTGTGTGTGTTGATATATGAATAGGGTTGCCAACTCTGTAAAATAAAAAAAACCGACACTTCCTCAAAATTCTCTGTGATATAGGTCTCAGCGTGAAGTATCTCTGTTCGGACCTATCCATGGAAAGGAAATGTACTATCGTGAACGAAAGTGTATTAACACATATATTCTGTATGTCCTTAGAACATTCACTAATAAGCTTAATAGATACTAATAATAAGCTCTTAATAAATGTATAAAATTCCTTGAAAGTAAATTTCAAATTTTCCCTGATACAGTCCCTGTCATCTCTCTAAAATTTTCTAAACAGATGAACAAAATATATTAATCGTTGATACATGGTGAAAGGTAACAGTTTTGAGTTTACAGAATGACAGCTACTTTTCAATATCTATACTTCGAACTAAATACAAATTTAAAAGAAAACGGTTATAAAGGGGCTGGTGAGAAGTTTATACCCGTCACCGGATTTAATCAAAATAACAGCAATTTTTCCGGCCAGGCCAATGAAAAGAAGGCCAGTTTACAGCCCTATGATGAATATGTGGCATTCGCAATTCGTATACTAGTATCTCTTTTGTATAAGCTGTTTTGGTTATTAGTTATTAATTTTATTGTGTGTGCTTTAATTCTGTACATAACCTACAAATTCTGAATGAATTGCATATCATGACTTCTGTAAATAACTTACAAAAAAAAAAAATGCCCAGCTTTCAACTGAGAAAAAAACTTACAATTAAGGCTTAGACAAAACAAGCAAAGTGCAATTCAGGAGAGTGTTCGAAAAAAAAAAAACGGTTTAAGTTTACAGGACACCTTATGGCAGTAATGTTGTATGCACTAGGTACATTTCCGCAATTTATTTGAAATTTTCCTAGATAAATTGTGAATAAAGCGTGTTCAATGTACATTTTTTATAACATTAATCACTGCTACGAACTCTCTTCAGTCTACTCTGAAGAGGAATTCGGATCACTGTCAGGGACTGAGTTTGCTAGAATGAATTGTTCACAAAAATCTAGAAAAAATATTTAGTGAATCTACAAAGCTTCTGCAATTAATATTAACTGTACCTATGGCGTCAGTAAAAGAAGAAAAGTTATTTTTCACATCAAAAAGAATTGACACTTTCAAGAAATAGAATGTCAAAAGAAAGGTTATCACCATTGGCTATGCTTTCCATCAAAAAAGACGTGACAATAAGAATACTAGAGTTCAACCAGCGTGTATTAGACAGATTTGTTCCAATCAAAGAGAGAAGAATGAACTTACTAATTAAATAAGGTGATTAATCGAATAAAATGTTCTGCATTTTTTATTTTTATAAAACAGAATTTTATTTAATTTAACATGTCACATAGCATTTGCATCTAAAGTTATGCTGATTAGTCATGAGTCCACTTTATATCTTCTGTCTCCGATCGTTCGTACTGCAACACCCGAAACCACAATCCACCGGCCGCCACTGGTTTATTCCAGTTTTTCCCCATACACTATGTATTGTAAACGCATTCAAAATTTTAGGTCGTTTGGGGCACCATTTAAAATTATACAATAGATCTAATTTTTCTCCTGGCTTAATTTGGTTCCATATGGAGCCATTTTAGGGGGTGAGTCCAAAAAAATTCCTAAATTTATTTTTCCCCACATAAATTTGGACCACCCATATATTTATATATATATATATATATATATATATATATATATATATATATATATATATATATATATATATATATATATATATATATATGTGTGTGTGTGTGTGTGTGTGTGTGTGTGTGTGTTATCTTTCACAATGTCTATTGCAACAAATGTTATTTAATGACAATAAAGCATATATTATCTTATCTTATTACGAGAATCGAATTTGTTTAGGTTTGTCTCAGCGCGGAAGCTTGATTTTTTCTAGCTATATCTGGCCATTTTTAGGTATTGATTTGAGCTACTTTTTCTTGTTGAGTGTTGGCAACATTGGTCCTGCGGTCTGAATTGAGTGGAAATTTTTATTATATCTTGGTACCACTGTTTCAACAGTTTGAAAGTTAGTCTTTGTAGATGTACATTAGGTTAATATTTTTCTTGTACTTACTCTAAATTAAAAGTGATATTTGTGTTGAAATTTTTAATGGGAAAAGTACGTTAAAGTGAAATGCTATATAGTCAAAGGGAGGTAAGAAAATGTCATTTTAAGAGAAATGGAAACTCAGAGTGAACTCCCGCTTGATGAACAGCCAGTATTCGTAAATACCAGTGATTCTAATAAGGACCATTCACAAATCCGGATTCGCACACCTGAGGTGAGTTATATAAACTTTAGTGAATAAAAACTTATATCTCAAATTTACGATTCCACGAGCAACATGTGTTAAAATTATTCACAGTTTTGGAATATTTCCAGTAGTTACATCAGACAATATAGCGAATCGAGATTAGGGTTGATAGTTTTGCGGTTTAAAAATGTAGGCTATATTATCTATGAACATACAAACACCGTTAAGAAAAATGTGGCTTAATGCTATGAATTACTACCGACCACAGGTTGGTGCGTTTTTCACGTCTTTTATGTTCATACCCATCGTCGCTGACACGCCTGTACCCAAAGAACGCATTTTTCGTGGGTCCCTATGGTTTCCGTCCCTTGATTCGGAATAGTTGCAATGGTATTTTGTAGTGACCACCTGTCATAGGGTCGTTAGTGTTTTTCTCTCGTCTAATCGTTTTAATCAATGTGTTATAGTATAAAGAATTTGCCGATAGCCATCTTTGTCCCTGTAACTCGGTCAAGTCGGAAAACAAGCGAACGTGGTAATTAAACGTACTTAGCTTCTCTCTTCTCCGCTATTAATGTTCGCGCAAAACAAGGTTTCCGGTTTGTGAACGTGTAGTATTTATTGCGTTTATTTTCGTATAAATTTTCGCCCTAACGTTCAAAATGGTTACAAGTACAGTTTACAGACTAGTGTTCGTTACTTCAATGAACGTCGTACCCCTATTCTCGTTGAGTTTCGCGGTTACCCGGCTTCACATCTTTTAATGACAACACTCACTAGCCTCTTTAAAGCTCGTGCTCACTAATTTTGTTACGGCATCTGCTCACTTCAACTCGGGATCACTACACTCAGTGGAGCATGCACTTACTTGTGCTCGGATTCATTACTTTCAGTGGTGCAAGAGCTCATTATTGTCGTTGAAGTTCGCGCTTACTTGGACACGGGCTCAGTACACTCGATGGAGCTTCATGTGGGCTCAGGTTCATTACCTTCAGTGGGGCTCTTGCTCACTGTTGTCGTTGAGGCTTGTGCTTACTCAGGCTAGTATTCATTCTTTAATGAGGCGCATACTCAGTAAGCTCATGGAACATCGTGCTCACTAATCTCTTTCGGGCAAACACTTAGTTGGCTCGAGTTCACTAACCTCAATTGGACACGTGTTCATTCGAATTCAGTCTCACTTCCCGTAACTGGACTCGAGCTCAAAACCATCAGTGAGGCTCGCGCTCACTAATTTCGTTCGGGCACGTGCTCGCTTGGACTCAGCCATACGACCCTTCAATGGGGCTCGGGCTCATTCTGATCACGCTTACTAATTCCTTTTGTCCTTACTTCAAATGGGCTCACATTTTGGTTCACTTTCCTCAACTGGCCTCGTGCTCATTATTCTCATAGGATTTGCACTCGGGTCAGTCCATGTCAATTCATCCAGGTCATGAAACCCATAGTCTCAGAATGGCATGAAGATTTTTCTGTTTACTCTACTTGCCATCCTTATTTATCACACCAAATTTTAATATGATATCTTATATACTTTTTTAGTTAATTTTTTTTTAGTTTGGTAAAATATACGTTTTTGTTGTTGCCGAGGGTTAAAGAGATTACGACATTGATATACTAAAGAGATCATAACTTTGTTAATTCTCATCATATCACAATGATTTTTTCACTAAAATGATCATAATAAGATACAGAATAAGGTAAAAATACATTCAGTTACTTGTACCTGAATTGTTGTAGTAAATATTACCTCAAACCTGGATATTACGATTTTTTTAAAGAAAAAACATAAAATTTTAAAATACAGTAAAAACTTAAAGGCACTACATAAACCAAAGTATTTTATATGTATTTATAAGCCTAAAGGCATGCGCTAATGTGTTCCGAAAGAAAAACTGTGGGTTTTTAACTGCAAATATTTTTAAACCATTTATCTTTAGGGTACGGCCAAGTATTTCAAGAAAATCGTAGACCTTCACGTTGGCAGCCCTGGCGTTGTCCCTAATTGTCACAGGGACATGAACCATATCTCGTTACAAAGCTTATGGAACACAGATTCCAACAAAGTAACTTTTGTGCCCCCTTGTTTCCAACCCACAGAAGAAGAAAAAGAAGAAAATGGCTTTTTTCAAAAAAAAATATTTTGTCGGACTCTGGCAACACTGTTCATTGTCGTACGCAGGAAAACAATTCTCGCATACACATCAGACATTGAGTGGAGTCATATAAAAAATAAAGGGCCTAGGTGCAATAGCTTGCGAGATAAAAATTCGAAATCTCGTATATACTATGGTCAACCTGTATATATTTTACGAAAGAACTTTGGTCTACCCTCAGGTTGCCAACCCTGGCGACTTCCCTAATTGTCACAGAGACGCGAATGATACCTCGTTGCAAAGCTTACGGAACATTGCTTCCAATGAGGTAACTTTTGTGCCCCCCCCCCCCCCTGGTTCCCAACCCACAAAAGAAGAAGAAAATAGCTATTCACTATGAGTTTAATGAATTATACATATTCATCACATACAACAGATTGAATATAATCAGTGAACAAAAAAGAAATTACCAAATCATCTTAAAGTCCTGAAGTGGTTCATTTACTATTTACACCATAGAGGTCCTGAAGGGGAATTACAGAAAATGTTTAAATAAAACACTAACAACATTTTATTTCTGGGCTTGCATTTGTTTGAACATCTTGTTGCACTGAAGATTGATTGAAACTATTTCCTTTTCGAAAAAATAATACATTCTTCCGGATGCTTCTGTGACTGGGAGGGGGAGGGGTTAGGTTACACATGAAATTGTTGCTCATAGGAATCCAGCAAACATCTTCTTTTGGGGGCCAATGAAAAGATGGAGCAGGCTCATGGGGATGCATAAATTTAATTTTAACGTCTCCTTCATCTTCATGTTTTGACAAAACTAATCCAAAATACCACCGGTCATCATAAAGGCATGCAATGTAATTGTGCACACCCACAACAGGCATTTTCACCGAATGATTTTCTCCAGAAAAGTTGAATATTGTGCAAAAGTTGTCATCTAAACTTACTCGTTTTGTTCCAGTGGAGTCTTCAGATTTGGGCTCAAAGTGATGAAGACTACGTGTTCCAGGTACTGTCCTGGCTTGAGTGAAACGCCCTTCTAAGTTTTTTCGTGCCTCTATCAAGGTTTCTTTTCTAATCATTGTGAACTTTATATTTTCGTTGAAAAAAAAAAAAAAAAAAAAAAAAAAAAAAAAAAAAAATCGGAATTATCAATGGCATTACCAGGACTACGTTGGAGACTTGCTTTTGTCACGATGCTCTTGACAGTGCCACCTATACCGTCACAAGGAGACTTCCCATGGCTGGTGGCAAAAAAACACCATGTAGCTTTTAATCCAAAGTCTTTTTCATGAACTCATGTGGTTCGGATTCCACGTTAATCAGTAGGTCCACGTCTCATATAGCCTCGCTGCTGAAAGGGACGCTAAACTGAAATCAACTCAACTCAACTCTTTTTCATGAACCTGAGGGCTGTAGGATTCGCACTCCTCAAGATACCGAACGAAATTGCTACCTAAACTGATATAAGATTCCAACGAACTGTTTTGATTTGTGAAATACTTTGTGAAACAATCTTACTTTCTAAATACATTAAATATATTTTTAATTTATTAAAAACTAAGACAGTTATCGAAAGCGCTTATGAGTAAAAATAATAAAATTATATTTTGGTTATTTGATTTTAAAGTTTACAGTAAAAGCTTATGCGCAGTTGTATTAGTTCTAGAACATTGATAAATTTACTGCAGCTTAAATAATTTAACATCTTCAGCTTGATTAAAATGTCATAATTTCATTACGCCTTACATGTAAATCATTCAATGAGTTTTTCAGAAAGTAAAATGTACACTAGTTTAACGCTTAGAAAATGCCTGACTCATTCCTTTCTCTTAGTGCCAGTACTTCAAACCTCTGTTGCTCGGCTCCTAATGAACCTAGGCTGTGCCTCCCCATACCGAATCCGTAGGAGAAAGTGATTTTTCTTTTATGACAAAGAACAGTGTTGCCAAAGTCCCACAAAAGTCAAAGATGATTTTCATCTTCTTTTGGGTTGGGAATAGTGATGGGCAGTGGGAATATTCCCGGTGGGAAGGAATTTAAAAATGGGAATATTCCCGGGTTTTTTCCCTGGCCTATAAATTCCCGGAAAGGAATTTATTTACTTTATCTTCCAAATTATAAGAACCATGTGACTAATTACTTTATTTTAATATATTATGATTTACTTCCAGGTTTTAAAGAATTTGGAGGTTAAAAAATTTAAAATTATTCGACGGTACTTTATATAACTAATATATGATTTTTTAAAGTTCCATTTCCATTCCCACTAAAAAGTAAGATAATTGTTTAGAATTGGGGGGGCCAAAACTAGCAAAAAGTAGGATGATTTATGGAAGAAATGAGTTGATAGTGATGTTCAAGTAGTCAAGAAAGTATAGAACACATTTTTTTTAGGGCAGTAGGGGATTTATACAAAACGGAAAGGTAAGTGGAAGTGATTTATGTGAGAAAAGAAAGTGAATTGTTGGTAGCGAAGATAGAAAGCAACGTGCCATGCGGGGCTCTAACCCGCCTTCATTCGCTAACGCTCGCTCTGCAACGCTGTCTGAATTTAATGGTGGTAACGTAATTTAACACATGAAACCATAAAACAAACGCATCGGAATAGAATACCGCAAAAAAGTAGGTGCAAAAGCTGCCCCCGAATGCTAAAGAACAGCCAAAATTAGCAAAGTACTAATTTACAAATGATGAAAAAGAGCCATTTTGTTAAGTAATTTAGAATTATGTAGAAATAGAGACGAAGTAGTATTAATAAACCCTGAATCACCGTTACTGATAGACGTCGGTCTGTCTCCTCTCTCTTAAGGCCAATCTACACCATAAAAGATCTTGTACAAGATCTTGTAGCTGTCATAAAAAAACCTTGAAACCCAATCTTTCTATTTACTGTCTACACATATCAACTTCTTGAAAGCAAGAAAGACATTTCCACCCATGCAGCACTGCGCTCTAGTGGACAAATAGTGAACCTTCTCATTACAGGGTTCTGCCTGGATGACAAATGGGTTTACCTGAATCACCTGAATGAAGTCTATCTATATATTGTATTTTTCTTCACATTTATGTGGCTTTCAGATATTCACTATTTTTAATTAAGAGTTCAAATACAGAATTACACACCTCCAATTAAAAAAAATCCTTACATTTGACCTTTGTCTAAACAAAGAATCGCAAAATTTGAAATATTAAAGAAATTGGCCTTCATTCCCTCTTCAACATCGAAATTTTGACAACGCTGCAGCATGTGTTCAGTTATTTATAACAAGGAGTTGATATGCCGAGTTTCACGTCCCTTACTTAAGGGATTTCTAAAATACTCTCGGTAAAACATTTGAACACCCATTACCGCTTCCCCATTTGAGTTCGTATTTTAATTTAAAATCCTTTCTGATTCCTTGCTATCATATTAAAATGATTTTTCTTCCAAATATCACATTTTTTAGTATATTAGTATGACCTGGGCCAGTGGTGTAACTACAATGGAGCGAGTGGAACAGTTGCTCCAGGGCGCACAGTAAAAGGGTGCATGTGCGAACGGACTTTATGCAAAGAACGTTTGAAATCATTTCAAAAGGTACGCTATGACTATTAGCAATTAATTGGCAACAGCCGATACCGGAGGCGGATCCAAGAATTATTGAGGGGGCGGGCAGGTTTGAAAAATAAACTTGAAACATTTTTCGATATTTGGTTCGCTAACTAAAAGTATGGACTGCAGTGCTTCATAATTCGTATTTATCTCCACCCTTCTAGAGGCGGCACTGAGGAGTGGCGAACGCACCCAGAATCTTCCTTTTGAAAGAAGTTTTATATATATTTTTTCCTACAGCCTTTAAACAAGCGCTCCGTTAGGGACTAATTTATATATTTTACTCCTCATGGAATATGGATTTCTCTCAGGATTAGAAACCTGCTTGTGTTTGATTATTTTTGAAAGTATATTTTAACATCAAAAGATGATATTATATTACGAACGTTTCTATTCTATCCATTAATTAAATCACATCGAAAAGTGAGACAAGTGTAATATCAGAGAAGGGGGATGGAATAACGAGTCAGTTGTTACGCCATGCCAGCTCTGTTGGCCCGTGTTTCACGATGCGAGCAGGTGTTTTCACGATTCATCTTACGAATATCTCCCAAACCGTTACTCCCTGTTAAAAATCTTAGTGAACCTTCTTTGTAGAAGTAGTCTTAGAAATAAAATGAAAAACGAACAAACAAGCCAGACTGTACGATAACGAAGATATGAGTGATACCGTAAACGCTTCCAGAGGGAGGGGGTCTCGATTTTTACAAATATCCCCTAACCAGTTACTTCCAGCTATAAATTGTACTGAATCGTATTTGTACTACGTAATCTTAGGGGGGGGGGGGAAGAGTGAACGCGCTAGGGTATATAGTAACGAAGATATGAGTGATGCCATAAACGCTTCACAGGGGGGTTTAGGGGAATAGCGGGATAAGCATCGGGGAGAATTTAGGAGAATTTTGAGAAATTATACCTTTACATGTGTGCTAACGATTGGTAGATAATTCATCTTGCTACAAATTTGTTCTGACATTTTCCCTTCATTGACCGGGCTAGTGGGCAATATATATATATAACCGGGTCACGGATAATTCGCAACAGAAAATGAAAAGGGGTCAATTTCCACCAGGAAAGCAAAAGGAGATAGGTTATTCGTTATACGTACACTATACCTAAAAGAAAAACACTTGTAGATGAAATATAAGCTTTAGAAATATGAACTACTACTACTACAACTATTATATTATTACTATTATTATTGACCACATAGGTTCGGAGGCCAATTCACCAAAATCTGTTGACTCCATTCTTAGAAGTCCATTATTATTATTATTATTATTATTATTATTATTATTATTATTATTATTATTAGTTTTGAAATACTAACAGCTGAACTTCCTATTTGCTACTTATTTCCTATTTTGATGAATGTTGAACAATGACTTATGAGAAATGATAACTTCGATTAAAATTTATTGCGATTACAGAATTTAGCTTGAAGTACCGTGATGAATTCAATATGCTATTTCGATGACAGCAGAAATTATATTCTTTTGACACACATATTGCTGTTCAGGGTGGCTTGGTGAACATTCCAAGTGTCTGGGGAATATAGAAGGGGCACATTACGTAAGCGAATATTCCCAGACCAAGCTTTAACACGGCAATACGCGCCGGACACGTAGTACTATCAAAATAGTCCAGAAGTTCCAGCTCTTCCTCTGAATTATCTTGTATTAATTGATGCACATCTGCTATGAGAAGAAATGCCAATCCATTCGTTTTATCGCAAAATAGACGAATATTTTCATTGCTCTTGTACCGTTCTGTGAGTCCAAGCTCTTGGACCTTCCTTCATGTTGACTGAGTCAGATGAAAAACCCAACGGTGTATACGACTTGAATTTCCAAAAGTTGCTTTTACAGCCGCATTTCCTCTATCTTGAAATCCATAACCACAGTTACAGGTCTGGATATTTACTAAATTCATTGCACTGATGCACCACCACACGAAACAGTTCTTCATATGAATTTTGTGTGTTGCAGTGCATTAAGGCGTAGGCCTACACCTAGTGAAGGAAGTCTTACCTCAAATAACATATACGTGATTTTTTTTTTTAAGGAACCATTGAAAAAATGCCGTCCACCATCCATGTTTCACTTCTCAATAGCTCCATATGGCTATATTTAAAGACGCTTATGCTTTGCCTCTATTTAGTTCAACAAAGGTGAAAAATAACCGTGACAAAATTTCCTATATGATAATATTTCTGTGAAAGAATTACTGGAAATTTAATCTCTTGTCTCAAATACGATATCTAAAATAGGGCTATGTAACTCATTATTTAATAATAGAGGAAGCAACTACAGTTTTAGAGGAAGCAACTACAGTTGCCCTGTACAAAAGCTCCAATTTAAGCAATACTTTACATGCAGTAACATAACTATTCGTTTTTTCACGAAGCTTTGCAGCTCTTGTAAACAACGCAGATGACAGTGTGTAAATGTTGCCAACTAACAGACTAAAAAGTTTATAGAAAACCTCGAGCTAACAAATTAAGAAACAAACCGAAGAGCGGGAGATTGAAAATGAAATGGCATGGACTTCTGATAGATTACCAAGATGCATTTTCTCTCTCCTGAATCTTTGAAGCAGCATATAAATATAGACACAGAACACTAGGAAGCATGGCTGCCCGCAGCGGGGAAGGGGCAAAGGGGATGTTGCCTCTCTGGGTTTTGAAAGGTTTTTGGAAGTGCATGTCAAGACATACCATGATACGATATGCATAAACCGACTCGCAAGAAAACGACAGTTGTTCTTTGTTCAATGACGTCACTCATGATGAAAGAAACAACTGTCCATAGGCGGTCAGAATCTCACATACAGATGTATGTATGAAATATATAGCTGACGTATATAATATACGTATACATGTGTAGTATACGGAAGTTTGTTAGATGTCTGACACCCTGCAGCGACATGATATAATGTCTAAATGAGAAAAAGGCAGTAACTATGTAGTATATGGATAACGTATGCTCCGTACAGATTTCCGTACTAATCGTAAGGATTCCATATATTTGTACAACATACCTCTGTCCGAATAACGGATTTTTCTCAGTGTACACATAATTCTATACTATATGCAATAGTATCATATATACTTTGATTTTCATATTTATATTGTCAATGTAAATAGCAGCAATACAAAATATCAATATGAATATTAAAATACTTGTATGTCTTTTTGTAGTTTCAATCAAATCATAGGGTCAGATAATGGGGGATCAGGGCCGTCTTACGCATTCTTTTGCGTTGTTTGCTTAATATATGGCCAAACATGTCTTGAGGCTGTGAACTGTGGAACCTTTTACGTACTGCGAGCAGTGGCGGTTTTAGCGGGTAGACACGGGGCTACCCCAAAATATATAAAACTGAAAATATATAAATACTAAAAGATATAATAAAAAGTAAATATATTTTCACTTTTTCTATTAATGGTAAATAATTATTTAATAAACAGCATCAACAACTACTGTAAAAGTAATTTCCTATTGTCATTAATCAATCGAATACGCGAGGAGCGGACCTACCCAAAATTAAAATCCTAAAGCCGCCCATGACTGCGAGCTTTAGCATGTTGGAGGTGAACTACTGGAAAACAATACAATTGAAATGACTTTATACTAGACCGAAGTAAGTTTGTTTTATCTTTGTTTCAGCTATAATGTCAAACGGTTTACTTGCAACTGAGTCAGTCAATTTTCAATTTCTATGCAGTTAGCTTTCTTTCTTTTTTTTCTTTTTCTTTAATCACATTCATTTTTACTGATATAGATGTGAATAACGCTGCTAATAAGAGAATAGTATCTAGTTATTTTTCCAAGAAGTACAAGTAGAATAACTTCTAAAATTTATGATAAAACTAAAAGAAAGAGTTATTCTTCTTACAGAATTATTGCGAAAAATTGAAATGAAAGTTTTACGTCCCACGTTTATGCCGGTTAGGCTAAAGGAGACGGTGATGAGATATGAATGAAATGGTGGAATGAAAAAGTGGGAGGAAACGGGAGAACCTCGAGAAAACCCACCCCACGTGTTTGTCCACCACAAAGTCCACACGGCGCGAGCTGGGGTCGAACCAGATACCCCAAGCAACGGAGGTGAACGCTCTACCACTGAGCCACCGCAGCTTCTATCTACAATCAAAATATAGGCATAATTAGAATAACTGCAAAACCTAAGGATTTCTGCTCAAGTACAACCCTGAAAACTATGTACATCGGTTCAAATTTCCATTTAATCTATCATATTATATATATATATATATATATATATATATATATATATATATATATATATATAATATTTGGTGACAATTAGTTTATCGGAAAAAACATTATTATTATTATTATTATTATTATTATTATTATTATTATTATTATTATTATTATTATTATTATTATTATTATTATTATTATTATTATTATTAAAATTAGTAATTCTGAAAGATAATAACTTCGATTAAAGCTGCTATGATTACAGAATTTAGCTTGCAGTACCATCCTGAATTCAGAATGCTATTTTCATATCTGTGAGGAAGCTAAATTATTTCGATGCCTACATTCATGGAACCGAGCTGTTAACAAAAGAAGAGACACTTGTTTTCCCTGGCAGTCGTAAAAATGTGTATTTTGGCTCTTCCCCCTCCAGTCCAAAAGAAACCGTTGTTTCGGAAGCGGCGCAACTGGATTTTCTTTTATGTCAGCGGGAGGACGATAGCAGGTAGCAAGCAAGACGGCCCAAAAAGTTGGACACTGTTGAACTTCTTGCAAGATGGAAGAAATGTTTTATGACCCTATCAAGACTATGTTTACACGGGGAAATATGGTAGGGTTTCAAGATTTTTTTTATGACAGCTACAAGATCTTGTACAAGATCTTTTATGGTGTAGATTGGCCTTTACTCGAATTTCTTAAGAAGTACTCGGGCTTCTTTTACATGTGAATTAACGTATGAAATTTCGAGATATAGGTAGAATGAAAGGTCGTGTATGGCAATGGTACGTGCTAAAATATAAGGATAAGTAAGTATCTTGCAAATTTTGTGAACATAAATATGTATGCACAAATGTTGATAAATTAGTGAGACATGTATCTTCTAGCATTTACCCGATGTAATTAAATTTATAAATGTTATAAACCAATGTGTTTATAATATCAGTAATAGAGTCAAGTTGAGCAAATCCACTTACATATAAATTTAAACTGTTACTATATAATTTTTTCACACATATTTAATTGATAGAACATATTGTAAATATACATACATTTATGCGTACTTTCTAAATATAATAAAGTGTTAATAAAGTAACATAGTACCGTTCAGAATATACATTATAAAGAATCCCCTGTGGACAACAGTAATAATACGCTGTGATATAAAAATTAATTCAACTTTGAAATCATAATATAGTAATAGAATGCAATTTTCTTTCTGATTGGACATAAATTCCCATTTTGGGAATCTTCCCGGGAATATTCCCGAAAAATATCTTCCCGGGAATTTACCCATCACTAGTTGGGAACCGGGGGGGCACAAAAGTTACCTCATTGGAACCAATGTTCCATAAGCTTTGCAACGAGGTATCATTCGCGTCTCTGTGACAATTAGGGAAGTCGCCAAGGTTGCCAACCTGAGGGTAGACCACAGTTCCTTCGTAAAATATATACAGGTTGACCATAGTATATACGAGATTTCGAATTTTTATCTCGCAAGCTATTGCACCTAGGCCCTTTATTTTTTTATGTAATTCCACTCAATGTCTGGTGTGTATGCGAGATTTTTTTTTCCTGCGTATGACAATGAACAGTGTTGCCAGAGTCCGACAAAATTTTTTTTTTTTTGAAAAAAGCTATTTTTCTTCTTCTTCTTCTGTGGGTTGGAAACAAGGGGGCACAAAAGTTACCTTGTTGGAATATGTGTTCCATAAGCTTTGTAACGAAATATGGTTCATGTCCCTGTGACAATTAGGGACAACGCCAGGGCTGCCAACGTTGAAGGTCTACGATTTTCTTGAAATACCTAGCTGTACTCTAAAGATAAATGGTTTAAAAATATTTGCAGTTAAAAACCCACAGTTTTTCTTTCAGAACACATTAGCGCATGCCTTTAGGCTTATAAATACATATAAAATACTTTGGTTTATGTAGTGCCTTTAATTTTTTACTGTATTTTAAAATTTTATGTTTTTTCTTTAAAAAAATCGTAATATCCAGGTTTGAGGTAATATTTACTACAACAATTCAGGTACAAGTAACTGAATGTATTTTTACCTTATTCTGTATCTTATTATGATCATTTTAGTGAAAAAATCATTGTGATATGATGAGAATTAACAAAGTTATGATCTCTTTAGTATATCAATGTCGTAATCTCTTTAACCCTCGGCAACAACAAAAACGTATATTTTACCAAACTAAAAAAGTATATAAGATATCAAATTAAAATTTGGTGTGATAAATAAGGATGGCAAGTAGAGTAAACAGAAAAATCTTCATGCCATTCTGAGACTATGGGTTTCATTTGATGTTTTAGCTGGATGATTTGAAATGGACTGACCCACTCAGGTTCACTCTCTATTTTGCTTGGACTTGAGGTCATTTGCCTTCAATAGAGCTCTGGTTTATTAGTTTCAGTGGACCTCTGGATTTAGCGCATCAATTTCATTTGTTCTCGCTCTTACTCAAGCTCGGCCTCCCTATCCTTAAATGGGTTTGCGGTTTGTCTCACTTCCCTCATCTGGGCTTAGGCTCACTAATACCCTGAGATCGGGACAGGACGTTTGGGCGCGAGGTACATAGTAAAAATCACAATTTACGACGTATAAAGTAAGCTAGGCACTGAAAACTAAGCACGAATCAAGATATATATATATATATATATATACATTTCCTACACTTCTATCTTTATCTCACCTCATTTATCTATCTCTATCTTATTTATTCATCTAAATTACATACTTTAATGCGTTTGTGGCATTTGTTGCCTAACCTCGTTATGGATTGATTTTTCACTTGTTCACGATTCTTGTACTTCAACATGTTGATTTAACTTTTGTATTAAGAAAGTTAGGAAATGAAGGAATCAGACGAACTGTTAATAATTTTAATTAGAACTTATTGATTTAATTTTTGTATTTTTTTTTTTAAGTTAATAGTTACATACTTACGAATATTAAAATTTGTTTTCTTTCGTATTATGTTTGCCAAATTTTTCTCTTCCTTAAGTCCAATAAAGAACTGCCAATAAAAGATTTCCGCGCACTCAAGTTGAGGGAAAGATGTTAATACAGGATGTCTAAGACATTGAGTTTAAGAACTGCAGTGTGCCGTATATCTGGTATCACTTTTCTTTTTTTTTTCTTCTTTTTTTTTAACATTCCAATATAAAAATCAGAACTTAACACACTTTTTATTTCGTCGCATGATAAGCATTTAATCTGCATTAAAGAAAGTGGCGAAAGGAAAAAAAGAATTATTTCAAAGTGAATAATAATAGTTAAGTGTGCATATATTGATCATTTAGCCACCAAAAATGTGTTTGACATTCACACTGATTGCATAGCTACAGTAGTAGGCCTGCTTTAAGCTCTTTAATGGAATAGGCTCACTATGTAGTAATGTAGTTTGTCATATCTAGTCAGGTCTACTTAACTTTTGCTTGAAAAGTTATCAAATAAAAAACACACTAAACTTTAATTGAAACTTAAATTTACAAAATTTAATTGTTAATTAAGTTTTTAGAATTTTGAAATTCTAGTGTGTAAAACAAAATCCAGTGTAATTCAAGGACTTCCACTAGTGTGGACACGTTGCGATATTTTGCTTCGAACTTAGTATTTAGCGCCCATCATAATAACTTTTTAATTTAACTCGCGCCCGAACGTCTGGCGCCCAAATGGCTTCCCGCCAAAAACGTCCAGTGCCGAAAGAGCGGGGCCCAAACGTCACGTACCGCCTGAGATAGACTTACTTTTCACTTGAGCTCAAACTTAATACTTCCAGTGAAACTCATGCTTACTCGAGCTTGGGGTTACTAACCTCAGTTGGGTTCGCGATCAGACTCACTCCCGATTGTTTGCTTAATATTCAAGAAATAGCTCATAAAATGTCGCAGTTTTTAACTTATGGAATATTAATTATAAGTTGAGCCAACAAAGATGGAGGAGTAGGCGTGGTGAAGCTGTGACGTATAGCTTCATGATCGTGTAGTACGGGCACATCCTCTATTTTATAACACTCTTGTGTTTTAACGGCACGTAAGCTTGCAGGTATATTATTTATGGCGGGTGAACTTTGCAACGCCCACCCTTTTCGATGCGCATACTTACGAACTGGAGCGTGTCATGTAAAATAAATCCTTCGCTTCATATAGCTTTTGTAGTCATATTACAAATCTGTACACCATTGTTGAGGAACACCAAGAAAATAAGAGTTTAAAAGACATTAGAGATAATTAGTGAAAGATTTATGATTTCTTAACAATTATTTCTTGTACTAGTCGTCAACTTCGCCTGTTTAAAGTGGCGTATCGGCATGCACCGAGAAGAGTGTAGAAGGCATAAGAATACTATTTCTGCAAAGAAATTCAGTTTCAACAGTCTGTATGTCAATCATTTGTATTAGAAGCAGGGTTGTTGGAATTTTGCCCAGCTTTTTTTTTTTTTTTTTTTTTTTTTTTTTCCAAATCCTAAAATATAATTCAAAACTTGGATTTAAAAAAGAACTTTAATGTTATTATAATTACTTTCTTCAATCATATTTTTTAGTATACGTCTCGTTTCAGAGATTGCTTAAAATATATATTTATCAAGGGATTGTCGCCGGAACACCAAGATTCTTGGGTTTTTGAAGTAGAGAAGTGAACAGTTTCCTTCTTGTTGAAAGTTCAGTATCATGTGTTACATTGATTGAAGGAAACTAATCCAAGCAGTCGGATCATATTTCAGATTGCGGGTTAGAAATATCGTGCATGTTGATATTAACTTGAACATAAATTCTGTGGCTTAGTTCTTTCTGGGCTGCTTCTGGAGCCAAGTTCCTAGATTCAAACCATGGGTGCGCGATATATATATGAAATTTCGTATCCTGTTCTATCAGAAACTGATCCATTTGGAATTTTGTTATCCCTAACAAGTAAGATTCTTTACATTTGTAATCATACCTCGTACTCTACCAAAATACATCTTCCTTACCGCTTACCAATAAGAACTTATTGCAGCACACACATATTTCCCACGCAAACGATATAGCCTATGTTTATAGTAAAAACTGAATTTCAATAATCACCAAAGCATCCGAGTAACAGTTTAATCACAGACGTTTCAGTGAGATACTGTCATCATCATCAGTGCATATTTTGTTGAAAACTTTCATTACATTGTTCGGGTTATAAAAGCAAGTTCGTAAGTTTCTTTGCTCTATAATTTGTCTTATCTTCCCATCACCTGTCTCTGGACGTTAATTGAATAATCATTGTCATATGATGAGTCTGTGTACAAAAACCTTTGAAATGAATACAAATCTTTCAATACACTTTAGTCCTGAATAGCATATATGTTACTGTTCTCACTGCTTATGAAACGTTGGCATCTGTGAAAAATCGAATTGATGTGTGGAAAACTGTTGACTGTTTAGTAACTTATAGATTTTACATATTATTGAAAGTATATATTGAAATTCAGTTTACACCTTTATTCTAAGTCGACTATTCGTTCTTCTACGCACACAAGCACTACTGCAATCCGCAGCACTTAGTCCCTAAAAGCATACTTTTAACTGTTGTATCTCTTATAAATATTAAAAGTTGATAGCATGTGATACAAAACTATTTTAAAAATAGATAGGTGTGTGAAAAACGAACACCAGCTGGGTTGAGTTGAGTTGATTTTGAGTTTAACGTCCCTTTCAACGTAGAATAGGAACCACATGAGCTCCCGCTGGGTCGAAGTCGGGCCTCCCACGCCAAAGGCGCGTACGCTAACCGCTTAACAACGAAGGAGCTCACAAACACCAAACGTCATTTTGAAATAGGTAACATATTTATAAAAGCGGTATTGGGAACAAACTTAATATCTAAAAGTTCTTAATTGTGTATTATTATTATTATTATTATTATTATTATTATTATTATTATTATTATTATTATTATTATTATTATTATTATTATTATTATTGAAACTTACATTTGGGCATATAATGTTTATTTCTACCATCTTTTCATCTCTTTGTTGCAGTTTGTGATTGGGCGACAGAAAAGCTCGTTGTCTGTCTTCACAATTTCTAACCCGTATATTTCACGAACGCATTGTATCTTGCGACAAGAAGGTAAAACATGGAGCCTCACTGATAAGGTAGGTACTTTTCAACTGCTTATGTTACCTGTTTAGTGTGGATTTCATAGAAAAATGACTGATAGTTACCAGCAGGAGTAGATAATAAAATCAAAGAGTTGTAATTGAAATAATAGGGTTGGATAAAATTTTTGGCATTGAATAATAAATGGAATAAGTATTAAACTAAAGAACGTAAGGAACACTTGGATATAGTATACATGAAGCTGCATCAGTTCCCGCAGGAGCAGGGTGCTCATACCTTTAGGGATTATTCATTGAGTATGTACGAATAGAATAGAATAGAATAGAATAGAATATTTTATTGTCATTGAGCTTTACAAGCAATAGACAACGTCCGAATGAAATATACATATAGATACAGATATATAAAATACAGATACAGATATATATAAAATAATCATTACATACAATCAGTTATTCGTTAATATTACATATATATATAAAATAATCATTACATACAGACAATCAGTATTGGTTAATATTAAATATATATATAAAATAATCATTACATACAGACAATCAGTTATTGGTTAATATTATTATGAACAACCTAATAATATTTGAAATAAAGTGATACTGCAAACTAGGACACAATGTCTTGACATTCACTAAACTCTTGAATTGAGTAAAATGGATTCGTTATTAACCAGTCATATAACTTTTTCTTAAAAACCTTAAATGGCAGCTGTTGTATGGAGGATGTTAGTTTATTAAATAGCTTTGGTCCTATAACTAAATAACTATTTTTGATCTTCGATAATCTAGTGAAGGGTATATCAATTTTCTTACACAATCTAGTATTATATGTATGTACTTCATCTCTGAGTGTCATATTTGCCAGGTTTTTCTTAGTGTAAAGTAGCACTTGATAAATATATACATTAACTACTGTCATTATCTTAAGCCTGATAAATAGTGGTTTGCAGTGTTCTTTATCATGTGTTCCAACAATAATCCTGATGGCTTTCTTTTGCAAAACTAGAACATCATGTGCTTGGCTACTGTTACCCCAAAGCAAAATCCCATATCCAATTATGCTGTGAAAAAATGCAAAATATGAATTCCTCAGATACTCATAAGGAACTGTATCTTTCAATTTTCTTAACAGAAAGAGCACTCGGGAGAGCTTTGTACATACATATTTGACATGTTGTTCCCAGGTTAGTTGGCTGTCTATATGTATACCAAGAAATTTAACCTCAGATACATCATAGTTTCCTCTATCATTGCAGTGATTGAGACTAAAGGTTACTTTTTTTGTTTTATCTTGATTTAGCACAAAACCATTTCTTTTAAACCAGGTCGCTGCCTCTCTTAATGCGCCTTGAGCTTCTATATACACTTCTTCAAAGCTTGTATTTATGTTAAGTAGCGTAGTGTCATCCGCGTATAGAATTGATGTGGTATTAGTATTTAGAGGCAAATCATTTATCATTATTAAAAATAGTACCGGACCCAGAACAGAACCCTGCGGTACCCCATATTTCACTTCTAAGATGTTTGAATACATGTTGTTAACACTGACTATCTGTTTACGTTCCTTTAAATAGGATTTTACAAAGTTTAAACTGCTACTGTGGAATCCGTAATACGCTAACTTATCACATAGAATTTTATGATCAACACAGTCAAATGCTTTACTTAAATCGCAGAATGTAGCTAGAGCAAAACCCTTATTTTCAAAAACTTCATATATTTTTTTCGTTAGTGATTCTACTGCATCAATTGTGGATTTCCCAGATCTGAATCCAAATTGAGCTTCTAGAATTATGTTTTGCTCAGTCATATATTTATATAGCTGATCTTTAACAATAGTTTCCATAATTTTAGAAAAAACTGGAATAAGGGATATTGGACGGTAATTAGATGAACACGATCGATCTCCCGTTTTGTGTATAGGAATAACTTTTGCTATTTTAAGTGCTTTGGGAAAAATACCTTGAGAGAAACATTTGTTGAAGCATATTGCAAGGGGTTGCGCAATTTGATTAATTATAGCTTTTATAAGGTTGCTCGATATGTCAAATATATCCTTACTGTCCGAAGTTTTCATTTTTTTAACTACTTTTATGACATCATCAGGGCTAACATGGTTAATAACAAAAGAACTATTAAATGGAGTATGTTGACTTAAATACTGATACATATTTACATTAGTATCTGCATTGTTTTTCTTGATTTCCTCTACGGAAGTAACAAAATACGTGTTAAGAGTATCAGGCGACAGCGTAACATTATTATTGTTATTATTATTTCTATTGCTTACCTTGTTGATTATCTTCCATGCAGTTTTGCATTTATTTGATGATAATTCAATGCAATTTTCATTGTATGTTGCTTTCGCTACCTTTATTGCAGATTTATATTTACTCCTTTGAGACTTATAAATATCACTGGATTCACTAGTCATTTTATTCTTATATATATTATAATACTGCATTACTTTATCTTTCATGGCAGAGAGTTCTGGGGTATACCACGTTCTTTTACCTAACTTTGTTTTCTTTGATGAATTATATCGAACCACCCTTTTAGGCACACACATATCAAAAATATTTAGAAACTTTGTTAAAAAAAGATCAAATGTATCGCTGGCATTTAAATTATCATACCTAATGTTAACTTCCCAGTTTATACACGATAATTGTTGAATGAAATTTTGCAAATTAGTTTCTGTGATGGGCCTAGTTGCTATAAGTTCGGTGGTGGGAAAACTAAAGTTGCAGGATTCTACTTTTGTTGTACTTAGATTGACTAGCAGGGCATCATGATCTGAGAAAGGAAATTGACATACATTACTGGTTAAATATTCCGTTTTTACATTGGTAAATGCATTATCTAAGCACGCTGTGCCTCTAGTCGGTTTACGATTAATCACTTGAAGATTATGTTGTCTGAGTAGATTAAGTAACTCATGGACAGTTCGTTTGTCAGTAGTCACATCAAAATGTGCATTTACATCGCCCCCTATTACTATCTCATAATTATGCCAGTTGCTGAGAAATGCCAATAACTTCTCCAATTTTTCTAAAAAAATATTTGGATTACTATCAGGAGTTCTATAAACAGATACAATTATTAACTTGTACTGATCCAGAAAAATTGCAGTTGATTCAAATTCACGTTCAGTATTAAGAAAAGTTATATCTAATTGACGATATTCTATTTGATTATTAACATAGATAGCGACCCCACCATGTATGTATATACTCCTACTGTAACTATTTGCCATAGAAAAACCATCTATATTGTTGTATTGGAGTTCACTGTCCGCACTCCAATGTTCACTCACACAGAAAATATGTAAATCATTTTCGTAGGCAAAATCTGAAATAAGGAATGATTTGTCCTTCAACCCTTGTACATTAAGAAAGCATAGTTTAAGAGCATTGCTGGTCACTGAGTGTGTATCATCAGCTTTATTAGATAGTTGGGCTAATTGGACAGCATTGACTGAAATCGGTTCTACTCCCTGACTCATATTACCTTGTACATTTGATCGTTTATTAACAGTTACATTTCTACTTATATCATTAATTTTTAGCGACTTTGTTAGGTTTGAAGTTTCCACCCGGCCCCACGAAATTTTCAATTCATTCATGGAGTCGGGTGATTTGGGTTTTCCTGTACAGACCAAGGCATCGCTATTGCCTTTTTACTTTCTAATGTAGTGGCTATGCTCTTATCAATTATTTCACAGATCTTTATACTTAATAGATCCTTCCCTGCTTGATTCAGATGCATACCGTGTTGAGTATACATTTCCCTACCTAACTTACTGATATCAACCATATCAACATTCGTGAATTGATTACATACTGCTTTTAGTTTTAAGTTAGTGGCTTGTACAGCTTCATTAACACACGATTCTTTAATAAGGTCGTACCGGTAAGGAATGTTTACTACTATTAACTTACATTTATTCAAAACAGCTAGTTTATTTCTAATCCTACTCACAGCCTCACAACCTTCATTCCTAGCCACATCATTTGTTCCACTTAATATTACTACACAATTACCTTCTTTATTTACATTGTTCGTATTGATGCCAGATAACACATCAACACTTTTCGCTCCAGGCCTGATGTTCCCTTGTACTGCCAACTTGTGTTTAGAATTGTCGCTCACTTTCATAGACAGTCCTCGACCATGACTATCACCGTATATGTACACTTGCGACTCTGTCTGGAGCTTTCTTCTTGTACCAATCTTATTGATTGAAGCTTTGCGCACTTGGGATTGCTTTATCGTTTGTCCTTTGTTTGTGGGCATTCTTACACTTGTCTTCTTTTGTGAGTTTCCTGCCTGATTTACATTTGACCTCATATCCACTTCACTTTCGACGTTTTCTAGCACACTATATCTGTTTACACATACAACTGAACTATTTGAAACCACATCTGAATATTTTCTAGGTCTACTGTAGTTTACTTTCTGCCACTGGTTGGGGTTCCTTTGAGTTTCAACATCTGATTCTACTGACTTTACTTTTTGCTGCAATGCCTCGTTTTCTGATTTTAGGGACTTTATGTCATCCTGTAATACGTTTATTATTTGTACCAAGCTATCAACATCTACATTGCTATCACAATGGTTCGCTTTTACCGTACTTGAACTCATGTTTTCTCCTTGCACTTGCACTTCATCACTTTTAATCACACTTCCTTCCTGTTGTTCCTTGATATCATGAATCGTACTTTTTAATGTATTCACATCACTAAGCAAAATATGTACTATTTCTTTCAAAGACGAAACCTCATGTTCTGTCCGAACGCAACTAAAACACTTTCCCTTTACTGTGTCATTTTCCACCCGATCGTCGTTTACAAAGGGGGTAACAAAGCGACTTTTATTTAGTTATCGACTGATACGAAAATAAAAATGAACGTACCTGTACTTTATATCTGCATGTGTAGTGCCCTTGTACTTTATCTATGACTGTGTGTGTGTGTGAGGGAGGGGGGGAATTTAACGCATATCGCATGTCTTGTGCACGTGGATACTTCTTACTATTGCACTACGTAGAAAATTTATGCTATTTCATGTAGAATTGGTAATAGAACACAGAAGAAACGCAGATCAGGGGGTTCTCATGTATACTATTACCGAACACTTATGTACTTGACGTGGGGCAATTATAGCAGGTAAACATAAACCAGAGAGGAAACAACCGATGTAAACTCATTTTTACGCTCCTATAGGTGCGATTTCAATAATACACAAAGATTGAAAAAGTGCATGACTGAACCGGGACTCGAACGTGTGATCTTTGGCGTACCGTCCCGATGTGGTAACCTCTACGTTACCTAGTACGTTCCCAGAATAGCCATGAGTGAAAGAACACCGAAGAGTGAGAGAGTGCATTGATGTTCTGGGAGCGGACTGGAGGACGTAGTGGTTAACGCATCAGCCCGGTACGCCGAAGATCCCAGGCACAAGTCCCGGTTCAGTCATGTACTTTTTCACTCTGAATATTACTTAACTTGAACTGCTTATGTTCCAAAATAATATCTTCTGTTTTAATTTTGACAAGTACCACACTAATTCTGTGTTATGGCTGTATTATTTGCATGAATTATAAAGAGAAATCTTAAACCTATGTAAGAAATAGTTGAGATCTTTTTCCTAAACTCCCAACTGCCACAACTGTCTTAACCTGAGGGAAATATGGCAAAATCTTCTAGTTTCTATTGTACTTACAATGTACTATGTTTTTAAATGCTTTCTATCTCATTTATAAGGAAGTTGTGAATAAAAACGCCGGACAGTAGAAACGACTGTCATCTTTTTTTTTTTTTTTTTTTTTTTTCTTTCTTTCGTACCGTACAGAAACAAAAATAAAAGCAACACAACTATGAAAAACTCACAAATAGACTTTAAAGGTATTAGATCTCAGTTTACTTAAAACATTTACAGCCTCTGCTTATTTTGGAAAATGTAAGTAGCCTATATTGTCAGCTACCTAAAGAGACTGGGTATTGGCACAACGTAACTACCGACTTCTCAATCAAAATTTGAGTCCAAAGCTATTGGGAAATAGTCATTTTTATACTAGAAATTCATTTTAAATTTTTTCTGCTATTTCGCTGTCTTCTACTATAAATGGGCTACGTCCATTGAAGAAAAAATGCACTTTACTTCATCAACATCGAAAAAGTTCTTTACCTGTAATGTACGTATCTATGTCACAGATGTTTATGAAGTCATCCAAATCAAGGTTGGACCCACCTGAAAAAAAAAAAAAAAAAACATCTTAAAACCCACCTGTGTTTTTGACCTTTTTGTTAGTGTATTATTGGTACAACTAAGGTGCTCACATTAAAAGTTATTTTTATCAGATTTTGAACTTCTTTTGGGCGAATTAGATGCTTTCACATTAAGGTAGACAACAACATTCAACATAAGATCTTTATAAAGTTCTGAATGCACTGAATGAATGAATTAAAAAAAAAAAAAAACTCACCTTAGCTTGAGATAATTATGGAACAAATTAACGTGTGGATTATGGTTATAGCCTATTTGAAGTAATATAGGCAATTTTATATTTTAGAAAATACTGTCCGTAAATAGTGTGCTCCCTGACTCGGCGCTGCCGAGGGACGTTCTTCCTCATACGTTGACGGGTTTAAGGTAATAGGTGCCGGTACTAACAGTAAATATGTAAATACATTAGTAAAACTATTAGTCTTGGTTCTTAACTTTGATGGTAACAAAAGTATTAAGTAAAATTTGGTTTTCCAACTACAGTTTAGTTCAGTCATTTGTTGCTACTCTCCAAATAGGCATTTTGTAGAATCAACACCAGCAATAGCGTAAAAATTCTTGTCAAAATTAAGAAGCTTAATGCTCGGAGCGCCGAAGACTACGTACGCTTACTATTTCAAGCGCTGCATTCAAACTTCAATATTAATGGAAGTTTCGATGTACAGTAAAACAATCTGCATTTTCAGGGAAAACCCGTCGTGAAAGATGTGTTCGGGAAATTCCCGCAACTGAACCCACGAAGCATCGAAAGTGAATACTTCAACAATAAAATTATTTATTTTACGCTGGAAGATATTTAATTTCATTTAAGACATTTTGAAACATTTACTTCATAAAATATGAATTATAAACCTATATTTGTTAATTGTTTTAATATAAAATTAACGCTAGGCAGTGAATATGTTATGAAATTTCAGTGTGACGAATAGAAGCAGTTTTTTTAACTGCTTGCAACAGCTACTAAAACCAACTTTATATATATATATATATGCATGCTTATCATGTGAGGTGTTGTGCTAAATAATACATATTACACTGTATCGAGCTATAAAACTGAAATACATGGAAATGATATATTCTTGCCATATTTGCCCCACGTCACCCTATATTTGTATCGCTTATTTCCATTTTACCTGAGAATAGATATTATGAATGATTTTCTGCAATATATCAGAGTCTAGTCGAATTTAATCTTCTCATAGCAACGTATTATTACTTATTTTACATACTTTTATTTTTTCTTACATTTTATATTCCTTGAAAACTCTTAGATTTCGTGCTCAGAATCCTTAAGAGAATTCCTATAGAATAAACTTATTGTTTCGGTGCTCCCAGTTAACTAGCATAAACACTTTTTTTATTTAAAGATTCATCTAAGTAAGCACAACCCGAACAACTTATTACGTACCAAACCCATAATTTAAACTAGTGTATAGTTTCGTTGATATAAGTCCACACAATTTAAATTACAAAGACCGAAGTTGTGCAGCAGGGTTGGCTGGTTTAAACCAGCTGTTTTTTTCAATAAAACCAACTGGTTTAAACCAAAAAAAGAAAAATGTTCGTAAAAGTGTAAGTGTTTGTAAAATCTTCATGAGCACACATTTGTCGGTTATCACGTTTCACTCGCGTATAATTTTCGTATTATATTCAGACCTAAATTCTCCATTCATTACTCAAAGAGATTATACTACGAAAGCAAGTTTTTTTTTTTTTTTTTTTTTTTATAGAAGTTTATGAATGTTTCTTATGTGATTTTTTAATAATGTTTACTATTGATAAAATACATCGAAATTCCGTACTTTTGTAGGGGTGGGGGACTCATACAAATCCCATGAGAGACATTTATCGAAATCAGAAGTATCTTTGGTATCTATTTATGTATAAATGGGTCAGAGCCAAAGTGGACTCAAATAATTCGTATCTTTGTTCACTTTTCTTACTGATATGCAAATTAAGTCGTTGTATTTCTTCAACTTGGACTAAATTAGTTCTTCTGCCCGATGGCAGAACTTTCTTTGTCTTTCTGCGATGAACTTTTGTAAGTCAAAAATTTTCTGCAGAAGAAATACTTCTGATTGTAAAAATATGCTTTACGTGACATAAAAAACGGTTCAAATTACATTTATGCCTCGTCCGTGCATTTAAGACATCTACACATAGCAGGCATGTTTTTATACTTTTCTGTTGGCTATTTTCTTTTTCCTCTGGCAATTTTTCTGCACAGGCGCGGCAAATTATCTGCGATCACATCGCAGATCGCGGCATGTTCTGCTATGGGATTCTTCTGTACTCTGTGGTATTGTGAAATTATTCATATGTAATTCTGTATAGTGGCTTCACTTCTGCAACTATTCATCTTTTTGTCCTGAAATGACTCGTGACAATTTTAATAACAAGTACGTAAAGATCAGTACAACGTATTTTTATCAGGAGTCGTTCGTGAGTGAGTCGGCAGACGTATCACATTTGTGAACAATTAGTCCCGGTTTCGAGTTCAAATGGAGGACAGTTTCTCTCGAATGTAAGCCGAGAAGCAGTTTGGATTCCGCTTTAAGCTTACTTGACCCCTTCCAGCATAACCCGGTTGTTGCATAGTAACACCAAGGCGAAACAAACTTATTTCTATCATATGTGGCATAAATATATAGAGGAAATTATTTAAACAAAAAAAAAAAAAAAAAAAAAACTTTTTTTTTCTGTTTTTAGTAAAAACTATGGTTTTTTGCCAACTCTGTTATGCTGCATACTTATATCCCATCAGTGTTATTTTCTCTGGTTAGTCATTTATATATCATGATTTGTAATTCGTAAGTAAAGTTTTTCTTATTTAGTGACTTTTGTAAGTTGTATATGAATTAATGGAATATCAAACCTGAAAATCTATTCTATACAGATTTTACTTTGTTTTTTTCTCAAGTTGATATCTTTTTCGTTAGGATCTTCAAAGATGGTAAGTTAAAAGTATGCAAAGTTCGAAATCTGTTGATGATGCCAGAAGATAAAATCTGATTAGGCTTCGAAATATTGTAGATGATTATTAATATCAATCCTCAAGTGACATGGAGGTAGGTATTATAAATGTTAGTACGTTGGGTTTGTCTAGGAACGTGAGACATATCTGAGGTATAGGTGCTTTTTTTTTTGTGTGTGTCCTAAACCGTACATGTACAATTTTATATGTTTGTTTTTAAGTTGCTAACGAAAGAGTATGCACTAAGTGTTTGTTGGTTAAATTGGAATTTAGCGTCCCTTTCAGCAGCGAGGCTATATGAGACGTGGCACTACAGCTTAACGTGGGATCCGAATTACATGATCTTCCACTGAGAATCGAATCCGGATCTCCCGCGTCAAAGGAGCGAACACTAACCATATAGCCAAGAATGAACTATGCACGAGTTGTATATTAGTCCTTGGCTAGTAACTGTAATGTCTCTCAAAAGTGAAAACTACCTCTTATAAAATATTTCATTGACAACTTCTAAATGAACTGAACAGTTAGATATAACATTAGCACTCATAATATCACATTGTCTAAAAAGTATAGAGGCTTTGGAGGTTAAAATTGTGACTGTATTTATTGTGATTTGAAAATGCACTTAGTGAAATCACATATACACGATTTTGGTCGATGACCTACTATTTTTCCGGCAACACCATAATGCTGTCGCTATAGAACTTTGGTTTCTGGTCAGAAAATTGTGCAACTTGTTTTTCTTTTACAGGCCTCTTTTAAAACTAACTTAACATCATTTAGGGAATTCTGCAGAGACCAAAGTAAATGATAGCCTGAGGGTACCAGGTCCTAGCTATACGATGGATGTATTGAAACCTTTTTGTCAAATTCTTTCGACTTCTGACGGGTCGTTAAAATTGTATGAGGTCAGGCGTAGTAAGCGTTGTATATACACCCTTTCTGTTAACCAGTTCCGACTGTTTCTTTTAACGTGCTTGGTGCACTCACACCAACTGTCGACAGTACAGATCCTAGTCTATCATTCTGTCCTTCGGCAACAGCTCCTGATGCACGATGTCCTTCCAATTCCACTAAATGCACAGCGTAACCTAAGTGGATATCAGTGTTGGTTTTGACACATACTGTGGAGATTTGGCCCCGATCTCTTCGCAAGTGGTTGTTGTTGGTTATCCCCTTTCCATTACTCGTGATCAACCGCTGCAGAAATGGCTCGAATTCGTTAATTTTCAGTGGAGATTCGCAGATAGAGGAAATACTTTTGAAAAAAAAAAAAATGAAATGTTTGAGTTTTACGTCCCACGCTTATGCCGGTTAGGCTAAAGGAGACGGTGATGATGAGAGATGAGTGAAATGGTGGAATGAAGAAAGTGGGAGGAAACGGGAGAACCCCGAGAAAACCCACGAGCATGGTGTTCGTTCACCACAAAGTTTACTTGGCGGGGGCTTGGATTGAACCCAGGACCCCAAGCACCAGAGGTGAATGCTCTACCACTGAAAATACTTTTGAGTTAAGGGTCCATGGCGTTTAGGCGCAAGACGTTTGAGCGCAAAACCTTGTATCCAAATAGGTTTACCTACCTACATTATGTTACAGTGTATGTCATAACTAGAGCCCAGATGTTTAAGCACTAAAATATGAAAATAGGCACTGGAAATAAAATAAAAACTTTCGCAAATATATTAGCAGAAACTAAGAATAACTTCAGCAAAGTTTCTGCACATCGTACACTACTTGTTTCTAGCAGTTGAAAAGAAATGAGAAGGAATTGCAGCAGACTGTCTACTATTCGGGTGTGTGTATCCGGTCTCCGTACTATGCTGCTTAGTTTTAAAAGTATATTTCTGTTTAATAAAACAAGACATACGTAATAAAGATATGTAATTTGTGTTTTAAAAAAAAAAAGCACATTTTTCGTTAATGTTTAGTTACTTTAAAGATGTGACTGTATATTCATACTGCACTGTGTACTTGATTTTTTGAGTCAGACATTATAAAATGTATCTTAAAATGTGTACAATACTTGCACTTAAAATACTTGCAATACAAATTTTTTCACTTTTTCTATAATAAATTATTAAAACGTATGGTACAAGAAGAACAACATTATTTCCAATAAGGGTGTGAAATCTGTATGACAGAGCTCTCAATAACCACAGTCAAGAACGAACAACCACGCCGAAGCAGCTCATCGTGGAATGCAGCCGGAGCTTCAAATGGACCATCCGTCGATTTGGCGCTTTATTGATGCACTTTGGAGGACACAAAAAAGTAGGATTTAGTGTACGAGGCAATGCTTCGAGAAGAAGAGCCGCCCAAGAAAAGAAATTATATATTCAGGCAATGAAAGAATTCGCCGTATTGTATATAATTTTGAAACTGTGGACATTGTAGAATACTTGCGGGGTTTTCCCCATAATTCCGCCATGGAATGTTAATGTATTGATAAATGTAACATAAGACAAAAATAAATTATTCAATATCTATATTAGATTTCACTACTGCAGTTATCTCTGTTGCATATACATTGTAATAAGCAGTAATACATTGCTATGAATAGCTATGAAGTTATAAATACCCAAAGTGCCTATTCCTTTACGCTAAAGATGATATAAAGGTAACTTCACAGAAGTTTATTTTGGAGTGTCATAGGATTTATTTTTATTTTATTTTAGCCCAATACAGATTCATGCTGAAAAAAATCCACAGGTCATGGCTCTCCGATTTTCTTGAAATTAGGATATATCATTCTAGAAACAAAATAATTAGACCCATATATTTTTTTTTTCTTTCCGCGTTATACAAAAAATTACTACAACTAAACCCAGCATTTCATGCAACTGAGACTTTCAGTGACTCTTTACCATAGGTCATGCTATAACAACGAAAATTTAGTTTTTGAAGATAGCTTTCTTAATAAAATTGGGACCAGACTTCACCTTTCCTTTCTTTCTTTTTTTTCTTTTTCTTTTTTTTTTTTTAATTTTAAGTTGTTCAGTTTTTCTTTATGACAGCTTTTTGATATTAGTGCCTATTTTCAAGGCCTTTATTGCGTAGACATCGGGGTTCTAGTTATGAAATACATTATAATCCATTTAAGTATATTAACCTTTCAAATATACGGCTTTGCGCCCAGACGGCCGTGCCTAAACGTCTGTGCCCAAACGTCCTGCTCCGTAAGTCAGACCATGTGGCACCCAAAAGTCGAGTTTGTTTTTTACAGCCATTTTTCGCCAAATGGTTCAGCATTGTTAGATGATGGATGTTTAGGTCGTTGGCGATATCATGGCTGCTTACATGCCGGTCTTCCTCGATTTTTGCCAGAATATCCTCCGCTTTCCCTACGATCAGTCGTCCACTACAAGGAGCATCTCGAACATCTAAATTTCCAAAACGAAAGCGACTGAACCGTGTTTTTGAATTTTGCTTTCGATAACGTATTTTGCTCACAAACAGCACAAATTCTTTTTACGTGCGTACGCAGTATTTGCACCGTAAATGACAAAATTGTAAAATGCAGCTTAGTTTTACGGAAAGGTCATTCATCTTCACAGTGCAATAACTTCCGTTATTCTAAGAATTCCAACACGTTTTGCACATCTACTAACTTCAACTGTCAGCTGTCAAATGACTTTAGCCCAGACTCGCTGCATCTCGTATATCCTGAGATTTGAAACACTTTTCCATCTCGTGCACAAAAACCTCAATACTTTTTAGGCTATCTGTTATAAAACGCATACCCTAGTGTTACTAAAATATTTGTAAAAAAAAAAAAGTTTTAAACCTGATTACTTGTCAGCAGATTGCTTGAGAACACCGTTATAAGTTTTTTTCTTCCTTATACATTAATTTTTTATCTATAAAAAATAAAATAATAGATATCTATAAAATATAAAATAATAGATAATTTCAGTTACTACGTTTTTGTGTTAAGTATGTAATTATGTGTGTGAGTATTGGACTCAAAATATATTTATTTTCCGCAAGTTGGCGACTTCCATTGGAATCAACAATGGTCAACACAGACAGATTTCATTATAATTAGACCTTGAATAAGACAATACTTTCTACATTCAACCTCTTTCATTTCAGAGTTCATCCGGAACATTCTTAAACTGGGAGAGAGTACAAAAGGATGTTTCTTTGAAATTAAATGATGGTGATGTTGTGCAGTTTGGACCTTTGAAGGATTTTGCTTTTATATTCCACTATCCAACTACGTGTGAACCTCAGAGTAAAAAGATGAGAAAGGACGACAGTGGGTAAGTTTTGTTAGACTTAAAAAATATATATTAAGAATTTAGAGTGAAAAACGGGTGAGTCAAAATTATATTACTACTCAGATGGTAGCAGCTTACCATTCATCAAATGTAATAAAGAATTTACATGTTAGCCTTAATCTGTTCGTTATCATGTTGAACACATAAAAAAAAAAAAAAAAAAAAAAAAAAAAAAAAAAAAAAAAAAAAAAAAAAAAAAAGCGATTAGCAGCAGCACCATTTAGATCCTGTACACACTTCATGGGGAATGGATGATATTCATTTCGTATCAAGTCCTGAGTTCATCGTGGCTAAGTGGTTAGCGTACGCGCCTTTGGCGTGGAGACCCGGGTTCGATTCCCGACGGGAGCTCATGTGATTTGGATTCCACGATAATCACTAGGTCAACGTCTCATATAGCCTCGCTGCTGAACGGGACGTTAAATTCAGAATCACCTCATCTCACCCGTATCCGTCCTTTAGGTCATTGATGTCGCGAACTTTCCTACTATGAACACACTCCTTTACTATTTTCCATAATCAGGAATCATCTGGGGATTGTGGCAGTGTTCCACTACGACCAATCAATCGACCGGGAAATGCATGGTCGAGATAGATATGAGCAGTAGGAGCATAATGAAGTGGCACCATCTTGTGCCTGCAAGTCGGATTTGTAATAATAGTTCATCAGTAGGGTGCTGCTGCAACATCTTTAAGTACATGTCTGACATCACTATGGGATAATCAAGAAAGCGGGGCCAATTACTTCAGTGGCGGTCACAGCATACTAAACCTTAAAGGAGTTACGTTCATGTCCCGGAATGAATCAAAGATTTTCTATTTTTTCGAAAATTTTCTATTGCTGTAGGATTGCCCTTCTTTAATATAGGACGGACTTTGCTAATTTTCCAAACATCAGGATAGAGAGAAGTTTTTAATATGAGATTATAGATGTGACATAGAGGTATCTTCAGAACTTCCCCACATCCCTTAACAATGTACGAAGGAATTAAGTCAGGACCAGAGGATTTAGACGATTTTAGCTTTTTAATGGCATTCACATAATCTTGTTCAGTAATGGAATTGATCACAAGACAGTTATTAACATTTAGGATGGGAGAATAATACCCATTATAATTTGGATGACATGAAGAGTAAACGCTTTTGAAATATTGAGCAAAATTATTGGCAATGGCAGAATCAGAAGTAAGTATTTGATTGTTATATACCATATGACTGACTTCTAAATTATTACTCTTTTTGCTCTTAAGGTAATTCCAAAAGCATTTAGGGTTTCTCCTTAAGTAATTTTCTGATTTCCTTATATAAAGTTCATAAGCTCTATTAATAAGAGTTTTAGCTTGTTTTCGTAACTCCTTAAATTTATTCAAATTATAAACCGAAACATGCATATGTTTTCTATAGTATTTTTTTTTCTTTAAGTATACTAACAATTTCCTGCGTAAACCAGCAGGGGTGACGGTGCCTTTTGAATATTTTCTTCTTGGGCACATTACTATCGATAATAACATTTACAATATTATAAAAGTAATTCACTGCTAGATTAACATCTTTTATAGTAAGTAACTCTGACCAGTTTTGTTGCCTTAAAGAACTATATAAATTAAGGAAATTAGCTTTACTAAAATTATATACAATACTAGTAGTATGTTTGATACGCGAAATAGTGTTATTAAGGTACAGTTGAAAATGTAATGAGGGATGATGTTTATCTTCTTCTAATAAGGGATACATATTTCTAGATATGTTAACTTCCAACTCAACACTAGAGAGAACTAAGTCAAGAGTTTTACCATGCGCATTCTTTACTGAGTTCGTTGATCTTAAATTATGAAATGAGATAAAGTTTGCCAAGGACTTAACAGATAACGTCACCATCTAACAAATCAAAAGAGCAGTCTATAATTGAAGGAATATTAAAATCACCAACTATAACAATATTATGAAATTGTATATAATCTATTTGTTGAATTTTTTCAAAGAATTCAAGATATTTTTCCACTTTAGTATTCGGTGGAAAGTATACAACAATGACATAAATATATAACTTTTATACATAATGCTTCAACATAATTTATAGCAATCGGAATTTCAGTAACACTATAGTTCTTTAAAATTGCTATAAGTGCATCTCCTCCATCCTTGTGAATTCTATCATATCTAAATACATTATACCTTTCATCAATAAATTCATTATTATATATACCGTCACACAGCCAAGTTTCGGTCAAAAGTATTATGTCTATATTAGTGGCTGCAATACCTGTGTACAGTTTATGTAATTTGGTTCTAATACCCCTAACATTTTGATAATTTAATAATAACGTCTGATCATTGCTGTTCATATTTTACGTTAAACTTCTGACCTCATCAATAGTAGTGAGAGTATATATAAAGGAGTCATCAGCCTTTTTCCTTAATTTGATATTACCCGCATAGTCAACCCAGAGGAAAGCAAAGTTTTTCTCTCTCTTAACCTTCCTGGCCTCACTAAAGATTATTCTACGGTGTAATGTCAAACTCTGGTTGACATAAATAGTCCCACCTACTGACAGACCCAGATCTTTACAACTGAGATTTCTTTTCACTTTTCTTTTTGCAATGAATTTATCCTTATCTGATCTCCTAACAAATCTAACAATAATACCTGATCCTGGTTGGCTGGGAGATTTCTTCAACCTATGACATACATCTATCATATCATTAGTAACACTTATGTCCAATGCTGTACCTACTCTCTTAATTATATTATTAACATCTTCATTTGGTAAGACAGGAATACCTTGTATCTCAATTGTGTTCCTTCTACTATACTGGTCCAATTCATCTACTTGAACTTTTAATTTGTCAATTTGTTTTTTTAACGATAGATTTTGATTCTTTAATTCGTCAATTGTATTCATGCATTTATTCAGTTCCTCAGTTTGATATTTGATGAGGTTACAATTCTCATGAAGTTTTTCATGGATGGTGTTTAAGGAAGCACCTAACTCATCCTCCAGTCTTTTATTAGAGCCTTTAATTTCGTCGACTTCCTTTTCGATTGATAGTAACAAATTGTGTACTTCAGACAAAGTGGGGAGTTTTGCAGCCTTATCCACAGAACTGTCACCAGACATTGATTTCGGTCGGGCCTTCTCACAGTCTTTACATCGCCATACATTATCTGAGGATTTAAGAAATTTCACATCTTCTTCCTTCAAGTCAACACAAGCACTGTGATAAATATTGCTGCACTCCTTACACTGAATTTTTGAATTTACATCTAGTCTAGACACTGATTTCGAACATTTAACGCAGAGTCCCATGATGTACCACTCAAGAGAAAAAAGAAGAAAAAGAAGAAAAACAAAAACTATGTGCACCCTAATAATATGCTCCCAAATTCTTCTTTTATTTAAATGATTGGTTTTCTGACAGGTAAGAAACTAACTTTTTAATATTTGTAAATATGCCAATTATGTAACACGTATTTTTCACCAGTTTTTGATGTCACTACTTGAATTCAAAGTGTTTGCTTGCACGCACCTGGTACTACGCACTTGTGAAAATTACCAAGAGTGAGTTAGCAATGCTGAACAGTTTGTTTACATTCGATGCTAGAGTATCACGCAAACCGATAAGTGGATTTTATAATGACCAGTGAAATAAAATGAATGTATACCATATTTGTCGATGGCACTGGTACTTACTTGTCAATGCAGATACATCAGCTGCCTCTCACTTACAGAAAAACTACTGAATCACATTATTTAAACTGGAGCACATTTACAGTCACATACTCACAAGGGTAGCAAACTCACTTTAGTAGTATTGTATCACCTGATTTATATGTCGGAACAACAAGTACTTGCTTCCACGTTGAAGGATATACACCTGTACGTAATGAAACGTTAAATATATTTGCTAAATTAGTTGAAAGTTCCGTTGCACAAGCTTTTATTACATAATAAGGAATATTATCTGGATCTGGAGTAGTGGTCGGTTTAATTAGTTTAATTGCTTCCATTACATCTAATTCAGTAACGGTAGGAATTTCGATTAGGGCACTATTACTAACGATATTCTCAGGCAATACCTCTTGACCAACTTCTAAGTTAAAAGCTTCATACACACTCTTAAATGCTTCAGCAATTTCGACAGTGTCTTGAATTAGTATACCATTACAGTTTATGTGCTTTGGTACTTGTTTACAGTCAGACTTTTTAAAAAATGTTCCAAAAACTTGAGCTGTTCTTATAAATACTATTTTCTGAGCCTGAATAATAAGATTTTCTTGCTTCAATGTATCTCTTTTTTACAAGTTTCCTTAGGTCTAAATATCTCTGATATGTCATCGTTTGTTCTTTTGGCTTTCACAAAATATTTAGTTTTTTTTTTTTTTTTTTTTTTTTATTTATTTATTAGTGCTTTCAATTCTCGCGTCATCCATGGATCCTTATATTTTTGTTTACAACCAATTGACTTCTTAGGTACATGCTCGTTAAATACAGAATAAATTAAATTATATAAAAGGTCAGTGGCTTCATTGACACTGTTACTGCAATTATTTATTAAGTTAATTTCTCTAATGCCTTTGTAAATGCCTAGGAAATTTGCTTGTTTGAAATTATATGTATCGTACTGAGGAACTGGACTATATTTACCACTGTTTATAATTTTCCACTCAACATAAATGGGGGATGGAAGCAATAGACTTTAGTCAGTAGCGGGATGTCAAAATGCATAAAACTGTTACCGGTATCTATATTTGTCAGCAACAAATCTAGTACTCTTTCCGGATTACTATGATCATATGACTTGTTCTTCTGACTTAAATTTAAAATATTGCTTAAATCAAATATTTTTTTCTACTTTTTTCTTCGAATAATAATTTTTAGTTGTTAAGTTACCTGAAATCCAATCTATACCTCCTGCGTTGAAATCTCCTAATATAATTACATTAAAATATTTCGTCAATATAAAAGAACATAGCCAATCACAGTAGTTACTAAAATCTTGAAGTAACATGTCGGGAGGGAAATAAGCTAAACATAAAATCAATGGGGTACTGTCAGGAATTAAAATTTTTGCTATAATAATGTCTAAGGATTCGTCAGGGGGATTAAGGATTTCATAAGAATATTCATTTTTTTTATTAAAAGTAAACACCCCCCACCTTTAGAATTGTTTGTGAGGGTTAGATTTCTATCTTTTCGTATCACACTGTAGTTTCTGGAGATTTGAGAAAGATAACGGTTTTCCTTTTTATACCACGTTTCTGTTATACAATAAAAATCGTAGTTCTCACAGTTTATTTTGTGTGTAAATTCTTTCTCTTTTGTGTTCAAACCATTAGAATTTTGATAGTATAGTTGTAAATATCTCGTATCCATTGATTATGCATTAGTTACCTATTGTTGCTCTCTTCCATTCCGATCGCTTGCCGACGTGGGTTACCACTGTTTCATCCTTCAAACGTCCCATGAACCTTGTAAACAGTACTCCTTCGAGCCACATGTCTGAGTTGCACAAAGTAACAAAATGTTTTTCATATACACTAACATAAAAGGATGAATAACTGTTGTGTTTTTGTTTTTAATTTGGCACACTTTACAACCTCAATGTTTGCACTATCTTTAATAAATACACTAAGTTCATCACACGAAACACTAGGGTGAAGTCGAGTCACAATCACTGCGGATACACGAGGTGGTTTTTTGTTTACCTTTAATTTATCACTAGCACTTCTTCGCTGCATTAGATTTGAGCTTCGTATAGGTTCGCGTGATTCATGGTTTGTTACGATTCCTGGCTGTTTTGCTGGATTAATACGCTTGGAGCGTTGGCTTACAACCTTCCATTCACTATTGTTTACATTTTTTGTAACTCGCTCCGATGATATGTGGTTCACTTCATTAACCTTGACATTGTTTTCATTCGAGCATCCTTGCACTATAACATGGTCAGGTCTGGGTGATTATTTACAACTTCTGCAAATGTCTTTACTCTGTTCTTACTACTTGCTGTCACTAATTCGTTTAATTTGATGTTTTTTCCTTTACAGATATTAATTCTGCTTTCAATGCCTCATACTTGTCACTTATTTCCTGTAATATAGATATTACATGGTCTAACTTTTCATTCACTACACTACAGCATGAAACACCTTTTGAGTTGTTATTTGAACAATTAGTATCTGAGGATTTGTTTTCTTTATGTTCCAAAACTTCACTATCACTAGAATCACCACCATAATTGTCTATTTGATCAGTGCCTATGGAACTTACGTGCTTCCTTAATGTAGAAGTAACTGCTGTGTTGTTGTCTCGTTGCCTTATGCAGTTTTAACATTTATATGTTGAAATGCCTTTTTCCGAATACATTTCGTATTCAACACGTCCAAACTTCAGACAGTTCTTTACATGATATCTATTGTTGCATAGACATGCTAAAATTAGTTGTTTTCCAAAAAATGGCTTACGACACAGACCACACGTGTCGTCAGTTGGCGCCATCTTGAATAATAATAATAATAATAAACTCAAGGTAGGTGCATACCGTATTGCAAAATTCATTCGAACACGTTGAGCCGTTTCCCGCGATGTGAAAACAAACACAGGGAACATTGGTTTCAAAGTGAAGAAATGTATTATTGAAATCCTCCCTCCACTTGAAACGAAAATTTTCAAAAATGCCCAGTATGATGAGTTTAAATACCGAGTTTCATCTTCCTAACTTGGCGATTTCGCGACTTACTGTACTTTTCACATAAATTTTGAACCCCCTCCACCCCGTCCCTGGAATGCACCTTGGAATAAAAATAATATGATAAAATTCCAGCTCAACTATGATAGATACTAATTATGTTCAAAAATTCATTTCAAACTGTTATCTCCGTGATGCGATCACAAACAACAGACAGTATCGCTTTGAATGTAAAATACGAAATTATAGAAAATGCTCTACCCCCTTTAAAACGGGAATTTTCTAAAACGCTGGAACAAGAGCACTTATTTTTTATGAGGAGTCTATATACCAAGTTTCATCTTCCTAAAGTGAGAGGATCGTGAGATACTAAATTTTTCGTATAGATTTTTGACCCGTGTCCCTCGCTCCGCTCCTGAAGAATACCAGCTCTAATCAAAGTAACAAGATAAAACCGAGTTCGAGGTACGTGATAATTACATCCAAAAATTCATTTCAGACGGTTTAGCTGTATTTGCGTGTTACGATTACAAAATCCTTTTCATTTTTATTATATAACAGATTATAGTTGAACACTGTTGCAGCTGATTTAATCGAGCACAAATAAAATTCGGTATGAATGATTCCCAAACTTTTTTTGTAAGGGCATTTTGTTCTGGTGAAGATCTCTTGGCAAGTTGGAAACTAGACATGTGCTAGGAAACACAGTTGAAGAAAGTAATTATAGTCACATCAAGGTTATTATTTCAATCCATGTTTTCAAATATATTTTTTGGAGGTGAGTGTTTTTTCATGGGTTTCTATTGTGGGTTTTACCCCAAAAAACCTAATGGGAATTTTTGATCTGGGGAAATTCCAACAACCTTGGTGAAAAGTTACTTCATCACTGAATGCCATTAGAGTCAAAATGTCTTCCTGAATATTTTGCATTTTACGTAAAATATGACATCATTTCTCTCTAACACGATTTTTCGCCATTGTTAAAGCTGGGATGTGGTACGGTCGCATTCAAAGGCCGTGTGTTTCAAGATATTGTTTTTTGGGATTCTAGATTGCAGCGTGTGGTACCTCGAAGTACTCTGTAATAGGCTTTGTTGCATAACAGCAACGTTCAACTCACGTCCTAAGATCTTGGGCGTTCTAGCCTTACAGTTCCTCGATAATAGATCGCTACCGATCCAGTTACCACAGACACTTGATGAATGCAGCGAACTGTTAAACGGCTTGGCGAGTTGTGTGCAAATCGCTGCCGACCTATTCGACGGACTACAGTCTGTGAACCTTGCGCTTCCACCGTGCTTGCTACAACTCTTCCTCGGTCAGTCATTGTGCAATCTATAAAAACAAGAAAAGCGCGATGAATTAAGTTGAAGGTGTCGAATCTCAACTGGATACAAGGGTCCGTAACAGGTTCTACAGACGAAAATTTAAACTGGTTTGCACTAATCCAATGCCAACTGCCTGATAATCACTTTAGGATTTCACTCGTGGGAAGCTCAAATGATGCGTAACAACTCAGCACATGAAAACATAAACTGGTGTTCTGGGATATGCGAGTAACTTCACATAACGTATATTGTCAACAGACGAAATTGACTCTTGAGTTTCTTTTCACATTTAAAGATTATATTTTAATCTTTGATTAACTCAAATTAATGTTTGTACTCTACCCGAACAAAGGGGAGCTCTCTTAATAAAGCACGGACACAAGCAGTCCAGCTCTCAGTGAGGCAGGCGCGCGAATCACCTTAGGATGGCACGCCCGGCTTATGATCAAGGGCGGCCTACAGAGCAACTATCAACACGGATCATGCGTCGACACGAGCAGAAACACCACTGGAGATTCCCTTAACTAACTATGGATTTTTTAGACACAGTCCAATGTGGGTGGAAGGTGAGAATCCCGAAAATCAAATATAGAGAAGATCATTGACCAATCAACTCTCAACTATAACAGTGCGTGGGTGATGGGTGAGAGTCCCGAAAATCAGTCACCAGAAATGCTTCGATCACGTGATCAGTTCCTCTGCCGTTTAACCATATACGGCCGTAGAGTCGAAGCTAGGCTTACTAACACATATACAAAAAACATACTAAACTGATGAAAGAAGCTTTGAGATTATTCCTCCATATACGAGGCTCGGTTAATAAAGTTCAAAATTAACAATGTCTTTTCCAATCTCTTTTAATGACCTTGGGGTCAGTGACAATGGCATGTATTTTTTTTTTTTCAGCTATAATACGTAAACTGCATGAAAATGGAACTACATATAATTAGAACACCCTGTGTATATACAGTTTCGTGTATTGTACGGAGTACATTCTCGCATTATGTGTAAGAGAACTTATTCCAATTGCCAAGTATTACTACGCACTAAAACATCACATGTTAGCAGTGAGATTCGTTTTTAAAAATGATGCTAAGAAAAAATTGAGATATGTAGTAGGAAATTAGCACACTAATTGTCATATTTGTCACTAGATTCCGTCCGCGAAAGTTTTTCCACCAGTAAACATAATGTGTAAGAGTGAAAATGTCTGATTAGTCTAGTGAAGAACTAATTGCGCTAACTGCTATGCTACTGGCGCAGTAAGCTGCAGATCCAGCTTTGATTTCCGGCCTGGTTGCATATTTTCACTTTGAATTTGATGCATTGTGATTTTTTTTTCAACGTATATATATACTGTTTAATATGTATGCATGTTCTTTTTATTTATTTTATTTATTTTTCTTTCTAGATATTATATTAATAAAAACATGTGTGCTTCAGAAGAGTTACAGAAACTAGAACACTCATTTAATATGAAGAAAGAGGTGATGGAAAATAAAATGAAGGAAGAAAAATGTGTTCTGCGGAAGAAAATCCTAGCTACGCAGCGAGAGCAGTCAAATATGAGAGAAGAAGAACTCAGCCTTAAAAAGATGTACAGTGAACAGTTTAAAGATTTAGAGAAAAGGTTCGAAAGTGAACGACAGTTGTTGCAAGAAAGAGTGGTAACAAGTGAACTGGAACGAAAACAGATGGAAAGTGATAAAATTGAACTTGAACTTCGTCACTGTGCGGAAAAAGAAGAACTGAAACAGAAGATGAACAGTGAAATTAGTGAGTTGCGTGAAAAAATAGCTGAACGGAAAAAAGTAGAGGAACAGTTAATTCTAGAAAATAAGCAGTTAATGTCGAAATTAGAAGCGGAGCGGGAAAAGTTTGAACGTGCGCTTAGTGAAGGCAGAAAAGAACTGGAAGAAAAGTTGCGCTCGAGTGAACAGTTACAAGAGAAGTTTCGCGAGGAAAAAGTTGCTGCCGAAGAGAGACTGAAAGACATGGTTGAAAGTTTAGAGAAGAAGCATGAAGAGGAGAAAATGCGTTTAATAGAGAGGTTACAACAAGGTAATATGGAGCAACAAAAGATAGTTCAAGAAAGATACGAACTAGAAAGAAAGTTTAAAGAAGATAAGGAAAGCATAGAACGGAAACTACTCATGGTAAGAAGAGTCGTTTTATCAGTTTTATGTTACGTAATGATTTCAAACACGGTGGTTCTAGAAGCACGGTTATGTAGTTCTAGAAGCACGGTGGTTCAATGCTAGAGTTCTTATCATTCACACATAAGGTCCCTGGTAAGGGTTAATACATATCCTAAATAATAATTAAAATAGAATAAAATTATTATGTAACAGTGGGCCGCGGTGACGCAGTGGTGGAGCGTTCACCTCTGGTGCATGGGGTCCTTGGTCGATCCCAGCTCGCGCCAAGTGAACTTTGTGGTGGATAAACACCATGTGCGTGGGTTTTTCGGGGTTCTTCCGTTTTCACCTACTTTCTTCATTCCACCAATTCATTCGTTTCTCATCATCACCGTGTCCTTTAGTCTAGCCGGCATAACAGTGGAACGTAAAACTTATAGATTTCATTTTATTTTCTATGTAGGATATTCCACTCAGTTGGTTAAAGTAGGATAAATTACTATGCAGAATAATCCACCCAATGTCCTCTAACCCAGCACTAAGCCTGATAAACTAGTAACATACCAAATGATCACTCAGGACTTGAGAAAGACACACAAAACTTACTGGCCTCATATATATTGTCAAGAAAACCCGCACTTTTGATTCCATCTTTATTTTATTACTCCACCAAATCACGAATACATTTCTACTATACAACTATTGTATCAAAATCTCTATATTCACATAGAAACATTTAGACCGTCAGTTATTCCAGGTACCGTAATTACACCTCAGTTCTTAAATTCTGTTATCCATATGAAACACCTTCTAACGATAATCAAATTCTTACTTTTAGGTTACAAGTTCTGTTAGTTTCCCAACATAATTATGGACCACTTAACATGTTATATCTCAAACGCTTTTACCTTCAATAGTTCAGTCCCACTTCATGTGAGCTTATGAACAACACAATGTGGTAATGTCTTTTTTTAGTTTTCTCCCGTCATATTCATTTCACACATTGCCTGAGCATTGTCTGTTTGCACCTGTCATTCATTCTCTTAGAGTACAAAACGTAATCGAGCAACAGAAAACTGAAGATTCAATATGCATATCTGTAAACATTTTGACTGGTATCACATCGCAGTTTGCTATAGAAAATCATAGAAATATGTCGCAAATAAAACACACGAAAAATTAGTAGCAAAATATGATGAATCTTTAATCGTAGTTTGTTACCGAAATGAACTGTTTTTGCGATAAAGGATTGTGTAGCATTTTCTTTCCATTACGACAGAGTTGTCTTTTGAACTTATATATATAGTTAAATCTTACTAATTTTTTGAGTTTTTCGTCCAAAAGCTCTGTTTATTAGATTAAAGAAGGCGATGGGAATTAATTATTAAAGTGAGACTTGCTGCAATGTACGTTTTTCGCATGGGAAGACTAGGTTTATGGAAAATATTTTAACCCCTTCCCCCCCTTAGGGTACGCAGTTTAATCAAAATATAATGATAAAAACCCAGATCAAGCCAAGTGTTGTGTTCAACAATTCCTTTGAAATTGTTCAATCGTTTCTTCACTTTCGCCATTTTATGAATACAAAGTAAAATATTAAAGTATTATAGAAAATTTTCAATTTCCATTCCGCCCTTTCCTCCGTATCACTGAAAAGTGAAATTTTCAAAATCACTAGGAAACATGTCCGCTTATTATTAATGGAGAGTTTGCATGCCGATTGTCATCTTCCTAACGTGGATGACTCATGAGAGACTATTTTGGCAAAAATTTCGAATCTCTTTCTTGTCTTTCCCCTGTAGGATCTACACTTAATTGAAATCAAGTTCGAGTAGGCGCTAAGTATGCTCCAATACTAATTTCAAACGGTTCAGCTGTATTCCCGTGAATGCAAGTACAAGCAATGTGAAAAAAAAAAAAAAAAAAAAAAAAAAACAATGTTCCTCTTCTCCCGTAAAAGCGTAATTTTCATAAACGCTGGGACCCATGTCCGTTATTTTTAGTGACAATTTTATATATCGAGTTTTATCTTCCTATAGAGATGAGTTCGTGGAAGTCTTATTTTGGTAGAAATTTTGACTCCCCCCCTTTCCTTTGAGGATACGTATTTTAAACAAAGTGATATAACAAAAACTAAGCTTGAGGTAGGTCTTAACTTCACTCAAAAATTCATTTCAGATGGTTCAACCGTTTTCTTGTAATGCGATCACAAACAAGATCACTTTTTTTCCCTTTTTTAATAGATGAAGAGTGAAAAGACAATATAGCCCAAGTCTTGAACGGATTCGAAGCCATGAGAAACAGTTCTACACCCAGTTAAGTGTCCTCTCGAAAAATCTGACACAATATCTTTAGGAGCCTTCTAGTTCCTCAACAATTCAGATCTGTCCACTGTAAATTATACAGAATATCATGCTATAAAAAATACCATGTGCACTTGACATTTTATTACGTCTGGATAAAAAATTCTTCCTTTGATCTCCAACTGCATTGAAACGGCATCTCAACATGCAAGAGCCACGTACTTTTAGGGACTTGTCTCAGCGTTTTACAAGTTCCTTAAAGCCAGCAATGAAGAATGTTCGCTATGGGTGTAGTAGGCAGCTGGTAAAACCTTCCTATGGATCTCTGCCATATCCTGTAATCGGTGACCAATCAGGTAATTCTTCAGTGGTCCGAAGAGATGGAAGTCGGGTGGACCAAAATCAAGGCTGTATGGTGGATGTTGTAGTTGCTCCCAACTTAAGGACCGCATGTGAACCACTGTGTGGACGAGCATTGTCATCCAACAGAACAACTCCAGCTGTCAAAGCACCTGGAAGTTTCCTGCGAATGGCTGCAATACAGTACGTGGGTACAGTGACAATGGGTGATATCAATAAAAATAAGTAACTACTCCTGAGAAGTCCTGCTCGAGAATCGGAGTAACTACGCCTGGAGTAATCTCCTCCCTCAATTTCGTATCAATAAAACAAGCCACTACTCAGGTCTAGTCTCCTCCAGATTTATGAACGTTTACTCGCGCTTCCTCTGCACGTAGCACTGAGTCGTATCAATAAAAGAAGTGATTATTCATTTCTCCCATTCATCGCGCAGTCATTTCGTTGTTTTTAACCTATGGCGTAGTATCTTAAAAGCCATGAAACGGGCAAGTAGCAACGATAGCTTCAACCAAAGTGCATTTGCGGATATTTTAAAAGAGTTTCCAATGGTACATTCAAAGTCACAGCTACCAGAAAGTAAACGAAGGAAAGCCGAAACTTTGAAGGTAATTACAGTGAAATGCAACGAAATATCAAATACATCTACGACTGAGACACAAATTCAAAAGAGAATCCTTAATATTCGAGCGAGAATAAAACAAAAATAAAAAAGAAGAAAAAATAAAAAATAAAAAAAAGGAAAGAAGAAAGTAATACTGAAACCATGGGAATGAACCTATTTGAGCTGATGGATGTTGATTGGAATCCAGCAATATCAAGATTAACACGACAAGCACATATCACGTGTTGTCCAAGGTCTTTGTAGATTGTTTGGCTTTAAGAACGAAATCAGACACTTGGCTCCTTTGTTTTCTTTTTTAAAAAAGTCCAGCCACCCACGTCATAAATCACGTCCATCTGATTGCATTTTCCACACCATACGTGTCCCCTTTCGCCTTGACATAAACAAAATACATTCTTATGTATACACCCTTTCTATCAACGTTGAGTTGAGTTGATTATTAGTTTAACGTCCTTTTCAGTAGCGTGCCTATATGAGACAGAACCCACTGATTAACGTGGAATCCAAACCACATGAGCTCCTGCCGGGAATCGAACGCGGGTCTCGTATGCCAAAGGCATGTACGCTAACCGCTTAGCCACGAAATAGCTCTTCCTATTAACGTATTACTCTCCAAAATACTAGGTTTCTTTAATCCCACTTGTATATAGTCAAGTGCTCCGATAGCACCCGGAAATGTATATTGTTCTTGCCACTCTGCCTTTGCTGTTTGTATATTACGCACACTTCCGAAAACAATCCATTTTCAGGTAGTCATAGATAGTACTTTGAGCCACACCAGAATCCCCTGACATTCCGACCTGGAATCCCGGATCGCTCACGTAACGCAAGAAAACCAAGGGCACCGATTTCTCTGTAAATTTGGGGGGAGAGGGCATTCAGATGCAGAAGGTATATATATCGGGATTTTAAGACAAATTGCACTCTAATTATGCCAAATATTGTATATTCATAAATACAATAGGGGCCCACATGAGCTTTGGGGGGCCCGGGCCCTCACAGGATCGGCGCCCTTGAAGAAAACTCTTTTCATCATTACGTAGTCCACCACCCCGAATTTCGGTTGATTCTCCTTAAAAAATGTTGTGCTAATCACCACATTTTCTTTCATAAACTTATAATGCTTTTTGTAATCTCCATTTCCAACATTTCTATGCAGTTTATAAATTTTTCTACGTAGTAAAACAATCATATACTCTGCCATATTTCGCACGGAGTCACCTATTTAGCTTGCTCCACAAATTTGGAGAAGTTACTAGCATCACAGAGGAGTCTTTGATTTTTATTGATATCAAACGCGTAGTAGTTACTCGGCTGGTGGTGTGGTTACTTCAAAAGGGCGGGGCTTCTCCGAGGTCAGCCGAGACGACTAGTGCTCAGTTCTCTTTTTATTGATACCAATGCGAGTAACTACTTCAAAATTGGGCGTAATGAGTAACTTCTCCGTTTTATTGATATCACCCAATATGATCCGGGGCCAGAAATTCCATGAGCATGATGTCTTGACTGTCCAAAAAGACGGTAATCATCATCTTCCGTGCTGAGATGTTTCCATTCCATTTGTTCCCGGTTCAAACTGGTAAATGATGATTTCGTTACCAGTGACGATGCTGTTCAGACATATACCACCCTTTCTCTCTCTTGCATACCTCATAAGATGGTACAATGACAAAGCCATTCTGATTTCTTTGTGTTGGCCAGTAAGTATGCAGGGAATCCATCGTGCACACATTTTGCGAAATTTCAGTTTGTCACGCACAATACTGTACGCTGTTCCAGTGAGCAACTGAAGCTCGCCAACTGGAAAGTCATTTCATCAGTACTCATAGATTGACCCGGATCATATCTCCAACTATCCTCTGGGTAGCGTCATCGTGAAAGTTTCTTGGGCAACTGGGACGATCGCTATCACTAATGTCGGTTCGAAATTTGAACGTATTACGGTGACTCGGATTCCACCTTAAACTGCAGAATTACTTCTCATACAACCTCGGTGCCCGAAAGGAATGCTAAGCTCAACCAACCAATCGATATTCCTACTGTTGCGTACCATTTTCTCTGCCTACCTTCCGACCCGGGTTCGATTCCCGGCGGGAGCTCATGTGGTTCGGATTTCACGTTAATCAGTAGGTCCCATCTCATATAGCCTCGCTGCTGAAAGGGACGTTAAATTCAAAATCAACTCAACCTACCTATCTTCCCCCTACATTGTAACTGCCTTGTCCAATAATATTTCTCTTGTAGTTGGACTTATGTCTATGAAAGACCATAGACTTGATTAATGGAAGTTCACCTCTTAACGGACACCCTTTGTCTGATTACTTCATTTAGACCATTTCGGCATTTTGGACCCTGCTGGTAGCAATTTCCACCAACAAAGCTCTGAATTCCTCTGAAACACAATCATTTCTACCTGATACAAGTGTGTACGTAAAGGTAGTATCTATCGAGGAGTTCACTAAATAAAAAGTTACAGAAATAACGCACAAAAGATGTTATACAGAGTGTGGTATTTTACGAAATAGAAATATGGATATGAATCAGGATGAAGAAAATGAGCTGCATGGAATGAATAATCAGTGAAGATGCATTAACGTATGTATTTTATGCACTAATTTATGTAATAGAGCAAATACTTTTAGCTGTGTAGTGCCTCTTGGAGTTATGTTTTCCCGCGTTATTCCACAAGCTTCACTTTTGCGTTTCCCAACATGCCTTATCCTTTTTCTCCTATACAAGATGAATGGGAAACACGTAGCAGTTCACGAAGTAAACCCGAGAAAGAGCTTGCTGGAAAAAGCAGTGAGGTTTGTGAAATATCGCAGCAAAGTGTAACTGCACGACGCACCGCATACGTAACAATATTTGCTTTTATATATATATATATATATATATAGTGAAAATGGGGGAGAGAACAGTAGACATCAGTATTTAAAGAAGTTGTTTACAACAGCTGTACTGAACAAGATGTGACATACAGCGTTTAATGCTCTGCTAGCGATCATATATGTATTTACTTTACAGGAAAAACGTGCCCTTGAAGAACAGATAGCAAATATGCATCATATGTTAATAGAAGGACGCAAGGAGTATCAAAATATTAATTTGAAATTACAACAAAAGGAAGAAGAGAGACAGAGGGATTTAGTAAGTATTGTTTATTTTCTTATTGATTTTCTACTTCTGTGTTGTTTATTTATTAATTCGAGAAAGCCCAGTGAGTGTCTCCGAATAACATGGCTCTTGTTAGGTTAAAATACAGTTGGAATAGCTTAAATATAATAAAGTCTGACCAAAGGAGACACTTATATCTTAATAACTTGTTTTACAGTTTAGCCTTATCATTGCCTTCATCAGATACATTCTCTTGACACACATTTAAGTTATGCGTAGTTCCAAAACTAAGAAGAGCAGTATTCAATTAGAATAAATGTTATAGTTCTGTATGGTTAATGTTTGTATCTATAAGTAGTATAAATATGGAGTTGCAGGGTTTCCACTGTCTTGGAAAACATGGAAAAATCAGGGAATTCAGCTTACTCGTAAAAAGTGATTAAATTTTAAGTATGGATTTTTACTTCTCTGAACCCATTTTGCCTTACCCGGCTATTTGGTAGGAAATATCTTATAAAATAAATAAGTTTGTTCTGCAATATTTCTTTGCCTACATAGATACATTATCAGGTTGTCTATCGGTCACGAAAGTCACAAAAAGTTACGAAATCAGAAAACTGTCATGAAAATCAAGAAATTTAGCTTTTGGGTCACGATTTTTTCTATCTGAACAAATATAAGTACAGACTGAAAAATTTTGTTCCATAAAACTTCAAAATTCACCACCTGTGGTCGGCTTTAGACGCTACCAAATCGGAAGCAAATCACGCTTTTATCGCATGCACGGAAATTCGGCCTAATTCGCACCCAAATTCACTCTTGAGAAGTTACGAAATTTTATGGTTTGGTAAAGAAAGGGTCACGAAATTTCATTTTGAAAATTTAGTAGCACCTTAACTATGGTAGATAGTACATAGTAGATGAGGAACCCCTGGTCGGAAAAAAATATATATATTTTTTTTTCTTTATATATACACCTTGAAATTTGCAAATCGTGATCTGGAAAACCTAAAAAAGTCAGAAAATTCATGCTCGCCAAATAAATGGGTAGCGCATTCTTGATTCATTATGGATAATTCTTAATTTACGGGATATTGAGAATATAAATGTGTCATTACAGAATTCAGCTGATACTATATTTCAAGGAATGTGTCAAATACAAATGAGCATGTTTCTGGTAAAAATCCATTGCTTTTTCTTAAGTGTTCAGAATTTTTTGTTGATTGTTGAAGGTCAGCGTTTCACTTCAGCAGCGAGGCTATATGGGACATCGATCTACAATTATAGACGGGACCACACTAGATCAGCGGGAATGTCTACTCGCAGTTTGTGTTAGCATGAGAAAGAGAATTGAGTTTTATTACAACAGTAAAAATAAATCACTACAAATACTCCTGCCCATTCTCTCATTATGTAACAGTGTATCTGAGTTGTAATTTTTAGCTCTCGGCGTAAACATACTGAAGCTTATAGTTTCATTCCAGGTGTTTATATATATATATATATATATATATATATATATAACGTGGTACTTCATTTCTTGGTATATTCTATATTTGTCGACTTCTTCAAAAATTGCTATATTTGGTCACGGGCTTGGCCAGGAACAAGCTCGGCTCGCTTTTTATGTGCTACTTTATTTCTCGGTGATTATTGGACGGATCTGAACAAAATTTGGTGTACAAATAGCCCAAAGGCTAAGAAATTAAGCTCGTTACATTTGGTGACCGAACTCGGTCAGGAACAGGTTTTGCTCAACAACAAAGCCTATGTTCTACAGTTTTGTACGCCTGGAGCTTTTGAGCTCGGTTCACGGCTTGATTAGATATAAATTTCCTGCACATTAAAGGTTAGATTGAGAATCAAGAATTCCACTGTGTACTTAAAGGGTAGTCTTATTTATTCTTTTCTCAAGAGTACATGCCTTGAAATAAAGAGAGAGTATAGGAATTTAAAATTCACTATGTTTTAAAGCGTGTAAAAAATTAATTCCTCAGTAGAAGTAAGTGGTGCTAAAGATAAGTTTTTAAGTTATTTATTTATTTATTTATTTATTTTATTTATTTTTAATACAACCTAAGTTAAGTTCGTAGTAGAGATGCGTGACGCTGTGCATAGCCTCCAAATCGTTGACAGTGACACATGACTGAATGTTCATATTATTTTCTTTCGTTTCTGCGCTCTGTCATCGAAGTATTGTGGAAACTAAGTATCTGTTTAGTGTCGTAAATGAGCTTGTATTCTAAACAGTCAAAGATCGAGGGTATTGAGGTGATTGTTTAAAATACAAATACACTAAAGACGCTAAACAAATACACTTAACCGCAGAACTACGAAAGACGGGGTAGGGTATAGACAAAAAGGAAGAACACTAGAGCTAATCAAACGCCATAAAATCGTGCGTACTGTTAGATATATCAACGTGGGATTTTATATAATGTCCAATTATCTTTATAGAAAAAACTACAGGAAGAGCAAGAAGCAAGGTTACAGCAGGAAGTTCTTCAGAGAGAATTACTTGTGAGGCAGCAGCTGGAAGCTTCCATTCGTGATCTACAAAAGGAAAAGTCATATCTTGAACAGAGCATAAAAGGTTTGTGACACTTCAGTGTTATTTTTGCAAAGGTTATACGCAATACAGGGTATCCCTGACTTATGGAGACAAACTGTAGGAAGTGATTCTTCAGGTGAAACCAAGACAAAAATTCTCTATTAACCCATGTCCGGTAATGAGTAGTTTAGGAGTTACAGACTTCCGAAATCGTGGAATAATGGACTTTCAATCTGAATATTGCCAAAATATGTGTCCATTATAACTTATAACTTTCTCTACCTACAGACTCACGTTTCAGAATCTTGGACACTAACGGCTATATGCATGTCTGTAAATGTGCAAATGAATGAGCAAATCTAGTGTTTATTTTTCACACGCGATACAGGATCCATACCTGCTGTCTTACATTGGAGGGGAGGGAGCAATAAGCTAGACATTCGCTTGGATATGGATGTGTATATTCAAGAGAATATGATTACGGTTTGTGCATTTGTTATGCACTCAATCCTGTTCTCCGATTCTATCTGGACATTGTGTGAGGCCCTATATCGAGAAAACTCATAACGCCAGGTCAACTTACCATACTCTATTTGGAGTATGCCTTCTGTCTTGACCTGCTAGGACTCCGAACCCAAACTTTTGAGTACATATAGGCAATGGCGTGCAGTGGTTCTCAAACTTACTAAAAGTAGTCGAATTTTATGTTGGATAATATACTATTAACTGTACGAATTACTAAATTGTAATAATTGCTGCAAAGAGCCGATTGAAAATTTTGCGATTCACTTGCTTCTTATAAGCACGCATTTTATACAGCACGCCCCAGTGGCTGTTTATCCTACATTATATAGTCTGAAGCAATGTCTCTCTCTTAGAGAAAGGCAAAAATACTGAAGTAAGCTCGAATCCATACACAACCTATTCTGCTGCAATCCTATCACCCCACCCCTTACGGTCTGTTCACATAATATGGATTTCATGCATACCGGGAGGGGAAAAAAACGGAATCGTGCTTCATCTTAAAGTTTTGAGAGAAAAAAATTAAAACACTCAACTAAACTACGTGTAAGCTTGCTTACTGAAGCACTGCTTTACTTGCTTGAGTTGAATGAACGCCACTGCGATAAGACATATGGAATTGCTCTTGATCGCCAGCTGGACTGTTGCAGCCACAACCCATCAACGTGAAGATCTACAGCGAGAGAAAAATACCATATCCCAGTGGGCATCATTCTAGGACCACTTTTACATTCTCTTGTGCACCAACTTTGGACCAGGTGTGAAGCGTGTGTTAAAATTCGTTTCTGGTAATGTACGTATATTGTCTCTGGTATTCGTGTTTTGTGAATCACAACTGTGAAGCAGATATTATATACCTGGTATTGATGGGTGTGTAGGATTTATGTCTTCACACATGTTCTGAAAGCTTTACCAAGGTGTGAATCTTTTTCCCCACAGTAAATAATGAATACAAGAGCAGTGTTTAATATTATGCGTCCTTTAACATAAAATTATTTAATTCGCTGAAAATATTGCTCTAAATTGTAAGTATTTACATTATTTTTATCTCGCCTACATACAGTCTATTGCAGTGACAAAAGACTTCCCTCTTCATGTTTCCAGAAAAACAACTGTTTTAATGATATATTGGTGTATGTTAAAATAGGCGCAAAATCACCTAAGCATGTGAAGCGTAGAGAAAGAAAGAAAAGGTATGTACGAGTAAGTCCAACAAACGAAATTTTGTAAGGAAACTAACTTTGAGCCACAATATATACCTGTATGTCAGTACTTTACAAACTTTTTCTGGGGACGGACGTGAAAAGCCTGTAAGGAGGGACAGGCTATTGAAAAATCGTACTAATTTAAAGAAGACAATAAAAAAAATTCACTTTATCATCGAGAGCCATCTGTCACACTAAGAAGAAAAATTACTACTACAAGTTAGCCGCTTCCCATTGTCCCTTGAATAATGTTAACGTAGATCTTGATCTTCAGAGAAAATGTTGGCTTTGTTTGAGGGTAAACTATATTTAATATCATTATTACAATATGTTGTAAACTTTCTTTCAAACATATTTAATCCTGTATTCAGCGTTACAAAATAACGGGCTCGTAAACGTTTTTGCCATATTGATAACATACTTTACCGTATTCATACTTTTCTTTATTCAGCAACTTTTATTCAATACGCATTCTACTTACATACATGATGCACCTAAATTGTTTTCCAAACTGTAAAGGTAACCAGAAAAGTTCTGTCGCTTTTTCATTTACCACCTTCAAACATCGATATGTCTCCTAAGACGTACGTGAAACAAAAAAAAAATATATTCCCTATCAGCATCGACGACCTTCTGCCAACGTTCTGGAAGGCCATGGATTCCATCGCGCTAGAACTTGGCCGTGAAGCGAAGGAGGTATAAAGTGCATTTTGTATCTCTACTGGGGGATTTGAACTGGCGTCCTCTAAGGTGATTGTCCAAGGACTGGAACAGATTATAATCGGACGGTGCAATGTGCAGGAAGTATGATGGATGCAATAGTGTCTCTCATCCAAGGCGTAGAATGGTGTCCCGGGTCATCCTAACAACGCGGAGCTTAGCATTGTCCTGTGGCAGGAGGATCCCTTTGCGATTCAGAGGTGCTGGATCCAAAGTGAGTATTTTTTGAACACGGCTCAAGTGCTGACAGTACACAGTTGCGGATGCTGTGACCAGCTGGTAGCAGTTCACGGTGCACGATGCCTCGATCAGTTTACCGAACACGCAGGAGGACCTCCTTCTGGTGCAGTGCTGGTTTCAGCTGTTTTGGAACCGGTTCATGGGATGCTAACCAATGACAACGGCATTGTGGAGCTTCATACAGGACCCACTTCTCATCTCATGTCAACACTCTGTCCAGAAATGGCCCCTTCCTCAGACGAGACAGCAAGGAAACACAGGTGTGTTTTCGCGTTGCCTTCTGGCCCGGAGTCAAATCATGGTGGAACCCATCAATCCAACTTGTAGTACTTCCCAAGTTGACGGAGGTGCTGCCGAATGGTTTCTCCACTCACACTGAATTGTAGTCCCACTTCCTCATAAGCGTGGCCACTGTACGGCTCAATTCTGCTTGAAGAACTTCATTTTCTACATGTGTTCTTCTTCCGTCACGTGGTGCGTCTTCGAGTGTTTCGTCACCGTCCTTAAAATCGTGAAACCATCGATGCACTATCCGCGTAGTCACGACAGCATCATAAAGGTCTGGTATATCTTTCGCCCCACTGCAGCGGCGTCTGATCCCAGTTTCAATTCACACAGCATACACGCCCTTATGGCTCTCTATAGAGGTTCCCTGTTCTCTTTATCCTTACGCAAGTTCATGGTGTAACTGAACTACCACAACCAGGTAGTATGTTAGATATACCCACACCAACAACTGACTTCCGCCTTACTTCCACTCGCATTCAACTCATGGTGTGAGGGCCAATGGAATATAGACCTCCACAAAAATTGACAGAACTTTCTTGGTTACCTTTATATATTTCAGCTTGTAGCTTGACGCTAGTCAATGTACAGATGTTGATTGATACTAAACCCTCTTCTACATTCTGTAATTATTTTTTCCTTTAAACAGAATAGTTAGAACTAATCACCCTAAAGTTTGTTCCCGGATGGCTGGAGAATAAATTGGAGCACTCAAACTTGAACTGCACAAAAATTCTAAAGTGCACAATGCACATGAACTTATTCCTAATATTTGAACTGCCATCTTTTTTGAAGCAATCACCAGTGTTCCCATACTATGGTTGTGTAATTTCCAATAAGTGTTGTTACTTACTATTAGTTATTTTCGTTATATGCAAAAATTTTCTAAGATACTTATGACTATTTGTTGTGATTAACTTCGGAGGATTAGGATCATATAGCTGTATGATACACTTGTAAATCTGTACTTAATCGTAACTTAAAATCCTTAGATATTCAAGTAAGTTGTATTAACTTAAATGTAGGACAGGTTTTAGGCACTGGATTTTTTACCTGCTCCCACCAATAATACTAAGATTGAACATACACAATATATATATATATATATATATATATATATATATATATATATATACAATTTCATGTAAATGATCACGTACCTCTCAACCAAGATATACACTTTATGCAATCAAACTTCATATGCTATGTCTCCCTCATGTATAATCATCAATCGAGTCATAAGGCTAACTGGACACAGCTTCAAAAATTGTTAAATAACTTATTATACCATCAAACTTATTACACCACTTAGAACATACGATTAGCGAAATAATAGTTGACCGACCTGTATTTGTAGTATATGCCAAAATCTCAAACATTTCCTACCCTTTTTGTTATTCTAATCAGATTTAACTCAACACTATCAAAGATGCAAATACGAACTTACATCTTTAAATGGAATCCAGAAGTAGAATATAGACCACACTGCTGCTATATATATTTAAAAAAAAAAAAAAAAATAACAGGATATAAAGAAACTTTTGGTATCAATAAACTTCTCTACGTGTACCATCGGAAGGCTATAGCAGGGCAAGGTGAAATATATTTTGATAAATAATTTAAACATATTGAAGTAAGTAATTTGTAATTTTCATTCATACAAGTATGTACACAATGCGAAGCTTATTATATCATTATATTTTGTGATCTGATAAGGAAACTGAAATCTCTTGCAGAAGAGCTGGAGCGTCATGCTGGAGAATCTCACTCTGTGAAGGATTTAGAAAATGAGCTGGATAAGGTAAAAAGAGATTTGTCCAGCGTAGAAAGCAAGAAACACATTCTGGAAACTGAATTAGAACAGTTAAGTAAAGAAAAAGAGGAAGCTTCAGCGTCTTGTATGAAAGCGAAACAAGATGTCCTGGCTAATTTTGGTGAAATTATGGAAACGGAATTGCAGTGCAGTATCTGTAGTGAATTATTTTTTTGTGTAAGTTGTTTTTTCCTGCGGCATTTTAACATTTGTGTAGTAAATTGAAAAATTGGCTATTTTTCTCGCTTAATACATTTACAGGTCCTATGCATACGTAGACACATTATCACTGCTTCCTCAGAAAAATATGTCATTTCTTGACTTAGTATTATTTTTGACCTTCCTTGCTATCGTCATGTCTCTTAGAGAAGACACTTGCTTTCTGTATACAAACTGCCACAAATACTTAAATAAAATTAGTTGTTTATATTGTGTTAATTTAGTATCTTGTACACTCAGCGACAAAAGTTCTTTCTGTTTGGTAAAAATTATTTTGGGAGTAACGGTGATAAGGCTGGAACGTACAGAAAATTGTAACGTTAGTTTACTTTTCGTTACCTTCCCTGATTCAAATATACTTGGAGTACTTACAAAGTCCACGATATTATAAATGAATTGCACCATAGTTATGCACTTTTAGATTATATATATTCTTTCACATATACCTTATTTGTCACCTTAAAATAACATACATCCAATTATAACAATATGGTTCTTCGTTCTATATTTTTTTACATTACCATAGCCACCAAATAAATAAGTTGTCATAGCAACAACAACAAGAAAAATCTCAATATGATACAAAATATTTAAATTATTTCTTTATGTAATTTCTTCTTCTTCTTCTTCTTCTTCTTGATAACTTGTGCCTTTTAAATAGCTCCTTTTGCCCGTAAATAAAAATGATACTTAAAAGTACATAAGAAATGTATATTATCGGTGTAAAATTACATTGTTTTTAATTTACTGAAAACTGTACTTAAATTTTGTTCTTTCTTCTGAAATTATTTACGAAAGGAATTTCATCAAATGGAAAGAACTTGTGTCGCTGGCTGTATAAAATGATTGCTGTTTCCAACATTAAGGTTCATTGATCAAATTGTCACACTGTATTGAAATAAGATAAACTTCCTTTCGCTCAGATTGTATTTGTAATTTCAAATTTTTCTAAGCCTCAACTTTAGAAATCAGGCTTATTTTCAAGATGCCTAAAATTAAAAGAAACATGATAGAAACATACTTTTTATGTTCTCCAATCTTCCATTTAATCATATAGCAAATTCTTAAAATGTCTGGTGTTTCATCATAAAAAAATTAAAGTAAATAAATAAATAAATGAAAATAAAATAGGATGCAAGTTAGCAGGGATGTAAGGAATTCGTCTAAAATGCGAAGCATTTATCGACGGAAGCATAACCAGATTACGGATGAAATAACTGCCGTATCATGTATGTGTTGCGCTGTACTACACAGAAAACAGTGCAACACATACATGAAATATTTGTGTGATGTTTACAGTTTGAGTAAAAAAACCTGTGCACCAAATTTGAAGAATATCTAAGATGGCGGGTGTCAATAATAATAATAATAATAATAATAATAATAATAATAATAATAATAAACGGTCGAATTGACATGGAATAATTCAGCATCCTCTTTATTGTAAATTTAATGCATTAATTTATTGATTATAGTGTTTTGAAAGGTTCTTTTGTAAATTGGTTATGTGTAGTATTTCTTTTCAAACTTTGAAATAATAACGATAAAAAGTCAATCTTGCAACACTGTATTAACCCTTTCTAGGTAGGCGATTCATATAAGCACGCAAAGATCTTTCCATTGAGTACGGATTTGGCATATAAACCCAACATGTGGACTGACTTGGATGATTTTTTAGTGTATCAATTTTATTTTTACTTTTTCTGTCTTTTAAAGTGACTGATAGTCGTCCCGAAGTGTTTAAGTATTACGTGTTCATTTCCAAATTTTAATTGATTTTCCTTTTCTAATTCTCTGGTTAATCCAGCACTAATAATAGAAGTAATTAGGTAGTTGGTAACACTGTAGATTACAATAAAATATACATACTTGTTATGTAACTTATGTATTTATGTCTTCACAGGCCACTACGCTTAATTGTACACATACGTTTTGTAAACATTGTATTACTACGTGGAAGAGTAAAAAACAGACGTGTCCAGTATGTAGAGCAATAATCACTTCTGAAACTAGGTCAATTGTACTCGACAATTTTATAGATAAAATGGTGCAAAATCTATCGGATGACTTAAAACAACGACGTCAAGAAATTGTTGAAGAAAGACAAGGTAAGGAGTGTTTTTTTTTTTCTCTCTTCTGTTTTGTTATTGGTAGAAAGCTTCTTTAGTGTTAGGTCAGCCAATATATACACTCATGTCCAAAATGATTGTCGCATATCTGTAATTGTCTTCTTGTAATAATATAATTTGATAATGAATTTTGCAGGGTACTTTTAATACTGATACTATGTGTATAATCGGGAAATGTATATTTGTGGTAAGTTTCATAGGAAAAGAATTATAAATACGAAAATTAGAATGAGTAAAACAAAATGTTGCTAAATGGACAAGAAAGTTTTATTTTCGTTTTATTGTTCTTATTTAATACTCTTTTGAAATGAAATTTGCCACATACATGTCTTTGCCGATTATACACATACTAACATTATAAAAAATACCGGGCGAATTCGTTATCAAATTATATTCCTACAACAACATGTTTATAGACATGCGACAATTTTGGACATGAGTGTACGTTTGTGCTTTGTTTTCGTATAATGTAAGCACGACAGTTAGGGAAATGCTGCACTGTTATATTTGAGGTTTATAAACAGTTTATGGGACTATCCAGAGAGCTCAGATTGTTCATTAGTGGTAAACAGATATCCTAATTAAGAAGTAAATAAAGTTATTCCAGAGAGTATTGACTTAGAAATTATTGAATAGTTTGAGTTGAGTTGTTAAACTACTGTATCTTGAGAGGAAGTATTCATCTTTGGTAATATCTTGAAATAATGTCTGCTGATTTAGTTTCTACCTATGCTGTTAAGGTAATTACTACATTGGATAAACCTTATAGATAAATAGAACAGTGTCTTTATTGAAACTGCTACATTTTTCTTCCTTTCTTTCTTACAAACTTGTTCAGTAAAACGAAAAGTTTGTTAAACTAGTTCGGCCGTGGTCGAAAACAATTTACTTTCTGTGCATCTGCATTCCTATCCACTGAAGTTGAAGGGCTTTAAGAGACTTTCCACTGTACATCTTCCTTCCTCGTTTTGTTGCCAGTCCATTATCTTCAATCTTTATTTAAGTTCTAATAATAGAATTTTATCTAAAGACAAGTTCATTATTAGCGGAATTGTAATAATTAGTAAACCAGACAATAGAAATAAAGCTATACCAACAACGGATAGGAAGGAGGGTTTGAAATTTAAAAATGAATGAAAGTTCCTGTGTAATCGAATCACGGGATAACTATTGAAGCAAATAAAGTGATGCCTTGCATGATTTACCTTAAGCTTGTCAAGGATCTTACGACATTACATTGACAATTGAGTGGGGTAAAAGGTGACACGTATAAATAATCGCAAACGACCGATGTTAAGGAGGGATGTCCGTGTTTTGACTGCTTACGAGAAATTTGCCAACCCACGCTTTGCTATTGCTTGCAGAAGTTTAATTTGTGGTCGGTAGATGTGTACAGAAGTTCAGCATCTCTATGTCCCTCTATCTTGCCTTTTACGCATATGGCATAGGCTCAGATTTTTAGCGCAGCTCTAAAAGTGTTTGTACCTTTTTCTTGGAAACTAGTGAAGAGATTAGTTTAATTTTTGCCACTCTACAGTAGCCGGCAATGCTACCAAACTGGGATTATTTTTCTAGGTCACATACAAAGCCAATAATTAGTTTTTTTTTTTTTAATTCGAAGAATTTTAATGATGTGATTTTTTTTATCTTCACTAAACATTAATTGTGACAAATAAAGAAATTATGTTATAATTCTAGTTTAGTAAATAGAGGTACATATAAGTAAGATTTGTGCAAAATTTGATTACTTTATCGTTCATAGTTTGTGAGAAAATGGTACATGTATGTCCAAAAATGCAATTTTGAAAAATTAAAAGTTTAAAACTTACAATGGATTTTCAGCAATAAGACGCATCACAACATTCAGAAAGGATCATAACCATATTCTTCGTCTTCGGCTATGTTTTCTTCACCCTTCCTATGCGTTCTTTTCTTCATTCTTTATTCCTTGATAAGCTTCAGGACTCCCAACTCAGATTTTGTTATATGTTTTCTGCCCATGTCTCGCAGTAGTTTCGAACTGTATTCACCGCTTGAAATTTCCATCTTTTCCAGAACACCGTTTCTTGATTCACGTACGCTACTAAAACACAAAACAGCATCATACACTGCAATTTGTACGATTTTAGAACTAGTTTTTTTTTTTTTTTTTTTTTTTTTTTTTTTTTTTACACATCGTTGCCATATCAGTACATTGCAACTTTCATTGGGTTCTGATGTTTTCCTACGCAAACATTTTTCCGGAAAAGGGGATCCGCAAGACCTCCGTAAGGTTTGATAGCACCCATTACTGCAGCAGGCAACGAGTGCTCATGTTCGTAATGTTCTCCAGTTGCTTGAGATCTGTTATACCTACTCCAGGAAAACTCTCCTTTGGGACAAAGCATATGCGTTGGTTTCTCGTCAGTTGAATATTTATGAAAGTAAGTTGCCCACATTGCATTCTTCATCTTCAGAAGAATGCCAACGTTTTCCCTGATTGCTTTCCCATAATATACCTGTAAGTTATCAATTTGTTAGAATTCATTCTACATTTACCTCCTATTGGCTAAGTTTACTAACACAGACTAATAAGGAGAACAAAGTACTGTGAACGCAGAAATAACAGCAAGCAGAAAGAAGTGTGTATTCTGTTCGGAACGACAAAGCAGAAATATATTTACTACATAATTACAGAAGAATAGGATGATCAAACAAACTGAAAACTGAAAATAGATATATATATATTTAAGCCTGAAAATACAACGGAAGTACACAATAATTTGCAGTTCTTGAACGGAACTTGATGTCGTAGGAACATGAAACTTCCAGCAGATACTTTTCAAAAATCGAAAATTTTGACCCCAAACACGGACATCCCTCCTTAAGTGTCCAGCCCATAGTTTTCGCTAGGTGAATACCCTCACTCGCATGAGATGTCACTATCGATGCTGTTTAAGTCCAAATTCATCCTCTATTGGCATGAGGGGGTTGGGATGGGGATGGGGTTGATGTGAAAAAAAAAAAAGATCGATATTAGTGTCCAGTCTATAGTTTTGGAGATCGCTGAGATAATAATGGCACTCCCAATGCCATTTAAGTGCAAGTTCGATCCCAATCGGCATGGAGAGGGCTAAGAAGGGGGTGACGTTACTGATTTTTGTCATTACATTTTCATTGAAATGTATCTCCTAAGAGGAGGAGGGTTCAAATATTTTCAATAAACTTATTCTTCCCGTGCATAAAAGGGACATTCCAGCTAGTTTAGCTATATTTAGACAGTTGTATTACAATAACATTTGACCATAATTTTAAATTTATTTATACATATTTCTGTGCATTACCGGCATCTATTGTGTTAAACCCATCATGTATTAGGGATGACATCCTTCGGCGAACACACTGTCCAGGGAATGAGGAAGAGAGGAAACAGTTTGAGACCAGTATGGTAGGTACCATTCCAGCATTTGTCTGTGTGAGAGAGGAAAATCAAGAAAATCTCAATCAGGATATATATATATGGCTGAATGTTTGTTCTTTGTACAAATATACAATGTCTGGTTGAAATGAATTTTTGAACATAGTTATCACTCTTGTGGGTCTTGTATTTATCGTGTCACCATAATCAAAATGGGAATCGTTAGGGGTATGGGGTTGTTGAAATTTGATGCCAAATATAGAGTATTTCACGAGTCCTTCATGCGAGACAGGTGAAATTTGGTACATAAATTTCTCAAATATAAGTTGAATGTACCCAAGCTGTTTCGAAAATTCTGTTTCTAAAGGGAAGAACGGGTAGTTACTATAATGTTTTGATTTACCATTTGGATTTATGGCGAGGGGAGGGGTGTCGTGACTACGCGAACAGTGCAGCGGTAGTTCAATAAGTTTAAGGATGGTGACGAAACAATCGAAGACGCACCAGGTACCGGAAGACCATCACATGTACAAAATGAAGATATTCGGGCAGCAATTGAGGCGAAGAGTGGCCAGACATGTGAGGAACTGGGACTACAATTTAGTGTGAGTGGAGAAACCATTCGGCAACACCACCATCAACTTGGGAAACACTGCAAGTTGGGTCAATGGGTCCCACATGATTTAACTCCGGGCCAGAAGGCAACACGAGCAGACACCTGTGTTTCTTTGCTGTCTCGTCTGAGGAAGGAGCCATTTCTGGACAAGGTGTTGACATGTGATGAAAAGTGGATGCTGTACGAAGCTCCACGGCGCCATCATCACTGGTTAGTGTCCCATTAACCGGTTCCAAAACAGCGGAAACCAACACTGCACCAGAAGTTCTTCCTGTGTGTTTGCTGGACTGTCAGCAGTTGAGGCGTGTTCAAGAAAAATACAAAACTCTGGAGCCAGCATTTCTAAGTCGCAAAGGGGTCCTCCTATTACAGGACAACTCTTAAGTCCTACGTGGCTAGGATGACTCGGGACACCATTCTACGCCTTGGATGGGAAACACTATTGCATCTGCCTTATTCCCCGGACATTCCTTGGACAGTCACCTTGGAGGACACCGTTCAAATCCCTAGTAGAGGTGCAAAATGCACTTGGTACCTTCTTCTCTTCACAGCCCACCAAGTTCTACCGCGATGGAATCCATGGCCTTCCAGAACGTTGGCAGAAGGTCGTCGATGCTTCTGGAGACTATTTTCGATCTTTCAGGTACGTCTGAGGTGATATATCGATGTTCGAAGTTGGTTTGTGAAAAAGCGACAGAACTTTCTTGGTTAGCTTTATACATTTTTATAAATCATCGACAATAATAAAGGACATACGTGCCGTTGATAACTTCACATGAAGACCACTTGCAAATTAAATTTTCAAAATATCTTATCGTGACTACTGTTCTCAATAATCAACAATAAAAATCTAACGTGTTGTTTGGTACCACAGAAGTAATCATAGGCGAAAATGGGCAAGAAAGGGATAGTGTGATTGTTCCCGGTGGTAAATTTCGTATATGTGTAGTTGAGTAGAAAGAAAAGGAAGGACAAAAATATACAAGACAGAAACTAGGTCGTTTGTCACTGTTAACCGTATTGTAATGGTAGATAAGCTACTCCTCAAAATATTTTCGATGCAGAACACTTCTCAAAATACACTACATTTTTATACAAAGTATTTGGATTTTTGATTTTATTTACGAAATGCAAACTACATTATGAAAGGAAATTGTGAAACATAAACATGGCACTATGGTTATATAGCGGACCTTCCGGTTTTAAATAGAAAGATAGAACACAGTTAAATACTAGGTATTCAATATTTAAGGTTTATTTCAAGTAAAATAATATTGGACCATCCGTTTCTGAAGTTTTGGTTCTGAGTGTGATTACCTCTTGACTTTTTTTATATAGACAAATATCCACTTGGGCGAGACTGTAACCAATCTCAGTTCGAGTCACTGTTCGGGCAGACATTTATTTGTAACCGCCTGGGTGTCAAGTTGCTGTTCGGGCGGCCATTTATGTGTAACCGTTCGGAGTTCGGTCGCTGTTCGGGCTTCCATTTATTTGTAACCAATTGAGTTCGGGTCACTGTTCGGGCGAACATTTATTTGTAACCACTCCGTATTTTGTTCGCTGTCCGTGGCTCGTGGTACTACCAATAAGTATACTCCTGATACTTTAACTTACCTGGACAGGACGATGAAGGACCTCTCCAAGAAAGGTTACAAACTGTTTCCAAATCGCTCGTCGGTCTCAATAATGAGATGAGCATTAGGCGCCGAGAGGTTCGGGTGTCTCGTCTCGAAAATCTCACGGACGATCAGACGGTCATCCAGACCATAACGCACTCAAACATCACTCATACAAACAACGAAAACACACTGGATTAAATAACACTATACTTATTTATTAGAACACCATTGTATAAAAAAAAATAGCGAAGAGGAATGGACACAACACTGAACACTAGATAAATATAATAATTTTCGTCGCTGAAATCACACTTTGCCCTTTTCGGGCAATATAGCCCTTTATATATATATGATTATAATTCAGATATCACTACAAATGCTTCTCTCACACCATTGACACACTTGGGAGATTAGCACTGGGGAAAAGTTGTCTGGATCGTCCCACGATGAATCCAGTTGTTACGCTGAACCGTCCTAAAACGTAGAGGTGATTCTTCAGCAAATTAAACAAAAAATTCTCCAAAGTAGAATGCTGATGTGGGTGGGCGCGTGTATAACATTTTAAACGCACAAGGTCTGCGGACCTGGGACTTCACTAGTTGGGGCTAGCCGTAATAAAACGCCCTTCACCGGCTAATAGCTTGTGCCCCTTAACAAAAAGTTACATTTGAAGCTCGACGCGATATGCGTGGTTACGGCTTCTAGACCTGGAGTCAAACTCTCTGAGCATCCAAGCTCAAGCTACGGGTTGCAATGATCAACTAAAAGTGTTGGCAGTTCATTTCAAAAATCACTCAGTTAACTCACCTGTACGCACATACAAACAGAATACGGAAAACAATTTATGTTAATTTTAGTCAACTGCCTATAATGCACTAGACACGGCGATAACACTGGCGTGAGAAAGTACAGATAACAAACTGCAAAAACTGTAAGGCTGGTGCCACTTTGGCCACTGGGACATCTGGTCAGCCCGTATTTCTCTAATCTATTGTAATGTTTCCATAAGCGATTAAAGAAAGCACTTAATTCAGTTCCCAATAACTATAGAATATATACTGTGCATATAATAAGTCAGGGAGAAACACTGAAATGGTTCGTCACTAACTGAAATGTTCTCACCAGAAGCAATGTTTTAAATATATATATGAAAAAACGATGAAAGACTTCTTTGTCCAATTGTGTGGGAAAGAAACAATTCCCACCAAAGAAAGAACTTATGTGCGTTGCAGAATAAAGTATAAATCGAAAATAATGATCACCGTCTTTACGAAATATACAGAGTGTCCACAAAAAATCCTTCTGTAACCTGGTAGCGGTTATAAGACAATTTTCTGTTGATGCCTTAATCGCTGGTCTATTGAGTAGCGCGTGAACCTTTGGTGCATGTGATCCTGGGTTCGGTTCCCGGTGGGAGACCACACAAAAAAATAATAATTTTGCAGTCACTTTCATTAATCATTCGCCTCCTTTATCAAAAAGGGCATAACCGTAGGATGTTGATCTGAAAAATTTCATTTTCTCTGTTGATGGCATAGTAAACAAAAATATAAAATAGGATATAAAAGAAATCTTTAGTTAGCAAAACATTGGATCGACGCAGACTGACCAAGAATTCAGAATGGTCTGAGAGTGAAAAGAATATTGAAAATCTTATCAATGATTTATTCTCAGTTGCAGAACTACTCAGATCCGAAACGAAATCGGAAGCAAGTACTTCGACAAGTACAAATACAGCGACTTCAAATAGAAGACGGCGTAGTACTACTCGAAGGCGGATAGGGGAACCAAGCACGTCGCGGGAGAGTAGGTAAGCTCCAGTCAGTTGTTCTGTTCTACGTAGTAGTAGTAAAGCTCCTCATTGTTGAGGAGAAAAAATAATTCAAATACGTATTATGCGCACGTTTTGTAATACTTTTTTGTAATTTAAGAGTTAACGTCGTTCATCCCGTATATTATATTCGTATAAACATTTGGCATAGTTACTTCTCATGCCGTCTATGTGACTTTTTTTTTTGTTTGTTTTTTTGTTTTTGTTTTTGTTTTTCATTTGTGTTAAGTATTTAAGTTTGTTACATTTATTTGTTTGTGTTATAGTTTATTATAATTCACAATAAAGTGGATTGTAATATTTATTTAACTGTTTAATAATTTATTATAGCATATATTTTTAATAATTTAAAATAAAGTGTTCACAGAAGTAAGTCTGTATTTTCACTAAGCTGTTTAATGTATTATTTTTCATCGTTCTCTAAACTTTTTTTTATTTTTATTGTTATTGTTTATTCATATATAAAATTTTCTGTATACTGAGAACTTTTATTATACAGGGCTAGGACAATAAAACTGAAACACTAGTGATTACCGGGGAAAGGGATTATACTGGTTCTTCATAGTGGATATAGGGATCTGAGTCAGCCGTTTTGAGAATTGTGGTTCACAGTGTGTTATTCTGATAAACAACATCGATTGCTGCTTCGGTACTCTCAAGAGTGCTCAACAGTGTTCAAATCTGATAATTGCATGTGCATGGAGCTAACAGATTGTTCAATTCCACATTCATGTTCATCAAACAAATCATTTTGTGTATACTGGTGCGTTTTCTCTTTGATACCATCTTCAGGATAAAATCACCAGCAAAAGTGTATATTGTTTCATCGTTGGCGCGAGACGTTTGATTTTCTGTTAAAGCTTATCCTGTACGTCGCCCACGTCTCCTTTAGTCTCATTGTTGGAAACGAATATTATATGCAAAACCAACCAACTAGAAGTGAATATTTATACCCATTCGTTTATTTGTCAAGAATTATGGACCTGGATGCAATAGTGGTCTTAGCAACAATAATTTAAAGTGAAAAAACACAGGTTTAAAGTTATCCATTGCCTTCTGAAAATTATTTTACAGACTTTATTTTTGGCAGCTAGTGCAACGAAACTCTTAACTTGTATGGTTTACAGTAGATTTGTACAGTTATCGGCAGAACAAAAGCTGGCTTCTGACAGTTGGATAGAGCGTGTGGAGTAGTGGAGGCGCTGTTGCCAATCACTCTGCAATAGACACCAGCTCTGGTGACAAATTAGGACATTTAACAAGTCATAATTTTATAATCGTAAAAATATAACAGGAACGTATGATTTCCAAGTAACAACAATAATAATACTTGGAATATTGATATTCTACAAGAAATGTAAAGAATATATTAATAAACTGTTTTCGCCTTGAGTTCACATCAACTTCGAAACTTATTCAGCTTCAGTATTTTTATTCACCTAACGTAGAGACTTCGCAATCCTCTAATGCTGAATCGAACACCAAAAAATATTTTAATTAAATTTTCATTAAACGTTTACTAAGTTACACTAATTACTCAATAGTTTTCCCAAAATATAACAAGTTACTGCTTCTATATACTTAGAATACAAATTCTTGTGCTAAGAAGCAACTAAAAGATCTCCTTTTTCTTTAGAATTACTGGAAGACAAACATCAAAACAGAAAATTATCAACAACAAATAATCTACTGGGCTTGGTTTCTTGTTGTACTTGCAAAAACTTAATTAACTGTTTTATCTAATCTTTTCGTTATAGTTTATCTTTCGTGCACAGACCCATAGCTAATCAGAATCTTAAAGTTTGAAGGCGAATAGTGTTGCCGACGAGACGAGAGAAAGTCTTCTCGTCTCATCCCGTAAATATCTGTTGTCTCACGTGATCTAAACAGAAGAAGAAAGTTTGGTATGAAGCCCTCATATGTGCCTCATTCAACAAAATCAATCGCCCTCATTTACCAGTTGGGACAAGCATTGTACTTTTGGACAGTGTTGGTCTCAAGCAACATCGCATTCTATTGCGTTATCCGCACGAATTATAACTTCAGTGATCATTTAATTGTCATTATTGCTTTCATACAATATTCATCTATATAATTTGCGGGTCGCTTCTTTAGAGACTTCTAATCTTCGTCAACAGAGGACGTTGAATTTAATATTGTTGAAGCTTTATCTCCTACGTTCCGCGAAGGGTTTTTTTTTTTTTTTTTAATTATTATTTGTGGTTTTTTGCTCTGTAGGAAAATATTTCAACGAAACTGTTGCTAATTACTGAGAGTATTCTTGTGATATTTTACCATAATAGGGCAATGCTGGTAAGTAGCTACACATAAGACCTATTTTATAGCAATACTGCTTTGAAATAAACATCCTGTATTTTGTAACCAAAGTACAAAAATAGTTTAAAAATTACGAAATTATAATCAGGAAGACATGGTTCAACCATAAAAGCAAACTAAATATTTTAATGGTAATGCTATCAATGCTTGCCCATTAAAGGGTTAAGTGTCGAGTCAATCCAACATTTACTATTTGAGTGGTTAGCATTGACCCATGTTTCGTCAAGCCATACTATTTTCTCGGGTTCGATATTTGCCATTTCCTTCTAGAAAAATATAACAACTATATCCTTTTCTAATAAAATCTTCCTTCCTGAAAATTTCTTGTATCGAAACCCCATCCCTTTCCGTAGAGTTGACTTCCCACCAGTGAATAAATTATCTTTCCGTAACGAATCAAGGAGAATATTTAGGGGGATAAAAGGGTTATTCTTTTTCTCGTCTTCGAAATAGAATCGAGCTTATCATTTCCCATGACTGATTTCTGTATATTGAATGACTTTTGTTTTACATTGTTGTTCTAGAATTTTCAGTCGTCATATTTATTTTGTAAATATAGATACAGCACACACTGAAACTGTTCATAACCAACAACTATTATTAATTTGGATAGAACGTTTAACACAGCACACACTACCGCGCACTGAAACCACTTTTTAACAGAAGACTCAACCCTCAACTACCGGCGACAGCGAGGTCGCTGCCTAGAAACAGCGTTAAGGAATACTATAGTGATCGGCTAATAATCCTCCATTTCGTTTTGTTTATGACACGTGCTGCTATCTGCCAGAGGCAAGCTCTTGTTGCGCAGACAATAAAAGTTGAAAATTATTTTGCAGTTGTTTTCTATATATGTTGTTGGACCTAGAAGTGAAGATGTTGGTTAGATCGTGGTTGTCAACCTTTTCGAGCCTAGCGCTCCCTTGAGTGAATACGATTGTCCTGAGCACCGCCCATCATCTTAATCTAATCCACCCATGCATAAGCCTGAACGTAAGACTTGGACAAGGCAAGAACCAGAAAAAGACTTCTATTCTTAAAATCAGCTTTGAAGAAGCTACATTATTATTTGTATTTAAAAAAAAATGTAAAATGTATAATCGCTTTTGTCTAATAAGAGAAAAGTCTAACAGGTCATGATATGTCAAATGTCCTATACATAGGCTATTGCTGCCTCTTGTTCCAGCGCCCCGTTCTCCCTTCGGAAACGAGAACATTCCCTGAGGATGTTAATGTCTACGTTAAGAACCACCGGGTCAAACCACTATTGCACGCACCCAGGTCCACAATTTTGGAATGAATAGACAGCGAATTTCGAGAACGGTTTAGAAAAATCTTAGTGCGCAGATGCTTCTGAACTGTCCAGGAGTTGACAGTCATACTTGTTGGACCAGGTCACGTGGCTTTAGTGTATCCAGTAATATCTCCTTATGTGCTGCTCTCGGGCATAATTGAACGAAACACATGCGATGTCTTGGGAAACATTTTGCTGGGAAAGTCAATTTTGTTACTTTACTTGCTTATCTGAAACTAATTTTGGTTATGCATACGTTTATTTTCCAGCGGAATTTCGCAAGCTATGAATAAATTATGCAGCCAGTAACAAATTCTGACCAACGTTCCTTGAAAATGGACTAGTTCAATATCAAGTATTATTTTCTTCCAACTCAAAAACTGTATTCGGGTTCGAAAATTGCTGGCAAAAGGTCACAAGTTTTGTGACAGCACATTGTTAGACAACTTATGGTGTGCTATGTACAGTTTGTGTATGAGAAGTGCTATTTTCTTTTGTCGATGATTGTAGAATGTTAGAACTATAGTGTGTGTGTTAGGGGGGGGGGGGGTGAAGTTCTCGAAAATTGTAACGTAGTCTTTAGGAAGTGGCATAACCTTTGAAAACATTCTACGACATTGTCTCTCAAACTGTCGTTGACTGTACTTCCTGCTTCACTGTGAGTAGTAGAAAGAGCCAACGAAATGCGACGAAAGTCTGGTTGGTGAGATGTGAGACCACAAAGCTTATGACATTCATCAACTGAGAAATAATTCTATCTTCATAAATGTCTAAGTGAACACAGAGAGTATAGGCTTGTTGTTGGATCGTGGTCCACTCTGTTTCCTAGGTAGCGTTTTATCTTTAATGATGGCATCATTTCTTCTTCTTTCTTCAGTTATAGTAGTTGACTCTGAAACTATTATCGATATTCTTAGTTTTCCAGTGTAGGGTATTGATACAAGGACAGATTAACACTACAGTACTCGCATGAAATTGTTGAAACATGAGTGCTCGCGCGGATTACGATTCTAGTCCATTTGATAAATATATATATCTTAGTGGTTATTCAATTAGTATTTTTTACATTATTTTTGTGGGTTTTCACAAGCAATAAAGAACACATTTCAGTGCAAACTTTTTGTTTTTTAATGCACAGAAAGAATTAGAAGCCAAAACTTTAGAATGCGTATGCGATTTACTATATTTTTGTAAATGTTCGTTTATTTTCTTACTATTTGATTAAAAATTGAAAATTAAAGGATCTTTGCAATTTAAAGTGTTAAAACCTGTCATAAAAAATAAAAAGAAGTTGTTAAATTGTTTGCAAGTTTAACTTTTACACTTGAAAACAAGGTCAGAAGTAGGCAAAATTTTGGGTGTTTCAGTCATAAGAGTCAGTGCAAAGAGTGTGCTTGTGGTCAGAGCAGATCCACTTACTGCACCTGAAACATCTTTTTGGGTACTCTTGTTTCTTCATCTTCCACAAAGAGGTTCGATAAGTTCCATAGCCACAGATTGCAGGAAGTCTCTACGGTTGATCATAGCATAATTGTTATTTGCTTTGAAAACAAGAGCGTTTACTAGAGCAACGTTTAACTCGTGGAAGAAGAGAGTGAGTGGCCATCTTTACGAATTCCTGGCTGTATCATACTGGCGACACAACTTGTCCAATATGTCAACTCCAAATTTAGTGTTGTTCTATGGAGTAATAACTATGCAGTGTAGGAATGATGTTATGACGCTGTGTTCGCGTATTTCTTGGGTGCACTGGATCAATATACCATCTGGTAATTCTGCCCTTTCCAATGTAAAATTCTTCGTGAAACCTGTCTTCCTGGATAACACCGTTCCTTTCTTCATCTTCTATTTCTTCCAAATCGTCACTACCACTTTCTTCAGAGTCACTACTCGACAACATCGTCCTCTATTTCATCTTAGTGTTCTATAGTCAAAACACTTTCGTCGTCACTTTCAGTTTCTGTTAGCCACTGTCGTATCTGTTCTTGCTCTGACATTTTAAACTAACATATATATCACATATATTTGAGCGAATAATGTGAAATAATACATTCAAAACGAGAACAGTTAAAACGTTAGCCAGAAAACAAACTATCACGTCAGTACTCGCACGGATTACAATAGTAGTCCATGCGAAAATAACAATCCGTATAACATCAGTGCGTTGACTTTGGGTGCTATCACTCGACTAATGGTGTTCTAGAAATGGGAGAGGAAGGTAGACGAACGCTCAAGGTCACAAGTGTTGCCAACCCTCAGATACCAGAAAACTGAAACCCACTGGACTACAATAGTAATCCGCGCGAGCAGTGTAGTGTTAAAAGTTAATAATTAATAAATAATTTTTTTGAGGGCAAAATGAAAGTACGTTCACGAAACTGAAATATACATTTTTGAGGTGTGAACATCCCTTTGCTTTTCTGCATAGCATTCATTGACGTTGAGACATATGTCCCAAGGTGACACCAACTTTTCGACACCCATATGGTAAAATGCATTTGGCTGGGTGCTAATCCATCGACTCATGGCTGTGATAATCTCACTGTTTGGAAACGTTGGCTGGGAAGGTTTTGTTTTACAGTTCCGAAAAGCTGAAAATATAACAGCACCAAGTCTGGATTGTATGGACCTGAATTTTTCAGTTTCAAGACTAGTTTTGCAGCAGCATGGGACGGACATTGTCATGTAGTGATTACCTTCTCCAAAGAGTTTGTAGGACGTTTTCAACGCAGAGCAGTTCATAGAGCATCCAGTGTAGAACAATAAGCAGCAACATTGACGTTATTTATTTATTTATTAGTTTTTCCTTTCTTTTACTGCAAACTCAGCAAGAATCATGCCCTGGCTGTCCCAGAAAATGATGAACAAACCTTTTCAATAGATACAGTTGTAAATTTTTTTGGTAGGATCGCTTTTATGTGTTCCATTACGCTGCTGCTTTCATTACGGGGTCTTAATGAAACACCACAATTCATTAATGGTGGCATCAATGGTGGTCGAGGAATGCGTTTCCATCCCTTTCGTATCGATGTATATGCTGAACACAGCATATGCCACCTGCTTCTCTATAAGCAGTAGTGGGAGTCCCATCTTGCTGACATATCGTGATACCCTAACACTTCATGGATGATGCTGTATGTACTGCCATATCACACACACTGTGAATATCATCCGCTTACCACTATACGTTGCACACATCTCTGAATAAATTTTAGGGGGTTTGTGTCCGTTTGACGATAGAAACCTGATCACACTCAGCAACTCCACCAGTTTGAACATTTCAAAACTATTGAAATTATTCATTTTGAAACTTCGGCTTTTCAGCGTGAGCGAAGTGCACATACGTGCCATCTTGTGGAGAGACGAAGAAACACATACAAGGTGCACATCAAAAGTATCTACCGTATCGTTGCAATTTCCAAGAACAAGGAAATACAGGGAGCTATTGCTCAGCAGACTGTCTCTCTTAACACAATTGCCATCACCCCGTCATTTTGTGTAGCATGTAGCATAGTCATCTTTTGGGCTGTAGCGTCCACGAAGAGAATCCATGCGGTTTGGGAACCACCAGATGTCACGTGGGGCTAAGCCTGGTAACTAGGGTGGAGTGGCAGAAGTTCAGTACCGTGGTCGGCCAAGAACGAGGTTACAATATTAGCACGATGTGGCAGTGCATTGCCCATGTGGGGGATGAAATTGCCATTTGCCATTTGTGGTTATTTCTCAGTCAATTTTAGCAAACAAATTGTATGCAAAAGTGTACGAAAATACTCGCCCGTAATTGTATGACCTCTCGGAACAGGTTGGACAATATCACTCTCTGTGAATCCCAGAAGGTAGCGTACAGCACCTTCTTACTCGATTCCAACGGACGAAATTTTGGAGGGATAGTGAATCTGTCTGTTTCCACTGCATCGACTGTTTTCTTGTTTCTGGGTTGAACAATGGAATCTGTCATTCATCCATTGTCACAACACATTACAAGAAATTGAGTCCCTCTCTTCTGAAGCGTGTCAAATTTATAGCACTTGATCGAATCCTTGCCTCTTTTGGATCGTCAGTAAGCATTCGTGGAACCCAGCGAGATGAAACGTTCCCTAGGCCCGTTCGTTTGTAATTATTCGTTCTGTTGTTACCATTGTTAGCCCCAGTGTATCACAAATCTCCTGCATGGTGACACGCCTATCTTCCTGGCAAAGCCTCCAATTGGCGATGAATATCGGCTGCACAATGTCCAGCTGCAGTGAGGAATTTCACAATTACTTTGCTCTTCAACCGAAAATTTCATGTCCCCGGCAATATTAGAAACACGCCTTACTCGTTAGGCATTGTGACTCAACTGTTGCCACCTACCAAACAAAACCTGTACTACTTAAAGAGAAAGATGAAGATCTCCCATGCCGCAGATGCTTTCCTGAAATGACAAAAATTGGATTTTAGAACATAACGACACGTACTTTTGGTGTGCACCTCGTATATATTTCAAAATGTATATTTCATTTTATGTAAATACATTTCTGTTTGCTGTAAAAAAAAAAAAAAAAAAAAAAAAAAAATCCTATTTTATTTTTCCATTTTTAGTTGCACTTTATGATATTACATAAATACAGGGCTCATAGCAAGTCATTTTTTTAACTAAAAGTTACTTTTTTGGGAGGTAAAGTGACTTTTTCGTGTGATTTATGTTTTGCATTGGCAATTTTCTAAGAAAAATATAAAAATAAATGGAAAAAGGCAGAAACTTGTTACTCATTACTCTTTTGAAAGCTTCAGTACTTGCTGCCACATGTGAAACAGTCAGCTTTATTCTCACTTCAGCTTTTATTCTTTCTAGTACAGTGGATGGTTGGTGGATACTTAAGCTTTCAAGGTGGGGTTGAGAACCCTTCTGTGTCTATTCTTTCTTCTGTCATAATAGTCTTTTAGTTTTCTCTCGTAATAGTTAACGCTCCGCACAACGTTGTGTGTGTGTGTTTGGGTGGTTCATCATGTTCGTCTTGTGTTATGCTTCTTGTATGTTCTTAAGAGTAGGTGAAGAATTTGAATATTTCATGGCTTCGAGAACTCAATGCTAAGTTAAATATAGTGTCTGAGATAAAGAAATAGGCCAGAACTGGTTCCACTTACTCAGAAGCTTCTTACATCTGTTAAGTCTGCTTACCATAACTACATAGCATACTTAGAAAACCTAAGAAAAAAGGAAGCTCAAAAAGAAGAAAAGATGAAACAAAACAACAAACAAAGAGAGAGATAATGGAGAAATTGACAATGGGAAAAAGGAGCATGATGAGATTTTGGTCACTTTTTCGTGTGCTTTTGGTCACTTTTCAACTATTTATGAGACCAGATCATTATGAACCCTGTAAATACGTCTGTTGCTACGATTTTAGACCTTTCGCTTCATATCATGTTTTTCCATGTTGACTTCCAGAGTTCTTTTCAGAAAGTACTATTGAACATCTTGATCTAGAAAGTAAGGACTAAATTCTTTAATAATTTTGCTAAAATTTTGGTTTAAGTAGCCTACATCCCAAGGGAAACACAGGAAAGCAAGATTTCGAGAGCAGCACACATTCACAGTTTCGAGGGCACCTGTATTGTTTGCAGTATTGAAACCTGTATCTGGCATCGATGTTCGTCAGGATGGGTTTAATTATAACAATACGATCGTGAATATCCTTCTGTGAAGCTGGGGCCGCGGTGGCTCAGTGGTAGAGCGTTCACCTCTGGTGCTTGGGGTCCCGGGTTCGATCCGAGCCCCCGCCAAGTGAACTTTGTGGTGGACAAACACCGTGTGCGTGGGTTTTCTCGGGGGTTCTCCCGTTTCCTCCCACTTTCTTCATTCCACCATTTCATTCATTACACATCATCACCGTCTCCTTTAGCCTAACCGGCATAACCGCGGGACGTAAAATTCAAAGATTTCATTTTTTTGCTTCTGTGAAGCTCTACTTCATAAGTGATAGAAATAGAAAATTCGAGGCGCATATTTGATTCTGCTTGAGATAGGCTACTGTTTCTTTTAAACACAGCCCCTCTTAGTATATGAACATCCTTTCCGATACATTGTAAGCAACGTTTTTCCGATCGGTTTATTCATCAACACCTACTCTTATTGGATGTAATTGTTTGCAGTACCAGAGAGACTTGCTGTCGTTATACACAGTTAAATATGCGCTAATTTCTTGCAGCTGTGAATCCCCCCCCCCCTTCCCCCTATATCTGTGCTTCTATTGCATCTTTATAACTCCATCGCTCTCAAGTTCTTTGTAGCTCTACTGCTTCAAGTGACCTTTGCATTGTCGCAGAATGTGATGTAGTCTATTCGCTAATATTTCGGTTTTGTTATCCAATCCCTGTATCCTTTCGAAATATGTTATATGAATTGAGCTACAGATGTTTCTGTTCTTGTTTACTCGAAATTTTGGTGTATAATACTTCTTCTTTTGTTTATTATATTTTATACGCCTCCATTTATTTGGTAGCTGCAGAACAGAACAGCTCGCAAGAGTTGTATAAAATTTTATAATACGTATATAGTCTGATAATTCTGTTTTGTTTGCTGTCTTTAGTATCTTAATTTCTTTCTTACTCAGTCGAGAGGAATTGTAAAATCAAACTTGACAGCTTTTAAATCCGTGTCTATGTATCGTATAAGAAGTTCACAAAAGTTCGTTTATACTCTTAAAGGTACGTTAAAATCCAACCAGTGAGAAATCAAGTGAAGTTAAAATTGTGTCTAAAAAATTTAAGAATATCTCAGAAACATTCTGAATATAATTGTAAACAGTTAATTATAATTGGAAACAGTTGTATAATTAATAAATCAAGTAATCTTGGCTCAGAAGTAACATCCTTTTTCTTGTATTCATGTTTATATAATTAACGAAAACGGCGGAAAGAATGTTGTATTTTAATGGTTTTCAAATTCGATATTGTCAGAATGGAAATACTTTGGATCCATGATGAATAGTGAAGATCCATGGATGAATAGTGAAGAAATGTTACTATTCAAATGGTTGAGTTGAATTAAACTGAAAATGTTAAAAAGTGGACAGAAAGTACTATCTCTATTAATAATAAAGAACCATTACTGACAAGTTGCGTGCTGCAGTTAGTTTATGTGCATTTCTGTCATCCACTAATAACCAGTTTCTTATCCTCTTTTAATTATCCCTAATGTTTCCTATATTTTCCAATTTTTCGTTAATTTTTGTTTCATTCACTCATTTTCTTCCATGTTGCACTTTATATGTATAGGGTGTCTTAGAAGTCCCCTGACATAGGGTAACTGTTATTATCAGAATTACAACAAAACGTAAGAGGAGAAACCGTCTCCAAATATGATGTTTTCAGTCTAAAGTGAAGGAATTTTGTAAATTGGACGAGCCGTTTGGGTTGTACGTGCTTTATCCGATCAATGTTAAAATGCAACCTTGTCATTTTACCTGGATCTACAACATAATTGAATGAAGTTACTGTTTGGCATGAGGGCTGGCCATCGACACGTTAGCGTAAAAGACAGTAATTTCATTCACTTATGTTGTAGGCCCAGGTAAATGGCAACGTGGCATTTTCATTTAACATTGATCGGATAAAGAGTGTACAACCCAAACGGCTCGTCCAATTTAAAAAAAAAAAAAAATCCTTCACTTTAGATTGAAAACATCATATTTAGAGATGGCTTTTCCTCCACGTTTTGTTGTTACTCTAATAATAACAGTTACCCTATGTCAGGGGACTTTTGAGACACCCTGTACATATATATTAGAACAGTGATCGCAAGCTGCCAGTAGCTTCCTGGGACATTTTCACTAGATTGCCTTAACGCTTCGGTTGGCTGACCTTAATGAGTGTTGCCAATTTCTGGTAAAAGTCACTAAAGCTAAGAGGATTGGATTTCCAGAATAACAACAACAAATCTAGAGACTTTTGTACTGTGAACAAATCAAGCACATTTTAGTTCTTGAGTTCCATCCTTCTTGTTAAAGGTAATAAGTCTGATAAAAAAAAAAAATTGTCATTGCGTCTGTTATTTATTACTAACTACACTTCAATTTCTTTCTGATGTACGATTCAGTTTGTTTTTCATTATATACTAACTCTATGGCTTATGGAACCCGGAGGTTCAATGCTGCGTTCACAAAAACTCTCCACTGACTTTATCCTTAGCCAGCTAGATCCAGTTTCTAACTTTCCTTTGATTTTTTCAGGGAAAGCTTACCTTGCTTGATCTGTTAAAGGAGAAGCAGGTGGTGTCTCCTTGTTACAAATGTTCAATACATGTTTATCTCTTTGCCTCTTTCTTCTTTGGTTCTCACGCCACTGTCTTCTTTTTTGTCTTTGTTCTCTTGGAGTTAAATCGCCAGCTAGTTTTATTTTTCTGCTTGCTTTTCTTTCCTTGTATCTTTGCTTCTCCTTTTCTAAATATTCTTTATACTTTTCTGCATTGGCTTGAATTTTCTGACGGTAACTAGCCTGTCTCTGTTTTGCAGACAAAGGGGCCATGAAACCTGTAGGATAAATAAAAATACAAATAGAATGATACAAATAAAAATAAATATCTTTTAAGATAAATACATACCAAAAATCTTTAACACTTTTAACTGAAAATTAAAAAGAAAATTCTACAGCACATACCGTAACAGTTTATGTGTTTTCGCAATTTATTTTGAAAAAGTATGCCATTAGTCATTGATGTTGAATTTTGATTTTCAAAATATTGCATGCATGACATATCATTTTCTTGGTTCAAAATTGAATACAAAATCAAGATTGTAAAAAGTTTTTTTGTCACCATCATCAAAATCGAATATGAATACTGATGATTCAAGCTGATAACTGAAATATTTCTATTCGTTAAATTTACTTGCAAAATAACAGTACAGCACGTTTTATATATATATATTTTTGCATATTTTAAATATAGCATAGCCTTCTGATTGTCACTACCAAAACAAGTCATTTCCGTAACGAAATTTGACGTAACGGTAAGGATCGTTATGAAAATGACGTTTCTTCGTATTACAGAAATTTATAGAAAACCCTGCATAGGTGGAAAGTGGAAATGAATTCACCAAGAACCTGATCGACAAGGATTACAAAACAGACGTTACATCATTCAATTATATATTATATTTATAGCATAAAATTGTGTTACGGTTATGACAATGAAAAAACATAACTCAACTCACCTGCAGACAAAAGCAACGATAAAAATCTTCAGACCGCCGTGCGTTGGATTTCATGTGCTTTCCGCACATGCAAGGGATACGAATTACGCTGCGCATTTGTTTCGGATGCAATATTGCGAAATCGAAAGCATTTAAGAACAAAAACGTAAGTATTGACGGTACTGACACTAAAAGCTAGATACACACCTTTCATCACCAAAATGTAACCGTAAAACAAAAGAAAAGAAAAGTACTTTTATGTATTTATATAAATGGGCTCAAGTTTTCTAGGCAGCCAAATAAACAAATACATTTTCGCACTTGTATATACCAGAAAATACCATGAATGTTCACGTACCTGTTGCTGGGGACACGTTATGGTAGTGACATTTACGAAGAAAATAATTAATTTAAAAATAAATAAATAATTCAAAGTTACGTATTGACAGTACATTAGTGTGACACTAGCTACTTATGTCCACAAACACAAACTCGTATTTCTGTTTAGAAAAGGACATTTTAACACGGGACATGAAACTTGCCCCTAATCGTGAAACGACCCATATATTACCTAAAGTTAACGAAATGTAACACCTCTAATTTTCCTTCCAGTTACAATATCGTTACCTTTGTTACTGTAATTCTCAATGGCTGTTCTGTAAATTTTTGGAGAAATTACTGTAAATATTTTGATTAACAAGTGTGGTTTCTAAAAGTACCGTAGCCTTAAATAGATATTTTGTTCGCTTGAATTAAGTCAGCTCATTTGTAGCAAAATCTGTGCATGACTTTTGTATTTACTGATTTGGTTCATGTACTGTGTTAAGTAGATTTTGTTTAAGGAGTTAGGGAAATGAGAAACGAAACATGAGATTTTGTGACTACCTTGAAATGTTTGTCGGTTATTACAAGCAATTTAGACATTTCATCAATCACAAACTTAAGATTAAGGAATCAAATGATGCTGTTTCGTGTTTACTTCATGTCCTTAATTTATTGTATAAAGAATGCTCTAGAAAACATTGCTTTTTACCTTAGTAGTAATAATAAATCGAAATTTTCTTGCAGTGACTTTAATTCGTCTTTATTTTTTCACAGTAAGTTATAGATTTTTTTGAAACTGATGTAATAATGTGAAAATAGTAGCATATTAATTCTAGTTTTTTCTTTTTAAAAAAGAAAATTGTGTTTTTAAAGAATGAAAATTCAGAAGTAATACTAAACTTCTGCGTAATGATATATTTGCTGAACAGTGTACTGTATGTTCTATCACTCCTGTTGCCAGAGAATCAGCAAATATGAAAGTGACTATACATTGTGTCTCCATTGCACTCTTAATTTTGTTAGATGATGTCACAGTCTTTCATTACATTGTCCCAGTAATACCAATCAAAATGCATGTATTCATGAAAAACTTTAAATAAATTCTTGTTTACAGTGGAAACTATGAGTTTGATTTAATCATTAATCCATTTAAGTATTAATTTGTTGATCCGTTTATTACTGACCTATTGCAGAAATTCCGATAGGCTTTTGGACTTCTACTTCTTAAATATATTATCTGATTTATTGCATTATCACGCTTGAGAAATTCAATTTTGAGAAAGTTTGCTAAATACCGTAGTTGCGTTCATTTGCATACAAAACTGCAAACCAGATGCACAGCTATTCGCTTTAGCTGTTTATCAATAATAATTAAAGAATTATTGTTTTGAACGTACCAGTTTGTCTTAAAAGTGTTGAGCCTGGAGATCAGAATTGGCAGTACATTTATTGTTAATTTGAAAATAACATTTACGAAGCCACATACGCACAATTTTGTTCGATGGTCTTTTGCCATTTGTTCGGCAACGCCATAGTCCCGTTGCCATAGAACTTCTCTGATTTGTGGTCAAAAAATTTTGAAACGTTCTCACAGGCCTTATTTAAAATTAACACCATTCAAGGAATTCTGTAGAGACCAAAACAAATCTTACGTGGTGATGTTCTGCTGTACGGTAGATGCATTAAAACTTTCCAGCTAAGTTTTCTCAATTTCTGACGGGTCATTAAAGATGTATGAAATCTGGTGGTGTCCGCGTAATATACAATATCCTTTCTGTTGACAGTTCTCGTCGTTTCTTTTGAATTGCTAGATGCATTCGCGCTAATTGTCGACAGTACGGGTTCAAGTCTATCGTTCTGCCCGGCGGTAACGGCACGTGATGCACGATGCCCTTCCAGCAGGGGCGTCATTTAGGGGGGGCAAGCAATTCCCCCCCTTCCCGCAAGAGTTTGAGTAGTACATACACTTTATTCGATTGTCTACTAATTTACTAGTACAAAACGTGAAATCTTATGTCGATGGCGCTCTTGCTTCCCTCAAGCGAAGTCTGAAATGACGCCCCTGCCTCCCAGTCTTACGAAACGCACATTATAACCTTCTTGGGCGTCAGTGTGGCTTTGGCACAAACTGTGAAGCTTCTCATATCTTCAATTATCTGTCTCGCACATTATTGTCGTAGGGTATCTACTTTTGATCACTCGTAATCAAAACTTGAGAAATGGCTCGAGTTCCTTATGTTTCAGTAGATGAGAATTCGATCAAATGAATGTTTTTGAGTCAGGTCAGTGGCACCTAAAGTCTAGCTTATTTCTATAGTCAGCTTTCTCCAAGTGGCTTAACACTGTTTGGCAGGTCCGTATTTATATATTGTGCACCCCTGTGCTCTAAAAAAATTGCCGCCCTCCCGAAAAGGACCAATATTAGAGTTGAATTCATAGTTTTTGAGGTTGCTGAGATGAATAGTGACACTTGTAATCCAATTCAACTTCAAAGACATACTCCACTCCCCAGGGAGGTGGCGAGATTTTAAAAGAAATCGAAGATATTAGTGTTGAATTCATAGTTTTCGAGGTCGCTGAGTTTGACGGTATCAGTTTTCATGATGTTCAAGTTCATCCTCACCCTTGAGGTGGGAGAGGATGACTTTTTAAAAATAATCAGATAAGCTAGCTAATTAGTAACTACTGTAATTAGAGTGAATTAAACACATTAACATATTTTCTCGCACTTGACCGGAACTCTGCGGGTTGCTAGTTTTAAATATTACTTTATTGCGAATCTTTTAAAACATCCAAAATTTTGCCGCCCCCTAAATTCTGCCACCCTGTGCTCGAGTACAAAATAGCACTTACCTAAATATGGGCCTGCTATTTGGTGATAAAGGTCATTGGCCATGTCATGATTGCTTACGTGATGTCTCGCTCAGCTTTTGCCAGAATACTCTCCGCTTTGGCTGTGATTGGTTGCCCACTGCGAAGAGTATCTTGGACATTGAAATTTCCAGAACAAAAGCAGCTGAACTGTATATTGACTGTTCTTTCGATAATATATCTTTGCTCATAAACAGCACAAATTCTTTTTCGTGCCTGTGCAGTATTTGCGTCTTTAATGATATAAAGTTGTAAAATGTAGCTCGGTTTTACGGAAAAGTCACTCATCTTCACAGTTCAGTAACTTCCGTCATTCTAAGAATTCCAAAACGTTTTGCACATCTACTAACTTCAACTGTCAACTGTCAAATGACGTTAGGGCAGACTCGCTGCATCTCATATACCCTGAGATTTGGAACACTTTTCCATCTCGCACGAAAAAGGCTCAATACATTCAGCTGATGTACTTTGTGTATGATCATTTGGAGAGAGTTTCCTGTTAGATGATTGAGCAACTACAGCAGTATAGATTGAAATCAGTTTATTACTTCACTTATGTAACCGCAGTAACACTGTTCAGTACTATTACTTTGAACGGATGGAATACAAGAGTGATAATATACTTGAAATGATCTACAGACTTTTTTTACCAATTTGTAGGACAGGTTTCACACTAACCTTAAAGGTCAAGGACAGTAAAATAAGTCAGAGAAATGCTTTGTAATACACCGAAAAGGGGAACTTGAATCTGTTGTATTTCACAGAAGAGTCAGGGAACTTTATATATATATATATATATATATATATATATATATATATATATATATATATATATCCCTACATGATAGAAAGAACATCTTAAAGAATCAAGACAGCATTCAAAAAGATGATGATAAATAAAAAGTTTAAGAAAGAAAATTATCTTTCGAATATAGAAGCTTGAGGAGCATTAAAGGTGTTACACCTTCAAACTTTGAAAGAAAAAAATCAAATGAATTCCTACAGAAGAAATCGTTCAAATATTACAGAAGAAAAAGTTTTCTTGAGTGTAGATAATCAAAGAGATAGACCAGATTATGGTATACGTTGACTTGACCAAATTATTATATGAAAAGAGTTTGTTAACGTTTGAACAATATAATTCTAACAGACAGATTTATTTTCGATAGCGTCTGAAGAAGGATATGTTAGATATCCGAAACTGTCACTTTTATTATTTTAATAAAACGTTGGTTTGCTCAGCATTTGTATTTTAGCGTAAGTTATTGAATATAGCAAAGCTAGTATGAATCAGATAGTGGTTAGAAATAGGTGTATTTCCTGATTGCCGTTCAAGATTCAAGACTGGAGTTCAAGATTGCCGTAATAAAAGCAATATACAAAATGGATTCAAAAACTGATCCTAACAACTATAGACCAATATCAGTTCTCAGTAATTGCTCTAAACTACTGGAAAAATGTATCAAGAGAAGACTAGTTAGTTTCCTCGAACAAGACCAATTCTTTTGCCGTAATCAATATAGTATTCAAACTGGTAAAAGTAAATCAAATACAATATACAATTTAGCAGAAATTGTTTGTGAAAAATGTTGATAAAGGTTATTGCAGTTTTTCTAGATGTAGCTAAAGCATTCGGTACGATATCACACGATATCATCTTAAACAAGCTTGAAAGCTGTGGAATATGGGGTATATAGCTATTTCGGTTTGAGAGTTATGTGAAAGACAGAAAACAAGCTGTATGAGTAGATAATTTACAAAGTAATGTAACATATGTAAAACAAAGACTGTATTGGGTCCAATATTATTAATTTATATAAATAGTTTAATCAGTTTAAAAATAGCGCGGACATATACAATTATTTGCCGACCTCACCTATCTGTATTGGTAAAACATGGACAAACGTATTCATGAAAACTGCAACAGAATTAGAAAAATAATGGCTTAATATAACCATCAATTAGTATTACCAGTAAATGTTGAAAAACCATGTGTATATAATTTTCACGAACTTTAACAGATCAACCAGAAATCATGACTTTAAAATTGCATTATTATCAAAACATTAAAAATGTAATTATCTTGTTTATAAAGTAAAATATTTAGGTGTAATTATTAATAAGCTTTAAAATAGACTTCTCATATCAACCATATCACTACAGTTTTAAGAAAATTATCGTACAAATTTGCCCAGCTAAGAAATATTGTTAACACAAAAATATTATGTATAGTATACAATGCACTTATACATGGTATACTTACATATAGTATATTAATCTGGGGAGCAGTTTACCCTATTCACATAAAATCGGTGATGATACAGCAAAATAATATTGTAAGAATATGTTTTAAAAAATGATATGGTAGTATACTAGATACACTCTATGAGGAATTTTCAGTGTTACCACTTTCAAAGTTGTATATACAAAATGTATTAATACATGTTAAAAAGAACAGAGATAAGTGAGTGAAATTAACTATTTATAGACAACCAACAATGTAACACAAAGAATTGGAAGTAATTGGAACCAGAAAATGTACAAATCAATATAAAATATACTATACTACAGTGCTCCGAAGATTTTTAATGAACTCCGAGCCCAAATTAAGGAAGAAAAGACGATTAAAATGTATAAAGCGTTAATTTGTTGGAGTTTGGACAGTTAAATATGCAGAGATAAGCAAAAGTGACATCTTTTAAGTCCGTACCGGCTGAATTGAGTGAAAACCGATGAAAATAACAACTTAAATGTATGTTCGGAAGTATTTCGTTTTATTGTGTGTATCCCAAGCATTCTTTCACATTAGAAACGTTTTGATTTACTTTTAAGATGAAATACAAAATAGTGCCTGCTTCTTCAAGTCATTCTATGTACCAATTTAACATACACAGCTTCTGTTCTTTGGACTGTTCTGTACAGAAAAAAAAAAAATCTTAAAAGATCGGACTTGTGAATCTAAAAGAAGAAATAATAATTAGTGTTTATAGTGTGGGTCTTCATATACTTGGCACCAGTGTTGTAAGCACACATGTTGGGAGAGGAAGGTCTCGCCCCCCAAAGTTGTTCTAGAATCTCGCTTCCAATGTTCTAGAATTTCGCTTCCAATTTTTTGAAGATACGTAGCATGTAGGTGATGAATATAATTTCTCCTAGAACTTTATATTCCCCAGCCTCCAAATCGAGTAGACTGGATGAAGCACTACGTAGTACAGATGTGTGCAAAATATGTGCAATACTTAGTTAATTTTTGTAAGTTATGTATTTGTGTGTGGGGTTGGAAATATTTTTAAAAATCATTTCATTTCTCATATTAAGTATTTTTTTAATAATGTTTTTTCTCCAGGTTAAGATAAAGTGAATTGACCAATAAAACATTTGACTTCGTATAGAATATATTCTTTAGCTAATTTTTAGGACTAGTATGTTCAGAATTATTTCAAAAAGTTTTGAATGCAGATTTTTACAATTTAGGAACACTAATGCTGTAATATTGGAAATAAAACATCGTCATAGATATTAATAGGCAAGATTGCCTGGAGTTATGCTTTGTTTTTAGTCTGGTTTGTGTGGAAAGCACCGTTTGTTTTTCTTTTTTTTCCTTTATTTTTCTTACATAAACTCTCACATATATACCCCAGTGCAACGTAATATTCACCAGCACTAATGTCCGACGTCCAGAATATTTATTCTTTCCTTTAATCCATACATTCTGGCCCCCAAGACGAAGATCGAAAAGACGGCCAGCTTCGTATGCCATTGGATCTGGTGAAGATCTATTTATCGATGTATAATATCGGAGGTCCTAGGTTATAACGATATCATTTGTATTTTTACCATGGGTTTCATTTTAACATTTAGAACAGGAACGTTATTTTATCTGACAATCGCAGCATAGGAAAAGAAGAAAATGATATATGTCAGAAATAATTTTAGTTTATAAATGTTTATTCTACAGCTGTGAGTTGTAAAACATTTTCTGATTGGTTGAAAAAATCAGTAATACGGTTGTTAAGGTAACGTGTTTAGTTACTAGGATATATAATTATTGAAGTCTTGAAACAGAAGACGCCTTTTCATTAATATAAATGTATTTAATGCTTATTTGGAACGTTTTCTGTAAATATTATTAGAAATATAACTTTTTCCATGTGGCAGTGTAGTGTATAATCTTTTAACTAAGTTAAAAAGTATAATATTTAAGAATTTAGCAAAATGAACTGTGGGTGAGGTTGTAATAAGGTGACTTCTTCCTGAGCGAATAGCTGATGACACACAGATATATACATTATTTTATATATAAGTATAGATTATTATTAATTATTATTTATAGCATGTCAGTACTCCATGACGTAGTCATTGGTGCCGAGACTGTTGTACTAATAGAAGGGAGGGTTAAGAAGAGGGAAATGTAATCACTGATCGATTACTCATTTGATGGTTGTTTTGTCCGCAACATCTTGGAACGTAAAAGAACTTTTGGGTGAGTTCAGGTTTCTGTAAATAGCAGAGAGCGTATTATTATGTATAGTTGTACCGAAGACTAAAACTGGAAAAATTGTGTGTACTACTGTCTTAAGATTAGCAACTGACCATAGTTACGTAGAGTACGCGACACTTAAAACGATTCACAAGAAGCAGAGCCGAGCACGGTCCTTCACTTATAAGATTATTTTGGGAATGCGCTTTATTGTGACGTTACTATTGAAATAAATTATCAGAGATATGCAATCCTGCAAGTGATTTACATTATTATGTCCATAAAATCCTGTTTCTAAAGCTCTTTCGTTACTAAATATAGGAATTAGCTTTTTTTTCTTTATTGTTTGCAAAAGATGTGTGTTCGATTCCCGGTAAATGTACATTCATATCCAAAATTATTGTCGCATGTCTATAAATATGTTGTTCTAGGCATATAATTTGATAACGAATTCGCCTGGTATTTCTTATAATGTTAGTGTGTGTATAATCGGCAAAGACATGTATGTGGCAAATTTCATGTCAAAAGAGCAGTAAACAAGAACAATAAAACGAAAATAAAACTTTCTTGTCCTTTTAGCAACATTTTGTTTTACTCACTCTAATTTTCGTATTTATAATTCTTTTCCTATGAAATTTACCACAAATATACATTTCCCGATTATACACTTAGTATCAGTATTAAAAGTGCCCTGCAACATCGTTATCAAATTATATTTTTAGAAGGAGACAGTTATAGATATGCGACAATCATTTTGGACATGAGTGTACATGTGATTCGGATCGCATAATAAATTGTAGGTTTATGTCTCATAGCTTGGAAACTCAAAAACGGATTACGGATTAATTATATGTTGTTAGGTTCTAGTTTTTCTCTTTTAGTACCGAGACTATATGAGACATGAACAGACAAAATTACATGAGGTTCAATGGGAATCGAACCCATTTCTTCAGCGCAGACGCCAACCATGTAGCCACTAGGTAACCCATTTAAGTAAACAAAAGAAACTCATTTAAGTAATATATATAAACAAAAGAAATGTCTATTCATCTGTTCTGTCTTATTTTTATTTACTTTTTTCCACCAATTTCGATGTTTCACTTCTACATACGTATTTACTGTATTGTTTTTAAAAATCAAGGCGGTCAGTTTAAAAATAGTTATCTACTTAACATAAATTCTCTGAAAGGAATAAGTATCTTGACAATTGTAAATACTGCGAGAGAGAATTATAGTTGAAAATAGATGTTTTTTCGATAAAGGCAAATCAGAAAACCAAATTAAATATTAAGGTATCGTATTTCTGTTTATTTTGTTCATACACTCACCAGCAATTTTTCTTGTTTTATATTTCTGAACTGTAGTTTCTTTAATAATTAAGATGTACGAATTAAAATTTTTGTCTTGTTCTGGAATTTTGTAGAATGATTATTTTTCGTTGAACAGATTTTCGTGTTAATGGATATCTATGTTGATTATCGACTATTTCAAAGGTTTTGCGAAGGTACTGTCCGCAGAAGAATGTGATTAGTCCAATGTCATAACAGTTTGTTCAATCTAGTCGTGCCGCATGTACATTTACTGGTTAACTTGTCTTTTTTTTTTATTTATTTAAAGTTCGCGCTTTATAACGAAAGCAACAAGTAAATCAGTTCGAACTTCGCGTACTAACCATTAATTCTACAGTGAAACCGTGTGAGTAACTTGGGTATGAATGGAAAGTACCTTCCTATTCACCATACAGGAGCTATTGTGAGATTGGCGTGTTTCCAAAACTAAAAGCTCCGTGAAAAACTATTCAGCGCCATTCCACGTTAATAAATTGACGTAAATAATAATAATAATAATAATAATAATAATAATAATAATAATAATAATAATAATAATAATAATAATAATAATAATAATAATAGTTAGTGTACTCTGACGGAAATATAGGCTAATTGATACAGTGAAAAAAATAGTTATGTTTAAAATGTTCCTCGCAGTAATATTTTACAGAATGTATTCAATCAGTGTGCTGAGAAAATGAATGGAAAGGGGATTAAAATCCCCTGTATCCCTAAAGTGTTATCATTTTATCACACTGTGGTTCATTTCTATTGGATTTTGGTTTTGTGAACCCTGATATGAGGATAATAAACACTACTAAACCTAAGGAGTGGTTTGGGAATTTACTAACAACCAGTCCTGTTCTTGAACACAGCGGTCGGTTGTAATTTCTTTTACTTGTAAGCGTTAGTTTTAGTGCTCAGGTATGTGTTTATAATTTATTTTCAGTAACTCAACGTGGAATTCAGACACAGACGTGAGCGATAGTTCGGAGGATGAAGACACGTTCGACTCTCCTATTGAAGTATCAAGTGATGAATCAGGTTCCTCTGTTGAAGGTATACCAGGAGAATATTACGGAGGATACGGACGATGTTTTCGTTGTGGTATGTATTATTGATTCCTGAATTTCATATTCTGACTTTGAACTCAATCAATATTTTACTTGACTAAAAATGTTTCTTTTGTAGCAAAGTTTGATGATAATCATTAAAATAGGCTAAAAAGTTAAGAAATACTACAAAACTACTAGCGCATAACATGACAAAGATGGAACATATACAAAACGATAGATCTCGCTGAACTGAACAAAATGATATGGGTGAGTAGGAATCCCTGTGCGTACTTTTTGATAAAAGATAACTTTTTGTAAACCCAAAAATTGGTGCTGTGTGATAACCACACTGCCTATTAAGATAAACTGATAGTGAAGTATATCTCCATAAAGCTTTTCACTGAGACAATACCAAGACAATAGTATAGCTAATGAAATATAGCCCCCAAAATTATTATAAATTTTTAAGTAAGTGTGTGCTGGTCACCGAATACTAATTGTTGTTCTTTAAACGTATAAATATGTTTTGTGTTTCTGTTTTGGACAAATTAGTTACAGGTTCCTCCTAGATAGTGTTTATACTTCGTTTTCTTCTGTTGATGTGCATTTAACATTGACTTTTTAGATAATTGGCGGTTTTTTTAGTGTATACAGGTGAAATAAACAGTAGATCACTGGGTAAATACACAAGCATAATGATACCAGCGATACATTATAACTAACTAACTAACTCTATGGCCTATGGAACCCGGAGGAGGTTCAATGCCGCTTTCACAAAAGCTCTCCATTGACTTCTATCCTTAGCCAGTTGCTTCCTGTTTCTATTTTGTATTTCTATTTCTGCGAGATCCCCGATCTGCGCCTAGGTCTTCCTAATGGTCATTTTCCGATTGGACTTCCAGTTAAAACTTTGAAATCGTTGCTACTTTCTCCCATTCTGGCTACATAACCTGCACACCTAAACCTCCTAGATTTGATGACCCTAACAATGTTTAGTAAACGGTATAAATTATGTAGTTCCTCGTTATGAAGTTTTCGTTTCTGCTCCTCAATATAATAATAATAATACCAGTTTTATTATTAAGGGGCAATCCAAATGAAATCGACCAATGATGTTTGCTGACAAAATTTAGTTTTTTTTATTATTATTTTTTTTTTTTACCTAAGTTTGTGCCACATTCAGGGAGTTGAAAACAGGAATTAATTTATTTCTTAGCCGCGCAGGCTTGTTTTTAGCGACCATTTTGTATAGGAACTTGAACGTATTTTGAACTTTATAGAGGATTCCGTTAAGCGCTGTAACTTTTTAGGTTTTAAAGATAATGAGTTCAAACCAAAACCATAAGAAAGTTAATGAAATAGGCAACATTTTGTGTTCTGTGTACATTGAGACGTACTTCAGAACGTCGAGAGAAAAATCTCTGAACATTGAGGTTGGAAACCTAGAAATGGCCATTTTGGAATGTACATTTCAAAACAAAATAAATGAGACTCACCTTCATTTTTTTTGTCTACATAGAGACTAGATAATATACGTCCCAAACAAGTTTCAGATCTGAGAACATATACTTGATTTTTGGGGAATATTTAAACATTGCGAATTTTCGAAAATCGTGTATTTTCACCATCAAATATCTCAGGAAGGACAGAAGTGAAAAATCTCAAATTTGCACAAAGTAGACGATAGTTGTTCAGTAACAAGTGAGTAAAAGTGCATCACTGATACTTGAGTGGTTTCTCAGTTAAGTTTTTTTCTTCACTGGGACTTAATATCATGAAGCGCCATGAGGCGTGGATATAAACTTCATAGCAAATGTCACAATAACACGACAGTAATATTTAATTGGTAAAGTATGCATAATTTGTGAATCATATCTTATACAAAAAACGAAACGCCTCTGTTATTTGTTTTCTGCATATATCGCTGCTGTTAAGACATCGGCGAGGTAAACAGTTGACTAATTTGTGTACAGAGTTTGGCACTGATATTGAAAGTACGACCTGTAGGAGTTAATGAACTCTGTGGGTGTGAGTTTTCGGAGAACCTTAGTGATTGGCACTCACACTTCGTGAGTCGTAGATAGTTTAAAAGAGGATCTTGGGCCATGGAGATCGTTATTTTTGACTGATGTCTTTAATTCTCCCAATCCACCATTTCTTGTCGTAAATACAGGCTATTATATCATTAGCTGCAAATGACAACATGCTATGTTCTGGAAGTACTTTAGCCCTGCAATTAGTAAATTCATCTGATTGTGAGTATTCACAACATCTGATTTGTGTTTGCGTCAGAGGTATAAATCTATGATATGATCTGGCATTGATAATTCTTTTACAAGTAGCAAATCTCGAATTTCTTGCTGTTTGACTGCACTTCTTCTAATGAAACATAGATAAATTGTATGCCTGAGATACTATCAACACAAGACCTGTACATCTGTTCAGCTGTTAAAATCGTGAATTTCACATCATTGCAACAACTTATAACTCAGAAACTACTCAAGTCTCAGTGATGCAATTTTACTCGTTTGTTACTAAACAACTGTCGTTTATTTTAAGCAAATTTGAGATTTTTACTTCTGTCCTTCCTGAGATATTTGATGGTGAAAATACACGATTTTCGAAAATCCGCAATGTTTAAAAATTTCCGAGAAATCAAGTATATGGTTCTCAGATCTGAAACTTGTTTGGGACGTTGTCTATTATCTAGTCTCTATGTAGAAAAAAAAAACTTGAAGGTGAGTCTCATTTATTTCGTTTCGAAATGTACATTCCAAAATTGTCATTTCTAGGTTTCCAACCTCAATGCTCAGAGCTTTTTCTTTCGATGTTCTGAAGTACGTCCCAATGTGCACAGAACACAGAATGTTGTCAATTTTATTAACTTTCATATGATTTTAGTTTGAACTCATTATCTTTAAAACTTAAAAAGTTACAGGGTTTAACGTAACCTTCTGAAAAGTTCAAAATACGCTCAAGTGCCTATACAAAAAATGACCACTACAAACAAACCTGCGCAGCTAAGAAATAAATGAATACCCGTTTTCAACTCCCTGAATGTGGTACGATCTTAGGTAAAATTTAAAAAATAAATAAATTTTGTCAGCAACCTTTGACCTGGAAATTGGTCGATTTCATTTGGATTGCCCCTTAAATTAACAATAATATACTAGAGACATTTTCTCTATTATTCAATGTATAAAATTATTTTAATTTTAAACAATAATACTGTAAGTCTTTACCCCACAATTACCTCAATCGTGTATCAATTTTTTGCCCAATATGATGTAAATGATTCTCAGTTATGTGTGATGATACACAAAATCATCCCAATCCATAAAGTTATCTTTGCGTGAATGTGGGGCGAGAGAAGGTACTGAAAAATCCCTTTCCTTCTCCTGTTGAGGTCAAACTGTTGGAAAGAAACATTCGATAATAGTAAATATTTTTCCACTTCCCTTCGGAGATTAATTTTCGAAAATTAGAGATCATATAAATCTACCTTAAGTAATTGACATCTATCACTATTCTGAAAAATGCTTCCGACTCACAAAATAGTTTTTGATACAGTTTTCAAGATTTTGAAACCTAAAAATTTCATTTTAATAATAGATTAGTTCACAAAAGCACAATAAGAGGGCTATCAAAAGTGATACATTTCTGCTGTTGAAATTTCGATGATATGATGTTTAGGTATCGTGATTTCTAATTACTTTTTGATATTGTGGATATGAATTTGTTATGTTCCGTTTGTCTTGAGAAGACAATGAAGTTAATGGTCAAAGATACTGTTGCTATACGCTTTTATTAAAATCGGTTACGTACTTAATATAAAGTGATATAATAAATGCACAAGGATCTTTCAATAAATAACCGCAAAAGTTGTGAAAAAATCTAAAATGCGATTGTGGTTGGTATATGTTTGTTATTTTATGGTGGCATTATAGAGCTATTCATAGCTGGAGAGGGCATACGTGCCTCGTGCACGGGATGCTTGGAAACAGTTACACAAGATGGCAGCATCCTTAGAGGATTGCTCCAAGCTGGAGTAGCGAAGCGTCGTTAGATTTCTGTTGAGTCGAGAGGAAGCGGTAGGTCCGATTGAAATTCATAGTAGTCGAACACAAGTTTACCAGTAGGCTGAAAAGTCAGGATAACAATGGAATGTCGACATCCTTTGTCTTCTAGACCGAAGAAGGTGCGCATTCAACAGAATGCTGGTAAAATCGTGTTACCTGTGTTTCGGGAGCCCAAGGGACTAATTCTTGAATGTTATATGCCCAGAGATTATACTTTAAAATACGACGACCCACTAGCGGAAAAATGAAACTAGCCGTTCTGCACAGATATGGTCGTAGTATCCAGTGGCGTGCTTTTGCTCCATGACAATGCAAAATCTCACACACTGCCAGTGCCACATATCTACCATCGAGAACCTACCAAATGTGATATATTTCAATTAAGTCAACAAATTTTTAATTTGTTTTGGGTGTTACACATAAATGATTCATTGCGTTGGCTACACTATTATTTCTTCTTACTAATATTCGCCTGAGCTCACAATTTCAAATTTCCACACTTTTGACCCATTTAAAAGATACAGTAAATGGATCGAATTTCTTGAATAACAAGTACACGCAGTCAACGTTGCATGAATAATCATGCGCGCGTCCGAAAGAAATTTTTCTGTCGAATCAATGCCTTTGTCAACTAGGAGAACACTGTTGCGAAATACGAATATACTTATTTTGCTACTTGTAATAAATATTCTGCAAAAACAATTTCCGGTTACTTATTTACTGGGGGCCTTTTTGAACTTTATTAAAAGCATTTGTGTGTGTGTTGTTACTCTTTGCTGCATTCAAATTTCTGAAACTTGCAAATAGCAGTTCATAACTTGAATGTTCGTCAAATTAATTTTGATACGCAGAATGTTCCCGAATGATTTTGTTGTACTCCTACTTAATTATTGTCGTGATTTGATTTCGAAAATTTGGAGTTAATCGTAATAAATTTGAATAAGTCAACAAATTTTGAATTTATTTTGGTGTTATACTTTAAATGTTGTATTGTGTTGAATACACTATATTTCTTCTAGTTACTAATAATTTCTAATTGCGTCTTGTATTTTTCAGGCAGAAGAGGGCATTGGGCAAACGGCTGTCCCAATTGAGCATCTTCCGTGCATTCTTAGAAGTAGGATAAGAAAACTCAAGTGTTCCAGGGAATCATACCACAATGTCAAGGGACCAGTATCACTACAAGACAATGCCAGTCTCAGTGGAAGGGTTATTTGCAAAATATCTCAGCAAATGCTTATTTTTAGCCCTGCAGTTGCAGCCCTGCGCAATTCCCAACTGATACCTGTACTTTAATATACAATCTTTTGGTTGAAGTTAGTTTCATTTGTTTATTCGTAAGTATGTCAAATTCCCCACGGGTTCTATAATTACGTAGGGGTTAATAAAAATAGAGACTGCCGTTTCTTTCATTGCAATCGTCTTCTCCAAAAGTTTCTTGACACTTTACTCGACTATTTCAGTTAATCAGAATGTCAAGGTATAGTCAGTTTTCCCCCAAACATTTTTTTTAATAGTGTCTGTAATTCTTGGCTTCAACTCTTCCGTCATTGTAACATGACTCATTCGTTATACCCTGCTTTCAGGAAACTGTCCAAAGGCAGTGTTTTCCCAATCTTCTCGATTTCGGAGAGGAATCTAAAACTCTAGGGGAGACTATATTCTTTACTTTTTCATTTTGTTATTATTTTTATTTATTTATTTAGCTTTACTACAGATAAAGACAAGAAAACATGAAATCGTGAAATGTAACCATTTACCTTATGCAACCCACAAATGCCCAACTTTGCCTAGAATCTACCTAGCTCTGTGCAGTATTTGAGCTAATACTCATAAATACACTTTTCTTACAGCAAGACACAGGACATTCATTTTAAAGTAACGTGCAGTCTTGTCTTTTCGTAAGCATTCAGTCATTGATGCATAACATTTTAATGCATTAAATTTGTATATTACATTACAAATGTAATATAATGTAATATACACTCTGTACCTTTATCGTGAGAATTTTGAGTGAATTCTACAATTTGGAGTTTAATCTCCCTCTTAACATGTCTGGATTAAACATTACCAAACACGTGATGTTGAATTAGCTAGGGGCGTACGAATTAGTGTGTTACAATAAATCTGCTACACTGTTGAAAGGCTAATTCAAAAGTTGCCAACATTACGTGCGTAATAACAGGGCGCATGTGGTGGTTTTGATCCTTTTTATCCGTACTTTATAATTGTTCACTCATTTGCGCAAATGAAAAGTCGGCTTATTTTTAAGAAAGGGAAGAACTTTTAAATAACTCGGATTTTGTTCAATCATATCATAACAAGTCCGTCTCGAACTTAAATTGTTCCGATTTATCATCAACTTTGAGATATATGCATAAACTATTAATACGAATAGGTCGAAATCGGCTTCTGACAATCTATAGTGTTTGGTGTACGTATATTTAACGTTGTAGATCAAAGAACTTGCGTGGTCTTTGATAAAATGGAACACACATTTATTTTGATATCTTCCTTGTAGTATCATGCCTGACTATTTATTTATATATTAGATATTTTTTTAAAGAATGCTGCAGATCTTAGTGAATCTTTTTCTTGCTGGCTGTTTATAACTCACAGAAGAATAGTCTTAATTTCGCCGTACAAGAACATTTTTCCGTTTGGGGGAGAGAAACGTGTTTTTACCTACAGGCAGCAATTCTCTAACTAGTCGAACTCCACTGAAAATAGCAGACCAGATCTCCGGTTTCTCTTATATGTATCTTAATGTTCGACTAAAAGAGGAAAATATTTTTTGTAACTGGCATGTAATAAACTAAACAAATATGTATATATTGAAATAAAGACAACATTCATGAAATCAATTAAAATGTAGAAAGGCTTTACATTTGTATTATAATGAGCCATTGTGGTGTTGCACGGCCATTACTATTTACGTATATTGTTTGCAAATGGAAGATTTTTCTGTCTTTGGGTCTGGATAACTTGATTTGATGTCAGGTAAACTATGCATTATAATTCTAACCCCATATGCACATTTTGTGATAAATTAAAGCAACCAACAGTGGTTTCCCAAATCGGTACGCTTAATATTCGTCTTGCTACGCATCCACCTCACTCTTTGAGTTTACTATTCGAATTATGGAAATTGTTATTATGTAATACTAAATCTAGTAAATCTTGTCAAGAACTTTTGGAATTCAGTGCTCACATGTACTGTTTAAATTTTCCCGTCCAACGAAATTTTATTCTCTGATAATTACTAATACTTGTGTAAGATCCATTTAATTTCCCAATGTTGGCCAGTAATTCAAAAATGCAGAGAGGCCAAAAGTGAAACTCCTGAATAAATGTGTTAATGAATGAAGTAATGTGTGTTGATTATTTTGTATAACTTCTGATGTGTAATACTTAATTTTATGTATTTTGTTCAAACTTAATTTTATGGCGTGGCAGTTTACAAAGGACTGCATATGTGGTCAACATCTTGGCTTCTATACCATTATTACAAGTTATTTTCACCGGAGTTTGGTTCTGTTTAATTCAAGTAGCTCCCCAGTCGACCCTCGACTGGGTCAACATTCTATGCCCTTATCGGGAATCGAACTTCGAGATCATGCGCACTAACCAATGAGCTACAAGCACATCATAACGTAACGGTAGAAATGAATTGTAGTTTGACTTCTCACGATTATTGCCAAGGCTAAGGTAGACAGTGATGATGATGAATGTAATGGTGGAATGAAGAAGGTAGGAGAAAACGGGAGAACCCCCGAGGAACAGGACATGGTGTTTGTCCACCCCAAAGTTTACTTAACGCGTTCTGAGATGGAACGCGGGATCCCATGTGCCTAAGGTGGGTACTGTACCAATGAACTACCGCCGCACTTATGTAGACGTAGCATAAGCATAAATCACTAAATGCAAGGACCATCAGGTAACGAAATATCAACTGAAACCAGTTGCGTACTCTGTTGGTTGAATGTTTGACATTTTCTGCACAGTGAATTGAGAGAACAAAATTGTCAACGTAACGAAACCCATAGATGTAAATAGGTATGCTGGATTTTGATTTCGGAACCAATTTTATCGAAAAACCTAACTGGGACCGAAAGAAATTTTCTGATAAAATTTTTTTCGGATTTGGTACCGAAACCTGCGTTTACGAAACCAAAATTGATTTACTTTAAAACTCAGGTTTTGGTTTTGCTACCGATCTTGAAGTGGAAGCGAAACTGAAGAGAGAACAAAACTACCGGAGATAATTCCCTCGAATTATCATTTTACAGTTTTCAATTTGGTTTGCAGATTGTAACGATCTTTAGCAAACATTGTTTGGAAATGATTCAAAATGTATTTCGGTTCTCTTCCCGAAACACACCTAATTAAGACGTTTATTTAAATTTCGGCCCGGAGTCCAAAACATTTTCGGTTCTGTTACCATTAACAACCCTAGAGAAAAGTGCCATATGGAGTAGGAATACAAGTACCGCGGTCAACCACAGGCAACTCAAATAGCGCTGCTGGAGGGGGCGCGGTGGCTCAGTGGTAGAGCGTTCACCTCCGGTGCTTGGGGTCCTTGGTTCGATCCCAACTCGCGCCGTGTGGACTTTGTGGTGGACAAACACCGTGCTCGTGGGTTTTTCTCGGGGTACTCCCGTTTCTCCCACTTTCTTCATTCCACCATTTCACTCATTTCTCATCATCATCGTCTCCTTTAGCCTAACCGGCATAATCGTGGGACGTAAAACTTAAAGATTTCATTTTTTTTTTTCAAATAACATTGCTTAGATAATTATGGCTAAAGACTTTAAGTTTTATAGAATTACCGCACAGGAGGGTTAATATAGAAGAAAAAACAATAACGGCTACTAGTTGGAACTGTGGACATAGAAATGAACTCATTCTGGTAAACTTAATATTTCGATATTTACAAACACATGTATAACTGTTTCTGGGAATACTGTTTGAAAAATATGAATTTGACATCAGTGCCGTCTGTAGTACGATTCTACCAAACGCTTGAAAACCATGTCACGATTCAAATAGCTTTATGTAACTAGGATATATGCTTCAACCCATTCATAGGGGGATTGTGCCATACGAGGAATTTGGGAAGTGAGATGAATGTTGTGAGAATCAGTGATGTGGATCATATTTGGAAAAAACTGTACTTTATTCTCACGTATTGAAAATTTGAAAAAAAAAAAAAATCCTCATGGAACTAGAGGAAGTATGTCGGGGATAAGGAGCAATTGGAAACGTTTTTCAGTGACATAATGTGCCCTCTGTCAGTTGTCTTATTTGTTTCAGACTTCTTATCCACTTTGTGGAAAATGATATGTAAATAATTAGTGCGTCATTTTGCTGAGTTTTGGTCGTTATAGAATGTCTTCAAAAACTATTTCGCAGTGGATATAGATATTTCTTATTGTCAGATAAATATTGAAATGTACACTTTCTCCTTGTGTGTATGTTACATTATGCAAATGACTACACAGGCATGAACAATGCTAGACAAACCATCAACGCAATACAGAAATGTATACTGCACAATAGGCCCCACGTTTACTGTACTGGAGTATTCCGTATATCTCTTTGCCGTAATCTACTGGGAAGAGATTTTTCGAATTCATGGCATGATTTTATAGCATAACCATTTCTTTGAATATATTACACCTACTAGCAGATCTGTGTGATTTTGTACGTTTATAAGATTTTTTTTTTTTTTTTTTTTTTTTTTTTTTTTTTTTTTACAGAGAATCCAGCTACGTAGAAATATATGTACATAAACTATGTGATCAAAAGTATCCGGACACCTGGCTGAAAATGACTTACAAGTTCGTGGCGCCCTCCATCAGTACTGCTGGAATTCAATATGTTGTTGGCCCACCCTTAGACTCGATGACAGCTTCCACTCTCGCAGGCATACTTTCAATCAGGTGGTGGAAAGTTTCTTGTTGAATGGCAGCCTATTCTTCACGGAGTGCTGAACTGAGGAGAGGTATCGGTGTAGATCGGTGAGGCCTGGCACGAAGTCGGCGTTCCAAAACATCCCAAAGGTGTTCTATATGATTCAAGTCAGGACTCTGTGCAGGCCAGTCCATTACAGGGATGTTATGACCTTGTGACCACTCCGCCATAGGCCGTGCAGTATGAACAGGTGCTCGATCGTGTTGAAAGATGCAATAGCCATCCCCGAATTGCTCTTCAACAGTGGGAAGCAAGGTGCTTAAAACATCAATGTAGGCCTACGCTGTGAGAGTGGAACGCAAAACAACAAGGGGTACAAGCTCCCTCCAAGAAAAGCACGACCACACTAACACCACCACCACCGAATTTTACTGTTGGCACTACACACGCTGACAGATGACGTTCACCGGACATTCGCCATACCCACACCCTGCCATCGGATCGCCACATTGTGTACCGTAATTCGTTACTCCACACAACGTTTTTCCACTGTTCAATCGTCCAATGTTTACGCTCCTTACACCAAACGAGGCGTCGTTTGGCATTTACCTGTGTAATGTGTGGCTTATGAGCAGCCGCTCAACCATGAAATCCAAATTTTCTCACCTCACGCCTAACTGTCATAGTACAGTTCACAGATGACGAGAAGAACCCTAGTAGAAGTAGTGTGACGTAGATATGGGCTCGCCCACTTTTCGCACGGGAGTTTCAAATAACCATGGAATAGCACACATATAACTTTACCCGGAGAAGTATACGACATTTAAGTATAGACCACACCTCAAAAACTGAAAATGGACTTGACCGTGTCGTTGACCTTTCCCCGCTACCCATGTTTTAGTGTTTTTCTCGTCATCGTGAGCTGTACTTGGATCCTGATGCAGTTTGGAATTCCTGTGTGATGATCTGGACAGATGTCTGCCTATTACACTTTACGACCCTCTTCAAGTGTCGGGGGTCTCAGTCAATCTACAGACGAGGTCGGCCAGTACGCTTTTGTGCTGTACGTGTCCCTTCATGTTTCCATTTCACTGTCACAGATACAGGGAACCTAGGGATGTTTAGGAGTGTGGAAATCTCGCGTACAGACTTCTGACACAAGTGACACCCAATCACCTGACCACGTTCAAAGTCCGTGAGTTGCGCGGAGCGCCCCATTCTGCTTTCTCACGATGTCTAATGACTACTGAAGTCGCTGATAATGAGTACCAGGCAGTATGTGGCAGCACAATGCACCTAATATGAAAACCGTATGATTTTTTTTTTTTTTGGGGGGGGGGTGTCCGGATACTTTTGATCACATAGTTTATATTAATATATACATAAGTTTTTAAGATATTTTTTCCCGATTGAGTCACTGCGACAACCAAAGATATTTAATAAGTATCATTTGAAATGAGATATGTAGAGGGGGAAAAAGAATGACCACTTGATGTAATAATTTCAGCATTTTGACATAGGGTCTGTCCACTAAATTTGTCAAAATACCTCATGGAGTGTAGTGCTGCCAGACTTTGCTTGAATAAGTTCATTCTTTATGTGCTTTTTTAAAAATAAATTTTGAAAATTAGCTAGACAAGAAAATGTGTAACGTGTTGTAAATACTACACATACAACATAATATTCGTCTCCAGAATCAGTTTATATGATGACACCAGACTTTTCTCGCCACTTCTGAATAAGAACTTGTGACCACTGAAGTCCGTCTGCAAGACATAACTGCTCCATTACAGTATTCTATCAAGTAAACGATTTCATTTTTCAACTACAACAGCCAATTTCTTTCTTTTTTTGTTCTTTCTTTTCATCCTGAATGTTACTCAGCTGTCTACTAATTAAACTTTCATGCACACTAACAATCTGGGTGATTACAGCAATGGATTTACCACATTCACCCAATATTGCAATTTAATTTTTATATGCATAGTTCAAGCAGCTACAACATTTAATAGAGCAAAATGACAAATTTGCCAATATTCAGAATATATTGTAGTGAACTATGGGCCAAACATCAATAAAGCTTAAAAAAAAAAAAAAAAAAAAAGGCTATTTCATTCCGATAGTATTTAAGATTGCCAGAAGTTGTCAAAATGTTCCTTTCACACGCCTTGGCAGTTCTTAACTTGTTTTTGTTTTCCAGGCCTCAGTTCTTCTTTCATGTTTCTTGTGTTTGAGTAAATCAGTAATTTACTCAAATTCCAATTAATAAAACAACCAAAGGTTTACAATATTTGAGGTGGGTTCGATAGCAAGATTACAACTGCAACGATTGCAACGCTTCGTTGCATATTGACCATAATGTGAATATCCGCTGGGCACTTAGCTTGTGCTTGGATATATATATATATATATATATATATATATATTTAAAAAAAAAAAAAAAAAAACCTGCTTTCTAAAGCTTGAAGTTTGTCTTGCGAGTTTTACAATGAATAAACGTATTGAGCAAAGAGTTTGCTTGAAATTTTGTGTTGCCACTGGAAATTCGTGTGTGAAATTGTTGAAAATGTTGGAAAAAGACGTACTCAAAACGCAAGTATTCGAGTGGTACAAAGTATTCAAAGAAGGCCGAGAACCGTTTGAAGATTTGCCTCGATCTGGTCGTCCTTCAACCGAAGAAAACAACAACAAGTGAAAGAAATTGATAGAAAATCGTAATGCAAGTTTGAGAGAGATGGCAATGGATCTCAGCATATTACACGAAACTGTTCGTAGCATTCTTATTGATAATTTGAACATGAGACGCGTCGCCATTTGACTTATTCTGAAAGTGCTAAATTTTCCCCAAAAAGAACATGGGAATCAAGCTGCTGAAGACATGCTCGACCGGTCCAGGTTCGATCCTACATTCTTGAAACGCATTATTACACAATACGAGACAGATTTACGAGTTTGATATGCAAAGAAGTCAAGGGACTACTGATTGGAGAGGGAAAAATGAGCAAAAAGAAGTTAAAGTCGCTCCAAAATTAAGGTAATGCTCTTTTTATATATAATTACTGTGGTGTTGTGCATTCAGAATTCCTGCCAGATGGGCAGTCAGCAAGGAGTATTACTTCAGTGTCATGAGGTGCTTACGTTAAAATATTAGTCATGAAGGCGATTATTGTGACGAATTTTTGGCGAAAAATTCAACGAATGTTCTTGATCAGACGCCGTATTCACCTGAAATGATCCCAGTTAACCTTCATCTGATTCTAAAACTCAAATGGCTACTTCGCGGAAGGTGATTTGACCCAATTGAATCTATCAAAATTTGCTGAAGGAGCTAAGAGCTATTGCAGAAAATGACTACTTTGATGATTGGGTTAGTCATTGGCATATGTGTATTGCTTCAAATGGGTCATATTTTGAAGGTATAATGTTTTGGGATTTACTGACAAATTTCGGGTACTTTTTGACAATGTACGTAATAGCTATTACGGATAAGTAAAAAATTCTTAGATTTAGAATATTTTATTACATAAAACAGCTAGAAAACAGAGGTTCTTATTTAAAGCTGTATTTGTTTACATCTTTGACTGCAGACTGAAATTAGGAATATTAGCCCAGTATAGCTAGTAGGTGAACCTGGACATAGTTGTTGAATTTCTGAAACTTTGCATACAGAATCCCTAAGGTGTGTATAACAACATATTAAAAGTCCCCACCTCTCCGACACTTGCTTCATCCAATATGGCGGATAATCCAAAATGGCTGCCAACCACACTTAAAACCCAGTATAGCTGGAAGGTAAACCCGGATATAATTGTTGAGTTTGTGAAAACTTACACATGGAGTCGCTTATATATATATATATATATATATATATATATATATATATATATATATATATATATATATATATATATACAGGGTGGTAAGTAACTCCACCAACAAACTTTGGGAGGTGATTCGTATATGAAATAAAAGAAAAAAGTTCTAATAAAGATGGGACGAAAACCGTTCGCTTTCAGTTATGAACCGCCGAAAATTCACGTTTCGAAACGCTCTTCCTAAGAAACTACAGGACTGATCCCAAGCGGTTTAAGGAATTACACAGGAACTACTATGCGAACTATCTAAATATCCATGTTTTACCATCCTCCGTTATCGGCGAAATGAACTGTAAAAAGGAAATTGAGGTATAGGGATACTCCTTTAAATACTAATAACGCGTTATAGGATGGTAAAACATGGATATTTAGATAGTTCGCATACTAGGTCCTGTGTAATTCCTTAAACAGCTTGTTATAGGTCTTAAAGTTTCTAAGGCAGGACGTTTCGAAACATGATTTTTCGAATTTATGGCGGTTCATAACTCTGAAATGAGACGTTCTTCGACCTATGTTTATAAGAACTTTATTTCTTTCATTTCATATAAGGAATCACCTCCCAAAGTTTGTCGGTGGAGTTACCTACCACCCTGTATATATATATATATATATATATATTAAAATATTGTGCCTCTCCCACTCTTGCTTCATCAAATATAGCGGTCAATCCAACATGACTGCCAACCACATTTACGGGACGTACAATTTTGTTTTTCTGGCTACTTGTTGCATTTATAGTGGGAATGTCTCTCAACAAATACATCAAAGATTATATATGAGGTGAAATAATTACACTATGCAACAAAACTTAACTTTTGTTTTGTCTTTGGGATAATGTTATTATCCAATTTAGTGTGTCCGAATATGATGAAAATTAGTTTTTCCTATATTTCAAACTTTGTTTTTGTAGTGAGTACGTTAATTATTTTTTTTTAACCTGTTTAAATGCCTGTATTTCACCTGAATTTTACTTAAGTAGCTACTACCTCAGCACTATCCACCCGATAATCATGGTTTATCCGTCTTTCTCTTTAGAATAAAACACTTTCAAATAGTACCATGCATACGAGCACATGGTGTATCCTGAAGGGGAAATTTCGGAATTTTCGGAAAATTTCCTTACAAAAAACAAAAATGTCATCTTGAGGCCTTCTAGAGCAGAGGTGACCACTTTGACCTAACCTCACTCAACCTCACGCTCACAAACTCATTTCGATCTCCGCTCACATCACCAGTCTGACCTCACGCTCACATCATCATTCTCTCACTAGTCTGACCTCACGCTCACTTCGTGAGGTTGATGTCGAGTGAGCGTGAGTTCCGAACTCGTGAGTTTAGGCACAGCTCTTCCCGTTAGCCTATTGGCTAGCACGCGCACCTTTTGTGCACAGGGTCGTGGGTAGGACTTGCGATATTTCGATGTAGCGATCGATAGTTCGAAATGTCGGGATTTTTCGATGTCGATTTTTTGATAATTTTCAGTATTTTGATAGTTTTTGAAGTTTTCTTGTTTTCAATATCAAGGTATACTTATACCACTTTCTCAACATAACGAAAACTATTCATATAACACGATGAAAAGACCTTCAATACTTCAACGTTCTCTGTTCCACAGGATTACTACCTATTACAACCAAATATGACAAACACATGTCGATTTATCAAGATCACCCAAGTGGGATTTACAATATTGTAATATTAATTCGTACGCCCATACGACTTTTGCTTCACACGTGAACTACTAAATGCAAGTGAATTATTGAATTCCGTCTCCTGGGATCGATGGCTAAAATAATTATTTCGAAAAGTTCGTTAATGAAGATGATTTACCCATGGGTAGAGATAGAAATTAGCCATCTTCGGTTTAACATTGATTACTATAGAGCAAAGACACTAACATATAGCGAGACATGGTTTCTTGCAATTGATCCAGCGTCCCAAGAAGACCTTTCATCTCCATCTTTAACAACGTACTAAAATTGGAAGTGATATAAATTTACTACAACTTTCAGTCTCAGTATTGATCTACATAGATCAAAAACTACAGTAAAAGAGATTTAAAGAAAAAAAAAGAGAATCTATTTAGTTCTCTAAGAAAAGTTCTCACATTCACTCTTAACCTTCTATTCAAACTGAAAATGGCAGAAATCAACCACGTCCGGTTCTAACGTTGATCACTATAAAGTAAAAACTGTAATAGAGACAGGCGTTCTTTTTTTTTTTTTTTTCAAATAATTAAACATCCCAAGAATACCTTTAGTTATCATCCTTATCTTTCCACCGAAATCGGAAATGATAGGAGAGTACATTACAACTTGCGGATTCAATACATATTGTAAAAAAGGTAAGAACTAGCGAGAAGTAGGTTTTGGAATCTGGTTAGGCATCTAAGAATACTTGTCATCTCTCGTAACCCTTCATTCTAAATGCAATCTTTGAGTTTAACGTCCCACGGTTACGCCGGTTAGGCCAAAGGAGACGGTGAAATGGAGGAAACGGGAGAACCCTGAGAAAACCCACGCACATGATGTTTGTCCACCACAAAGTCCACTTGGCGAGGGCTGGGATCGAACTCTGGCCCCTACGCACCAGAGGGGAACGCTCTACTACCGAGCCACCGCGGCACCCCAAAAAAGTCAAAGTTCAATAATAATAAAAGTAAAAATGAAGCTCTCCAAGAAATAATTGATTTTGCAAATCTATGGCTTGAATCATTGGTCGAAGTTAAGTAAAAATTTTACCTTATACTTCAGTAGACATTTGCATAGAGGCCGGTCCGTATGATTCGCTTCGCCCCCTTCCCTAAGTTCTCTTTCGTATGTGACCCTCGACATCTGCCACCTTACCAATCTCTATCTAGATAAATTTCAACAGTCCAAACAGTTATTCTGGTCATTTTAGAGACACTCTCGGTAATTTCAATATTAAAACTATTACGTACAATCGAAAATTCGAAACGAATTTCTTGTATTATTGAACTAACTCGATTCTGTAAATTTACTTAAAAAAATAATTTGTAACTATTCAAATCTTTCTTTACAGGATACAAAGTGAAAATACATTAAAATTTGTACAAAAACGAAGATATTTATAAAATAATTTTTTTCTATATGATTATTTTGTATTGTTAAAATTTTGTTCATTGACGGAAAGGGGGGGGGAGAGCGGCAAACATTTTTTTGCTTAGGGGCGGCAATACATTAAATCCGGCCCTGGTCGAACACGCAAAATAAATCAATCATCAGTGTTTGTCCAACTCATATTATATAAATGGTATAAGTTATCTCCGTTCTGGATAAAATATAGATTTGAAAACACACGTGAGCTAGTTGCATCCTCCTAAGTTGTTCAGCTCTCTGAACAACGATTAAAGGATTAAACGAAAATGAGTTAAATGGTCGAGGCTGGCACATTTACCCTAGTAATACAAAACCTTTATTTATGGCTGTTCTGCGTAGTTATATTTATACAAAACAATTACTTGCTAACTATGAATTTTATTTCCAAGTAAATATTCGGTGTATATGAAATTCTATATACTTATCAAGATGTAATAATGTCTCTCACATACTCGCCCAGAAAATATCTAGATTCTATTTTCTATTTGGAGCAGGCAGGGGTGGCCACAGGCTGGTTTTAGGGCGTTGGTTGCACCCGTTAGACTTTTTTTTGGGGGGAGGGCATATTTTCTTTCAAAATGACAGAATCGCACTTTTAATTATTCTATAATTTTCCTTTTAAGAACGGCAACTGTGAAGGTGAATGAATGTATTCTCTGTGGCTTGAAAGGATAACATTATGACAGAAGGTGGAAGAAAATACTGTATAGACTGATCCTGTTTAGAAAGAATGGACAAGGGCTACTAAGTGATGTAGCCTGCAATGTATTCGACATGCAAACCAGTGTGGAAACTCATTGGGAAGAAGGAATCTCGCTAAGAATTTAAACACTCTGTTTTGGAGGCAAATAGTATATTCGGGGGGAAATTGCGCCCAAGTAGTTGGAGAGATTGGCTCCCTTCGGCCGAGGGCGGGGAAGGGATGCAATTATGTGGTTAACTGCTAGCCCAAGATTCAAGATTTCCCTCCTCCCTAGAAAATTCGTAAATAAAACACTGCCAGCCTACAAAATCCCTATTAAAAATGACAAGCGAAATCCCAAAAGAAAACTATAGTTAAAGGGACAAAAGAAACTATTCAAACCAGTTTTGGCGGTAATGTATCTTTAAAAATGTAGGTAAATACAAAACAATTTAATTTAATCGGTTATTTTATGATACTAAATGATGATTCTTGACCGGATTTCGAGGTCAAATACTCCAGTGTGCCTGACAAAACATCAAGACAATCTATGATTATTTTCTACTTGGTTCTAAGAAATACCAGATCACAAAGACACTAAAACTTCTATCCCAAGTTGGCCAATGAAAAAAAAAAAAATAAATAAATAAATAAAAAAAAAAAATAAAGTGGCGGACCAAAAATACTCCCTGTTTACCTATGGTCGTTTTACAGCAGGTGTTATCTTCAGATAGAGAAAAAGAAGCTTTTGTGTAGAGAACAAAAAATCTAGTGTTTTCGAATTACAATATACTTCTCCCTGCTATTGGAAGAACCAGGTGACTACTTTGATCCAACCTTACACTCACAAACTCATTTCGACCTCACACTCACTCGACCTCACGCTCACATCATCAGTCTGACCTAACCTCACTCGACCTCACGCTCACATCAGCCTGACATCGCGCTCACTCAACCTCACGCTCACTTCGTGAAGTTGAGGACGAGTGAGCGTGAGTTCCAAACTCGTGAGCGCCGACCTCATGAGTTTGGACACCTTTGTTCTGGAGTGACCCAGTACATAGGCACCCAAAGGAACTCAACCTTAGAAAATACTTGTGCTTTATAAGTAATTCTTCCGAAAAGTTTCACTGCAATATATTTAATAGGTATGACGAAAATATTTTGGAATCCTTGTTCAAAATACAAAATTTATTATCTAAATAGAAATTTAAAGAAAGACGATTTTTAAACAGAAGAATGAAACAAGTTTTGTTTATACATGTATTATATACGTGCTTCTCAAAGAGATTGAACCATTTAAACTTAGTTTTCAGTAAGAACTGCTGTTGCTGACAGTGGCTGGTACGAAAACCGTATTTTATTGCGTTCCAATAAATGTTATAACGCAAAACATTTTCGAAGATTTAACAATAATTTTGAAAACCGTTTGCGTTTTCTACATTGACGTTTACATGGTATCCTCGTCGCCAGAAGTGCCTTTACATCGCAGTGACGGGTATGTGACCGCGCAGTACTCCAAGGAAGGGATGGTTGTATAAGAATTTTTGATTAATTTTGAAGAGTTTTTATTTTGACTAGGGAATTAACATAGGTATAGGGAGTAAAGACACAGATTTGAAGCATCAGTGCACGAAAAGATTCGTATTCTCAGTTTTCCTAATTATTGTTTTATATGTTAAGTTAAACATCACGATATGTATCACTGATATCGCAGATCGTATTATTTTGTAAAATCGTGTCTGTAACCTATTGTCAAAACATTCATCTTCAGACATGATGTAGAGAGAAGAGAAAGAGATAAGACATCTGTAATATACGTATATGTGACTCAATAAGTAATTGTAGAAATTAGTTAAAGGACACGTAAGAGAGCGAAAAGGAGGTCTAGAAGTCTGAACTTTTTAGAAACGTCCTAGATAGGTGAAAATATAGTTAAAAATTGCAGAAGGTATCATGTAATTTATCTTTCTTTTCTTATATCCTAGTATACTTTTTCTTTCACATCCAAACATCTCTATTCAGAATTACGAGATAAAGGTGAAGAGAGAAACATTTCCATCTCAAGAATTGTAGCAGAAAAAAATCTTTTGACTTAGAAAAGATTCGAACTCGCAACCCTTGAATCCAAGAGTGTGCGCTCTACCGATTGAGCTAACAATTGCTGTTGCAGAAACCTGATTTCTACAACTACCGGTTGCTGAATGGTGTGTATTAACGAAATTGGCCGAGATAATTGCTTCATATAGCTTTTACAATAATAATAATAATAATAAAGAGGAAGAAGAAGAAGAACAGAATTTAAAAAGTCGCATTGTTAAAAGTTTCGTGTGCGAAGTTAGTCCTAATATGAGATTATATTTATTATATATAATAAATGTAAGCGTGGTTTATTCGTGCGTGCTACTCAAACTGCGCAACTCACTACCGTAGTCTCATAAGGGTTGTACGCATATGGTACAGTAGCCTTGTGTCCCCCAACCGTGAAGAAAGTTTCGGTTTGAACCTATGTGTGTCCTAAGAGGAAGGAGGAGATTCAAAGAAAGAAAAGTGGTTTAGAAATTATGCAAAAATATAATATCTCTCGAGGTGAGGTGATATAGAGTTCAGCGTGTCTTTCAGCTGTGACTCTATACAAGGTGTGCATCTACGACTTAACGTGGAACCCGAACCACACGACTCCTGCCGGGAATCGAAACCCGTATCATCTCTAGCTCAATCATGAGAGACACACATGGGCGCCCATATTGTGGTTTTCAAAGGGGGCAAGTATAAGCGACATTTCAAAAATAGTTGAAATTTTGGGGTAAATATTCAAACAATTTTATTTGGTTTTCGATCTTGCAAAGTATAATTTCCTCTAGATTGGGCAAGCGCCCCCTCTTACCCCCTTAATGGGCGCCCCTGGAGACACAGGGACATGCAAAAATAATCGAAAATAAACGATATTAATGTTAAATCCATAGCTTTTGAGTACATGAATATATCGTTCACATCAAAGTTTAGCATTATCGGCATGGAGGTTTAATGGGAGGGGTGACAATTTAATAATTCTTAATTGAAAGATAGGAGTGTCTATTCTATAGTTTTCCGGGTTGCTGAAATTAATAATTATACTCCCGATACCATTAAAGCGCAAAGCTTTACTCTTTCGTTAGCAGGAAGGTTATTCATTTACTTAACTCAGGAGACCTTAAAGTTAAGGATATGAAACTCGATGCATGTATTTCTAATTCAAAATTATTATATACGTATTGTAGCTTAGACTTCTAAGTAAGGGAAGGGTCAGTTTATGCAATGATTTCCTTCACATTCGAATAAAATACTGTTCCATTATATTGCGAAAACTCATTTCGAGTAGTGTCATTGTTAATAGTTTACCGTATTTGTTAAGACCCCTACTCATTTATAACAGAATCTCACTTTTCCTGTGACGAGAGTAACACCTAAGCAAGCACTCAGTAAAGTAAATGCCATTAAAATCTATATTCATAGGAAAGTGGTGCAAATGGAGTTGAGCTCTTTGGCAATCGTTAGCATGGAAAGCGAAAAAAGCCACCACATTGATATTGGAAAAGTAGCTAATGAATTCCTCCCCGAAAAAGATCACTCGCACATTTATTTTACAGATGGTGGTTTATAGCTATACGTAAGTTAGTTGAAATTGCTCCATAGTTGTGGGGGCGAGACACTGAAGCCATCCGTAATAAGAGGGGAAGTGGGGGAGTGGAATGTAAAAGTACTCAATATGAACAATATTAATATCGAAATCGTTATGGTATTAGTTTTCGTGGTCTCAGATGAATAGTGACGCTGTCGATGTTGCTTAAGTTCAAGTTAAGCCTTGGTTGGCATGGAGGTCAGAGTGGGAGGTTGACAGGCTAAATAAATTAAATTAAATCGAAAACATCTTTTATTTGTGTCGAATATATATTTTTCGGGATCTCTGACATAAACGGTAATATTCCAGATGTGGTATATGATCAAGGTTGGCCCCATTCGCATGCGGTTTCAAAGGAGAGAACCGGTGAAGATTTCAGAACAGTTCCTTTGACTTAAGTTTCAATACACTGAGAGTGAGGAGTGGTAATACACAAATACTGGTGTCACATCCGGACCTATCAGAGGTATGATTTCTGGGGAACTGTCGTTGCTCCAGGGAGGCATTACCCCATGATCAGTCCCTAAAATTCTTACTGCTTTACAGGAGCGTAGGCAGGAATTTATTTCAGTGATCGAAAGCATTTTTAGGGTTAAATTATTCAGATGATAATGTATACGTATAATTCGTTTGAAATCCCTCTGTACTTTTTTCTGAGTCAAAACTTTCTCTCTCTCTCTCTCTCTCTATATATATATATATATATATATATAAACAGTAACAGGATCGACGTGCCTGAAGTTGGCCCCCCCACCTCTCCCAAATTACGCCAAACATTGCACATCGTTAGTGCATCGTTAGTGCACGTTAGTGCACTCAGAACTAACGTTAGTGCTATCAGCGTTTACGAAATATTGAAGATTTTTGGTGGGGGGGCCAACTTCATATGAAGTTAGCCCCCCACCCATCTTTATGCAGACATATTTTCACAAAACTTTGCGCATCGTTAGTGCACTTAAACACACTTAGCACTACCGTTAGTGCTATCATATTTTGGGATTTATTCAAGATTTTTGGTGGGGAGGCCAACTTCAGAAATATCAAATTCTATACAAATAGAGGTAGAAACACGAGGATAGCGGCAATCGTTAGTGCACTTAAACACACTAAGCACTAACGTTAGTGCTACCATATTTTGGGATTTATTCAAGATTTTTGGTGGGGGGGCCAACTTCAGAAATACCAAATTCTATTCAAATAGAGGTAGAAACATAGAGCTAACGGCAATCGTTAGTGCATCGTTAGTGCACTTAAACGCACTAAGCACTAATGTTAGTGCTACCATATTTTGTGATTTATTCAAGATTTTTGGTGGGGGGCCAACTTCAGAAATATCAAATTCTATTCAAATAGGGGTAGAAACATAGACCTAACGGCAATCGTTAGTGCATCGTTAGTGCACCTAAACGCACTAACCACTAATGTTAGTGCTACCATATTTTGTGATTTATTCAAGATTTTTGGTGGGGGGGCCAACTTCAGAAATATCAAATTCTATACAAATAGAGGTAGAAACACGAGGTTAGCGACAATCGTTAGTGCATCGTTAGTGCACTTAAACACACTAAGCACTAACGTTAGTGCTACCGTATTTTGGGATTTATTCAAGATTTTGGTAGGGGGCCAACTTCAGAAATATCAAATTCTATTCAAATAGAGGTAGAAACATAGAGCTAACGGCAATCGTTAATGTATCGTTAGTGCACCTAAACGCACTAAGCACTAATATTAGTGCTACCATATTTTGTGATTTATTCAAGATTTTTGGTGGGGGGCCAACTTCAGAAATATCAAATTCTATACAAATAGAGGTAGAAACTTAGAGCTAACGGCAATCGTTAATGTATCGTTAGTGCACCTAAACGCACTAAGCACTAATATTAGTGCTACCATATTTTGTGATTTATTCAAGATTTTTGGTGGGGGGCCAACTTCAGAAATATCAAATTCTATACAAATAGAGGTAGAAACATAGAGCTAACGGCAATCGTTAGTGCATCGTTAGTGCACTTAAACGCACTAAGCACTAATGTTAGTGCTACCATATTTTGTGATTTATTCAAGATTTTTGGTGGGGGGCCAACTTCAGAAATATCAAATTCTATTCAAATAGAGGTAGAAACATAGACCTAACGGCAATCGTTAGTGCATCGTTAGTGCACCTAAACGCACTAACCACTAATGTTAGTGCTACCATATTTTGTGATTTATTCAAGATTTTTGGTGGGGGGGCCAACTTCAGTAATATCAAAGAGATAGGAACATAGGGTTAACGGCAATCGTTAGTGCACTTAAACGCACGAAGCACTAACGTTAGTGCTACCATATTTTGGGATTTATTCAAGATTTTTTGTTGGGGGGGGCAACTTCAGAAATATTAAATTCTATCTAATAGAGATAGGAACATAGGGTTAACGGCAATCGTTAGTACATCGTTAGTTCACTTAAACGTACTAAGCACTAACGTTAATGCTACCATATTTTGGAATTTATTCAAGATATTTGGTGGGCGGCCAACTTCAGAAATATCAAGTTCAATACAAAGTGTCAGTATTTTCAGGAAGCACTAACGAATGCACTAATTACTTTGTTAGTACTTGAAGTGGGCGCAAATTCACGCTGACCACCAAAGATATTTTACTTGTAGCACCTACACTAATTAAGCACTAACGTTAGGGGTTGGTGCACGAAGAAGCACTAACGATGAACTGAGGATTGTACTAGAAGTTATCATTAGTGCTTTTTAATTTGGAAGAAATTAGACACAGTGAAAAACTCTCCTTAAATTTCTTATGTGAGTTTCCTGAGATGTAACTGGTCATAACTACACTAATAGTGAAGCACTAACGAAACTGAAAGTATTTTTAGAACCACGAACTATGCACTAACGAACGCTTTAATTTTTCGTTGTTGGTTGAAGTGGGGGCGCCAAGTTCATGAAGGCTTCCAAAGGTTTTTTTTTACTTGTAGGACCTACATTAATGAGGAACTAACGTTAGGTGTTAGTGCACTATGAAGCACTAACGATTTCAGTAGAAGAGGTCATTAGTGGTTTTGATTTTGGCGGAAATTTGGCGCAATGAAAAATACCCCATGAATTTCTTATGGGACTTTTGTGGCATATAATTGGCCATATCTACATCAAGAGTTAAGCATTAATGGAACTATGGGTGTTTTGCAGAAGCACTAACGATACATTAACGAATGGACCTGTTTTTCGTTAGTGCTAGAAGTGGGAACCAAGTCCACAAAGGTTTTTTACTTGTAGCACCTACACTAATGAAGCACTACACTTAGGTGTTGCTGCAATAGGAAGCACTAATGTTACAAGCAAAGAAAACTTTCGAAATTAGCGGGAACTTAGCCCCCATTACAAGAACTAACGAATACATTAGTTTTATTCGTTAGTGCATTGTTAGTGTCTTTAGAAGATACAAGTAGTTTCGATAGTGTTTCACCATTAGTGTGGATACGGCCAATTATAAGTCACAAAACTCCCATAAGAAACACAAAACTCCCATTCATTGCATCAAATTCCCATCGCATTCAAAAGCACTAATTACCTCTGTTAGTGCAATTGTTAGTGCATCGTAAGTGCTTCTTAGAGCACAAACACCTAACGTTAGTGCTTCATTAGTGTAGGTGTTACAAGTAAAAAATCTTTGGGGAAGTCAGCGTGAATTTCGCACCCACACTTAAGCACTAACGGAAAAATAGTGCCATTCGTTAGTGCTTCTATAAAGCACTAACAATTTCATTAGTACCTCACTATTAGTGTAGTTATGGCCAATTACATATCACTAGGCTCACAAGAAATTTATGGCAAATTTTTTTATTGAACCGAATTTCCGCCAAATTCAAAATCACTAATGATCTCTTCTAGAGCAATCGTTAGTGCATTGTTAGTGCTTCTTAGTGCATCTACACCTAAGGTTAGTGCTTCATTAGTATAGGTGCTACAATTAAAATACATTTTGAGGCCAGAGTGAACTTAGCGCCCCCACTTCAAGCACTAACTAAAAACTTAGTGCCATTCGTTAGTGCATTGTTAGGCTTTTAGAAAACACTAACAGTTTAGTTAGTACTTCACTATTACTTTAGTTATGGCTAATTACACGTTACGAAACTCACATAATAAATTTATGGGAAATTTTACATTGCATCAAATTTCCGTCAAATTCAAGAGCACTAATGATTTCTTCTAGTGCAATCGTTAGTGCTTCTAGAAAATACTAACAGTTTCGTTAGTACTTCAATATTAGGGTTGTTATGGACAATTACATGTCACGAAACTCCCATAAGAAATTTATTGGTAATTTTTAATTACATCAAATTTCCGCCAAATTCAAAAGCAGTAATGATATCTTCTAGTGCAATTGTTAGTGGTTCTTGGTGCACCAATCACTAACGTTAGTACTTCAGTGGTGTAGGTGCTACAAGTACAATATCTTTGGAGGGCACGGGAACTTGCCCCAACTTCAAGCACTAACAAAAAATTAATGCCATTCGTTAGTGGATCGTTAGTGCTTCTAGAAAGCACTAAAGGTTTCTATGGACTTTGATATTTCTGAAGATGGCCCCCCAACAAAAATCTTGAATAAATCCCAAAATATGGTAATGCTAACGTTAGTGCTTAGTGCATTTAAGTGCACTAACGATGCAATAACGATTGTCGTTAACTGCGTGTTTTTATGTCAATTTGTATAGAATTTGATATTTCTGAAGATGGCCCCCCAACAAAAATCTTGAATAAATCCCAAAATATGGTAGCACTGACGTTAGTACTTAGTGCGTTTAAATGCACTAACAAAGCACAAACGATTGTTGCTAACCCCATGTTTCTACATCAATTTGTATGGAATTCGATATTTCTAACGTTGACATCTAACCAAAAATCTTGAATAAATCCCAAAATACGGTAGAACTGACATTACTGTTTACTGCATTTAAGTGCACTAACAATGCACTAACGATTGCCGTTAACCCTATGTTCCTATCTCTATTTGTAAAGAATGTGATATTACTGAAGTTGGCCCCCCACCGAAAATCTTGAATAAATCCCAAAATATGGAAGCACTAACGTTACTGCTTAGTAGGTTAAGTGCACTAACGATGCACTAACGATTGCCGTTAGCTCTATGTTTCTACCTCTATTTGAATAGAATTTGATATTTCTGAATTTGGCCCCCCCACCAAAAATCTTGAATAAATCCCAAAATATGGTAGCACTGACGTTAGTACTTAGTGCGTTTAAATGCACTAACAAAGCACAAACGATTGTTGCTAACCCCATGTTTCTACATCAATTTGTATGGAATTTGATATTTCTAACGTTGACATCTAACCAAAAATCTTGAATAAATCCCAAAATACGGTAGAACTGACATTACTGCTTACTGCGTTTAAGTGCACTAACGATTGCCGTTAACCCTATGTTCCTATCTCTATTTGTAAAGAATTTGATATTACTGAAGTTGGCCCCCCACCGAAAATCTTGAATAAATCCCAAAATATGGTAGCACTAACGTTACTGCTTAGTAGGTTAAGTGCACTAACGATGCACTAACGATTGCCGCTAACCTCATGTTTCTACCTCTATTTGTATAGAATTTGACATTTCTGAAGTTGGCCCCCCCACCAAAAATCTTGAATAAATCCCAAAATATGGTAGCACTAACATTAGTGGTTAGTGCGTTTAGGTGCACTAACGATGCACTAACGATTGCCGTTAACCCTATGTTCCTATCTCTTTGATATTACTAAAGTTGCCCACCCCACCGAAAATCTAGAATAAATTACAAAATATCGTAGCACTAACGATAGTGCTTAGTACGTTAAGTGCACTAACGATGCAATAACGATTGCCGCTAACTCTATGTTTCTACCTCTATTTGTATAGAATTTGATATTTCTGAAGTTGGCCCCCCCCACCAAAAATCTTGAATAAATCCCAAAATATGGTAGCACTAACATTAGTGCTTAGTGCGTTTAGGTGCACTAACGATTGCCGTTAGGTCTATGTTTCTACCTCTATTTGAATAGAATTTGATATTTCTGAAGTTGGCCCCCCCCACCAAAAATCTTGAATAAATCACAAAATATGGTAGTACTAACATTAGTGCTTAGTGCGTTTAAGTGCACTAACGATGCACTAACGATTGCCGCTAACCTCGTGTTTCTACCTCTATTTGTATAGAATTTGATATTTCTGAAGTTGGCCCCCCCACCAAAAATCTTGAATAAATCCCAAAATATGATAGCACTAACGGTAGTGCTAAGTGTGTTTAAGTGCACTAACGATGCACTAACGATGCGCAAAGTTTTGTGAAAATATGTCTGCATAAAGATGGGGGGGGCTAACTTCATATGAAGTTGGCCCCCCACCAAAAGTCTTCAATATTTCGTAAACGCTGATAGCACTAACGTTAGTTCTGAGTGCACTAACGTGCACTAATGATGCACTAACGATGTGCAATGTTTGGCGTAATTTGGGAGAGGTGGGGGGGCCAACTTCAGGCACGTACAGGATCGGTTGTAGACATTTTGTAAGTGTAAATAAACAATATTTAGTCGCCCCCGCCTAAATGATAATAAAAGAATAGAATGGACAAAAATTTTTCAGATAATTGTTACAATTACAAATTTTTCAATATATAATAATTCAGTCTTCCTGTAAGTATTAAAGGAAAATGGCGAAATTTAACCTAATTAACTGTGGATGAATCATGACCAAAGTTCCAATTTTAATAATTTATATATTTTTTTATTAAATAAGCACAGGAAACAACTAAAATGTATACCTAAGATGTATTTTGACAAATATAGTTGAAACATAAAAGTCGAAATAGAATAAAACTCATGAGTTTCAAGTCTAAGATTATCACAAGTTTGATTTTGATAAAGAGATATCCTCTTACACTTCATTAAAAGCATATTTAAATAGTGTTTTCTAGTGATACAAATATGGTAATTAGCTTAATTTCTCGTTTTCTTTGTTACTGAAAAGTTCATGTTATAAAGACACTTTTCTGGTTTTCAATTTGGCAAAATCTCTTATTATTGCATCAATATAAATTTCATTCAGAATGTAATTTTCAATGGCCATCAAAGCTAGTCCATTTAATCATTCTTGAGATACACTTGATTTCAAATAATTCTTTATTAATTTTAGTTAAACTAGTTCAATACACAACAAATGACAAAAGTGTCTGTCTTAATTGATATTTAATTTGTCCTCGATCCAGTGGCAGAACTTTAAAATCAGGTTCTTTCGCAAAAATTCTTTTCAGGGCCCCTTAGTCCTATAGAACAATTCAATTCTTTCATGTTTTTTCCAACATAGACGTACGAAATCAGGCAGAAACACATTGTAAACACAAGCAAAGATGCACCCAAGATTTATCTTTGGGGTCCGAAGATTTTTCGGAATAGCCTATAAATGCAAATAATTTTGTGTATCTGCCCCTGACATTGTGCTAATTGGGGGATCCAGACTCTCAGACTACCTGTGTAGTGTTTCGTCCACACATATTTTTAGGGGGACATTTTCCCCCGGAAGGAGATCAAAATAATACGTCTGTAATATAATAATAAATAAAAGAATAGCAGCAGTGGCCCTCTGAATACTAAGTGTACCCCCCCGGAAGATTTTTTCTGAAAGGAACACTGCACCTATTAGGGATGCCCACGAGACAAGATGTGTAGCTGTCTCGTCTCGAAAATGTGCTATAAAAGTGATGTCTCGACTCGGAAAATGTATATTTCTCTAATGGAAGAACCGTGTCTCGACTCGAATTTTGTCTGGAAAATCCTGTCTCGACTCGTCTCGTGCGCATCCCTAGCACCTATGTCGGCGCATCCCTGAACACAAGTAACTAATAATCAAAACTCTACTAATTTAAAATATCGCTCCGTCTAAATTTAATACCAGAGAATGGATTAATAATTACTGTTATAATTTAAAAAAGCATTGTATACGCTGCTATGATTGGAAGTGAGGGTACTGAAAAAAAACTACTTGTAATCCAAATGACCTTTCATCGCTTTCAATTATATCCTTTCAAGTTATATACTTATATGCCGCGTGAAAACTAATTGTATTCAAGTATATTTTGAAATACATGAAATTTAATTCAGACCTGTAACCGAAATGACCGTATCGTTCCATTTTAATTCAACAATTAAATTACTGCAATCAGGTAAAATAACCTTACAGTTTCAAAAGAATGTCGACCTGCAAATGCTTCGTTAACAGTGACTAGTATTGACAAGTCCCCACCTCAACATTTGTATGATTTTGTCCAGAACGCGAAGAAAACCTTTTAGAGCCTTCGGTTGCATCTTATCTTCTTTCATGTTTTGTAGCTTTCTTTTCCGATAAAATGGTCACTTGGTTTTATATCGTTGCTCATTATTATTACATGAAAAACAAAGTACTATTAAAAAGTGAAAGCGCACATCATTATAAATTAAAAAAATAAAACAAAAACGAAACGACTTAGGATAGAAATGAAAATCTTGACGAATGACAAATGAACCAATAGATGTTAAAAAAGTGAGCATTAAGCAGTGGACAGCGATTTGAGCCATTAGGAACTTAAATTAAAATTTCCCTCAGAAATGATTTTTAAAAAATCCATTTGTACCGCCCGTCTTTTTTTAGTATTCGCTCCACTCCCTGGGCGAATGGATAAGAAAAGCCTAGGGGTCATCTCCCTGAACCGGGAGACTCTCAATTACGAAGCGTCAACACCAACCAGTAACCTACGTTCGCTCAGTAAATGTCATCAAATTACTTTTCTGTAATTATTTTTCAAAAATGTTTATTATTTTCATGAAGCAAAGAGTGCATCTTCTACTTGGGTTGAGAACCATATCTACTATACTTCTAACAGTCAACTAATAGTTGATGTTCATTATTTCTATCGATTTTCTACGTGTACTAAGTTATTTCAATTTTTTATGTTTTCCCTTCCGGTTAAGACAATGTTTAGAAATGAAGGCTCCTCATCTTATACAAATCTTGATCATTGTAACATTTTTTTAGTCAAAATTCTGAATTATTGAAAATATTTAAATTAGTTAGAATGAAGAGGATAATACTAAGAAACATGGTTAGAAAAAAAGAAACATTGTTGTTTAACGAATTGATAAAATCAAGCTTTTTCAAAACATAAAAAATACTGTATGGTATGGGATGATCATGGAAAAAGTAAAAATAGCCATCGAGGACACATTAACCAACTACTGTACGCAGATAAGTCAAGGTTCGTTAACTTGGTAGACGTACGTATATGAAGAAACCACTAACAGAAAATAGCTGATAGCTTTACGCCTAAATATTATAGCGACCTCGAAACTATGAACTCTACATTAACATCGGTTGTCGTTTTCGATCATTTTATATGTTACTTCTATTACCCCAAGGTATGCAAGGTGTCTTACCCCTTATCCCAATGCATGAAAAGCAAATAATATTTTCGCATACAGCCAGGGACAGGGAGGAACAGAACGCACACAGCTCGCTGTATAGCTTTAGGGCAAATACCTAAAGGCATAAGCAATAGGCCACTTGACCAAGAGCAATGTTGCTAAACGTAATACAAGGTAAGCCCACGCGCAGCCTGTCTCTTCGCGTGACATTACCTTCGACACAAAATCACTGACCCTTCGAAAAAGATAACATTGTTGCGCTCTCAGAGTCAGGTTTTAATTGCATTTGTGTTAAAGAAATGAAATGAAATCTTTAAGCTTTGCGTCCCACGGTTATGCCGGTTAGGCTAAAGGAGACGGTGATGATGAGTAATGAATGAAATGAAGAAAGTGGGAGGAAATGGGAGAACCCCGAGGAAACCCTCCCACACGGTTTTCGTCCGCCACAAAGTTCAATTAGTGGGGGCTGGGATCGAACCCGAGGCTCCAAGCACTAGAGGTGAAAGCTCTGCCACTAAGCCACCGCGGCCCTAAAGGAAAAGAAAAGAAAAGCGCACCCAAGACAATACCTCTAGAGTTGGGGAGAAACTTGTCCAAATAGACTTTTCTTTTTATTTACATTTAAAAAGAAATAAAATATATTTCCATGATGGAATAAAATTCCACTAATATAACTAAATTAGAAATAGCAAAGACAGCTGAAAGTAAGGATAAAGCATTAATTTCACATCAGGTTCCAAAGAGAATAGACAGCAGCAAGCGAGTAAGCAAACAACAGTGTTACTCCTCCTGTGGTCTTGTCCCGAGCATGTGTCAAAGGTGACGTCATTGCATGAGTATGACGGAAAAAGTTCAGTGATGAACTTACCAAGCCAGTAACTACTGTATTTACGTCACGGAGTCCGACACTCTATAAAGTGCCTTTTATCTATACAGGATTATGCGCGATCAACATTATAACTGTTATATTTTTCATTCTCTGATGCAAGAAAATATCGCAAAATTACATAAACGGTCTGGTAGTTTTAGTTAGAACGATCCGTCAAGTGGAGGTGGGGTAAGTTCTCAAACATTTAAATATACGACGTCTTATATACTGTAGGTGCAGTACGCAACCAGTTACTAGAGAACAAACCCCGAAGTAGGACTGGTATCAAAACGAGACAATACGAGACTATTTACAGTATTACCTAGTCTCCTTTCAACCGACAAATAGCGGTCTCAGTCTCGTCTCGATAGTTTCGAAATAAATTGTGTGAAATTATTCCACACTAAATTCGACAGTAGATATAATAAAATATACCTTCGATACTTCTCCCTATTGCTTCAGAATATATAATGGGTGCACCATTTTCTACTAGATAAAGTATGAATTAGCAATACATATACAACATTCAAAAATACATATATCTGTTTCCATTAAATATACTCATTGTTTCTTAAATTATTTATTACTAATTGAAATACCCGGCGTTGCACGGGAAGAATAGGTTTATATTTCAAAGATATATTTGAGATTAGTTTTCCCAGTAGAATAGATATTTGAATCGGAATGAAATAGTACGAATCCATTTCCAGCAGGAGCAAAAGAATCAACTTGCCGCTAACGAAGAATAAAAACGTGGGCTTTTATGGTATCGGGGTGACATTATTTACTTCAGCGATCCGGAAAACTATTGAATAAACACTCATATCTTTCAATTAGGAATTTTTAGGACCTCAAAAGCTATGGATTTAACATTAATATCGTTCAGTTTCGATTATTTTTACATGTCCCTGTGTCTCCCATGATAGAGCTAGAGGTGATACGGGTTACGATTCCCGGCAGGAGTCGTGTGGTTCGGGTTCCACGTTAAGTCGTAGATGCACACCTTGTATAGAGTCACAGCTGAAAGACACGCTGAACTCTATATCACCTCACCTCGTGAGATATTCTATTTTTGCATAATTTCTAAACCACTTTTCTTTCTTTGAATCTCCTCCTTCCTCTTAGGACACGCATAGGTTCAAACCGAAACTTTCTTCATGGTTGTGGGACACAAGGCTACTGTACCATACGCGTACAACTTTGAATAGCACGCACGAATAAACCACGCTTACATTTATTAGATAATAAATAAAATCTCATATTATGACTAACTTCGCACACCAAACTTTTAACAATGCGACTTTTTAAATTCTGTTCTTCTTCTTTATTATTATTATTATTATTATTATTATTATTATTATTATTATTATTATTATTATTATTATTATTATTATTATTGCAATAGCTATATGAAGCAATTACCTCGGCCAATTTCGTTAATACACACCATTCAGCAACCGGTAGTTGTAGAAATCTGGCTTTTTCAATAGCAATTGTTAGCTCAATCGGTAAAGCGCACACTCTTGGATTCAAGGGTTGCAAGTTCGAATCTAGTCTAAGTCAAAAGATTTTTTTCTGATACATTTCTTGAGATGGAAACGTTTCTCTCTTCACCTTTATCTCGTAATTCTGAATAGAGATGTTTGGATGTAAAAGAAAAAGTATACAAGGATATAAGAAAAGAAAGATAAATTACATGATACCTTCTGCAATTTTTAACTATATTTTCACCTATCTAGGACGTTTCTAAAAAGTTCAGACTTCTAGACCTCCTTTTCGCTCTCTTACGTGTCCTTTAACTAATTTCTACAATTACTTATTGAGTCACATATATATATATTACAGATCTCTTCTCTCTACATCTTGACTGGAGATGAATATTTTGATAATAGATTAGAGACACGATTTTACAAAATAATACGATCTGCGATATCAGTGATACATATTGTGGTGTTTAACTTAACATATAAAACAATAATTAGGAAAACTGAGAATACGAATCTTTTCGTGCACTGATGCTTCAAATCTGTGTCTTTACTCCCTATACCTATGTTAATTCCCTAGTCAAAATAAAAACTCTTCAAAATTAATCAAAAATTCTTATACAACCATCCCTTCCTTGGAGTACTGCGCGGTCACATACCCGTCACTGCGATGTAAAGGCACTTCTGGCGACGAGGATACATCACTTCCACGAATCAAGGACCAGATATAGTCCCCCATCATGTTTTCATTGTACTGTCCCTGATACCGGTTCGAAGTTTAAAATGCCATGATGGAAGAGGTCCCTATGCTCTACGGAATACGCTCCTATGTTTTCCTTAAATATTTCCAGATGTGAGTGCAGAACATGAATTTTGAGTTATATCCTGCATCCCGTTTTACCATAGATTTCTACCAGATTGTCTATCAGCTCCGTATAATTTTCTGCTTTATTGTTGCTAAGAAATCCTTGAATTACTGGCACACAACTTTTCCAAGCACCCCTTTCAATTTCGGTGAGTACCTGAGGAAATACTTAACACTAAACAACCTTTTTGCTTGTGGCCCTGTGAAAAGTCCGGCTGTTATCTTTGCATTTGACAGTTGGGGAAACATGCCTTTTAAATGTGTGAATGCTGCGGACTCCTTATTAAGAGTTTTATCAAACTGTTTAATTAACCGTAACTTAGTATGCAGTGGAGGCATTAGTACCTTTCGAGGGTCTACCAGAGGCTCAAATTTCAAGTTTTTCTCTCCCACCAAATCTCTGTCCTTAAGGGCCAGTCCTTGCAGTAATGCGCACCAATGTCTACTATCCCACAGGCCTTTGTAATACCGACTTGCAGACCCATTAGGATTGCGATAACTTTAAAGTCTCCCATTACTTCCTATTGATATTTTCATAACACAGGATCTCCATATTATTGTATTCCTCCTTCAGATGTACAGAGTGAGCCAAGGGAAGAGACGGATATTTGTTTCCTTTGGAGAAGCACTGCTTTCAAACTGTTAGAGGAACTATTAATGAAAAGCCGCCACTCATGATGGTTACAGGGGATTCCAATTGACTCAGTCAGTTGGTTCCCTCCAAATTCGTGATATTGCAGCATAAGACAGCCGTATGAGAGCAGCCAGATGAGATGGGGAAGAAATCTGAAAACGATCTTCAAATACCTCAGAAATTATATAGTTCATAGAGGTAACTTTTATCACATATTTCGTTCTATACGTCCCAAAAGCAAAGTTTATTCAAAATAATATAGCATTTCTGTCTTCTTTCAACACAAGAAGACAGAACAACTCGATGACATTGTTACAGAAGCACAGTCCATCTTTCATCGTGAAAAAACGCGAAAAATGCTTGTTACATGACCTCTGAAACGATACATTTACGGACTCGTCTACTAAATTACACTGTTTCAGTCTTGAAGTTTAAAAGTCAGTATTGGTTTTAGTGAGACCAAGATCTCTGATAAAATCGTTAAGATCTTCCTGATTTGGATAGTACTTTTCTGCTGGCGGAAAATCACATAAGTAGTCCACATCTCTCATATCTTTATCATCAGTATCTGACGAGTTATGTTCTTCAGTCTATTCGGTTTCTCGAGGGGAGACGGGTAAGGATATTGGAGGTTGTGAACAGAAGTCATCGACGAAGTAATGTCGGAATATATGAATTTAGGTGCATTTTTACCACTTCGTCATTTCGATGAGTACACAATACAGAAATATCAGTTGGTACTGTGATCAGTTGGTTCCCTCCAAATTCGTGATATTGCAGCATAAGACAGCCGTATGAGAGCTGCGCAGTTTTGCCAGATGAGATGGGGAAGAAATCTAAAAAAGGACCTTCAAATACCTCAAAAATTACATAGTTCATAGAGATGACTTTTAGCACATATTTCGTCCTATACGTCCTAAAAGCAAAGTTTATTCAAAATAATTAGCATTTCTGTCTTCTTTCAACACAAGCTAATAGAAGATAACAATTTGACTCCAAGGACAAAATGTGTGTTACATAGTGTTATTCAAGTATCCCTTGGTCAGAAGTTGTCTCAAAATAATGAGAAAGTCGAAGTAAGGTAACATGTTTACTCTCATGTAAATGTATTCATAGATTACATTGGATTATTAACTGTGATATTTATGGGCCATTCTAGTTAATAGAAATTTTGTATGTAACTTATTGGCCCTTTTTCCGTTTTACAACATTTTTATTTGAAGTTCGCATACATTTCATCCCCGTATCTCATCAATAATAGTCTGACTACCTAGACCGCTCAGACATTTAGGTTATTTGGAATATTATCTTAAAACAAAAAAATCCTCGCAAAACTGTACTTAAAAGCAGGAGTTATTAAAAATGTTCCACTTATTTAGTTGCTAACTTGAATTGGCTCGTTTGACGTCGGGCTCGTTCTCTGAACACACATTTGTTTCATCACAAACTTCATGATCTGTATGTTCAGTCTCAGATTCATTGTAGATATGAGAATTTCCAAAGGTAAGTACATAAACCTGTACATAAAAGACCTGCACGTCGACATGAACAACGCATGCATTCAGCGGTTTTGCATGCACAAGAAACTAATGCAAGGAGAAAGTCTGGAGCTAACAGCCGAAGGCACGGAACTGGAAGAAGTTGTTCATTCACAGTTTTCCATCCCCTTTCATTTGGACTTAAATTGTTCTCTAACCATGCCTGCACTTGATTATAGGGGCGCAAGAAGGGGAGTTTACTTGCATCTGCAGTCGGTGGAAGCGTGGCAAGGTTGACGTTTGAAGACAGGCGTTGGTTTGGTACATATTCCTTATAAATGAAATAACAACGTATCATCAGTGTGGGCACCGTACAGCTGCAGTAGGAATTTCTCTCTTCAAGCATGGACTTTTGTATGGCAGAAACGGAATAGCACCAAATTCCCCAATAATAGCTGCAGTTGATGTTTGTTTTGTCCGCTTCATATCAGTAGGAAACTTGACAGCACTACCTGGCGTTATACATTGTGTTCTGCCCAGGTTGTGATATGTTCCTTTGGCCATCTATAGTTCTGATATTAAAATCGGCGTTGTCAAATATGAACTGTACAAAAGCCTTTAGTTCTATAGAAACTTATGCAGAACGTGATAGAGCAGATATCTCATAACTTCATTATAGTCTTCACTGAAACCGATGCTGTGAAGAAAGTCTGCCACGAGAAGCAGCTGCGATATAAATAAACGAGGTATGGTTGCTTATATTATGCAATTGCCTATCGAGGTGCATTTTCTTTCCAATGATGCCTTGTCTTTCTTCGTCTTGATTATAATTTCTTGAAGTGATATGTAAAAAGAGGCCGGGGCAGATGAAGCACCTTCTTTCTCCATATCGTCAGTTGTTGGATATTCATCCACTGAATATGTATACCCCTGTATAGCTTATCTACTAAGTTTGCCGCAATCTTTTTTCTTCGTCGTGTCTGTTTACGTGCACAATATCAAGCCTGGTTCAGAATATTAGCTGTTGCATCTTTCAGAGTCACTATGCTTCTTCTCCTTGGAATATTTGTAATTACGCGATCTCCAAAGTAGTCCAAAAGTTTCATTTTCAGCTGCTTCTCACTGAACGTCAAATCATCACCCCCAAATTCAACCATCTTCTCCATTAACTCATCCATAGAATATTGACACTCATCCTCAATTTTCATGAACTGACACAGTTTCTCAAAAGTTACTTGCTTTACCGACATATCTGCAAGAACTCAGTCGATACTCGAAAGGATGGTGGAGATAATGATCTAGTATTACAGAATGTCTTGTAACAATTGTTGGTGATATCGTCCGTCGGCTGCAAGAAGATCGATTCTACTATTAACGCGTGTCTGCATTTTTGCTCCCCACTTGTCCCCACGAACACTAGCCCAATTATTGGCAGTTTCGTTTACCTGTAAGTGAATTACCGTACTTAAGTTTTATCGATACTGCCATGGAGGTTTCCTTTCTTTCTCTGCATCCACTACTTCCCCACAAAATATACATTGTCGTTTAAAGTCAAATTCAGTGAACTGAGAACGAGTGGACGGCCCCGGTGTCACTAGCACTGCACTTTAGATCATAAGTTATAGATGTTTGTCGAGGTATTGTTTGCGACACCCAATATATAACGCCACAGATGTATACTTAGATAACTATTGGTGCAGGTCATCACCTCTCTGCTCACTGACTTCACTGACAAGAGATAATAAACCTATCTTTACTTCAATAGTCTGTGAGCAGAGAGTGAAGTAAACATTTCTTTACTTCAGGGGTTTACCACAAAAAAAAGAAAGCAGATTTCTGTATATGCAGGCATGTTTGGAAATTACTTCTTGAAGAAAAACCTATAACCACATCGACCACATGCAATCATCAATTATTGTTTCACACATTGAATAAATCAAAGTTAATAATTTATTAGAAAATAATAACAAGTAGATGTACAAAGAGTCCAAATGCTACCTACAAAGAAGAAATATTAACGTTTTGTACAAAATGCATAACACTCCACGAATCCAATTGATGTATAAAAAGAAGTAAGCATAAATTAGACATTATCAAAGAAAGTGCACGGCGAATTACAGTATAGATCAGTATAGCTGAAATGAAATTAGGACCAACTTTTGCTGGAAATGAAACAAGAAGCAAGAAAAACACAAAATTATGCTTTTCTCATCAGTATGCTGACAGCCATGTTTGATTGTCTGCCATATTGGGTGAAGCAAACGTGGGAGAGGCGGGGACTTTTAATATGTTGTGCTTACCTTAAAAACTCCGTATGCAAAGTTTCAGAAATTCAGCAATTATGTCCCAGTTTGGTCTAAAATTATGCCAGCTATACTGAACTATATTCCGTACATAATTTACAAATTATCTGCAAGTGTAAGCAAAATTCATAGTGACGTAATTCAATTTTCATTAAGTCCAAATTACATCGATTTTTCATGTAAGAAAAAAATGCGTTCCATATAAGCATTAGATGTTGGTAATCTCAGAACAAAAACAAAGATTTTGTTCAATTCCTGAGTATTAATTGGTTCGAAACAATATGGCCAGTTTCGAACTCCAATTTACTGCACTCGTTTCATTTAATGTATATTCTTTCTTTTCTTTTCTTAAAATCTATTTTATTTTATACAACCTTCTTGTAATGTGTAGACGTACCTGATGTCAACGTAACTACCAATTTTGATTAATTCGCAACAATTTATCATGTAATGCGAGCGGATTCAGACATACGTCCATGCTATTTTGATTGCAGCTTGTGCTGTGACTAATGATCATTATTTCGTACAAAATAGTTTAATACGAATTTCATTTTTAAAAACAAAACTAGTGCAATAGTCGACTTGGCCTAAGTGCTGCAACTTTGAATTTTTAATAACCATAATTCTTTTTTAATTATACAGCCTTAATCGAGGATGTTATAAAATAGAGGATCTGCCTATAGAACAAAATCGTGAAGCCTCACGTCACAGTTCGCCACCCCTACTCTGCCCGCTCCACCCAATAAAATCGCAATGTTTTGAGCTAACATTCATGGAACAAACGAGAGTAGCCAATCAGACTCGGTGCTCTGACAGATGCATCGGCGCAAATCTGTCTTCCAGATTGGGGAGACGGGTAAGACCGTTACCGTTCCCATATTACCCATAATATATATATCGGGTGTTCTAAAAATGGCGCCCATCACAGACCATTATTCTACAAGTCAAAATAAAGCAACAAATTATGTATACCTTTCGAGTCATCGTCTGGAGACACAAATTGCACTATCTGGCAACGTCGCAAATAAAGAACCATAGATTAGAGGTAAAAATCTATCAAATAGTTCTATCGATTCTTTCCATATGACACTAAAGTCGATATTGATTGATACTAGCATTACTTATTAGTGTAGCAATCAATTCAACTGCTAATTGTATTCGTAGAGTAATGCTAATGGTTCCAAAATAATCTGCGACGTTGTCGCCCATAGCGGCTGAAGGAGGCCCCGGAGGGCATTTCATTATATAACATTTTCGCTTTATTTTGACCTGTAGAAGAGTGCTCTGTGTGCTCCATGGGCGTAATTTCTAGAACACCCGATATATAATATACGATGATCAAAATGTTTATGAAGTTGAAAACAATGCTGTGGAGGACCAGGGGGAGCAAAAATGTCTTCAGTGGCGTATTTAGGGGGCTATCGGGCTCAAGCTCCCCCCGAAATAAATTTGTTAATTTTTCGCATTCCACGTACAACAATAATCCTTCTTACCATTTCTAAGAATGTCATTGACTTTCCATTTTCTTATGCTCTTTGTTCAGAAATAATACTATATTTGTCAAATTTCATTCCATGTAAGAATTGCGTCCTTTTGTTCTTTCTTTCGTCATTTCTACTTTTCTGTTTCTTATTCTTGATGTTACTATCTTTTGTTTCGCCTATCACTTTATCGACCGTTGTCAGTTGTGATTCAAGTCGGTCGTCATCAGTAACACCTAAACTAAGAGGAGTTGATAAGCGAAACTGGTGTTCCACACCAACTTGCGCGGATATCAACATGACGGGACTTTAGTTATTATATCAAAGGAAAAATTATATCGTTCAGTTATTTTTAAAAGAAGGAAATGTTTGAATTAAAGAAAATCAAATCGGGGGAATAATTAGCCCGGGAAATTAGGTAGGCCAAGAGGATGCTTCCTTTTTCTTGTATGAATAGAATAAAGGGTCAGATTCACTTGTAAATTTTTGTATCATATCATATAGGATTTATCGGTCTGCAATTCTTGCCATTATAACTTCAATTTATGCATAAATTAAAATATATATTTAATTCTCAAACTCAGGTGGGCGATTGCCCACTTCCTTCCCTATGTTGGGCATACCCCTCGAAACAAAATCCTAAATAAGCCCCATTGGTTGTCTTCAACATTGGGAGGTGGGCAGATTTGATTCTTATTCTAGGGAAGGGAGATGAAACTCATATTACGGTAGATGCATTTGAGGTGAAGCTGTTGTAGAGTATATTGTATATTAGGCGATGTAGATGAGGTAGTAGTGCATATCAGTATTAGAAATCACTGCCATGAACACATTCTGAAATCTGAATACATGCATATTTATAATTGGTATATTTCTAATTAGGCATACACAAAGATCCACGTTAAAATTGTTTTATAATAATATAAATAATGACTTCCCCAAAACTACAAAGAATATCAATTATGTATGACACAACAATACTCTTATTTGAGCAAAATGATGATAATTTCAATAGCATTACAGGAAGCGTTACAGAAATCTGGTGCATGTCATATACTCTTTAGTTAACAGATATAACCTTAAGATTATGGAGAAAAATATTCCAGCAATTGAATTCTTTTCTTTGCTTACGAAGCATCCTATCTCAAAAGAAAAGTTGGAACACATGGAAATACGTAGGAACAAACCATGGTTCGACCAGGAATACATTAAACTAGCAGAGAAGAGAAAACAGGCAGAATTACGTTGGCTACAAAATCCGAATGAAATAACTACACAAAATTTCGTAGACATCAGGCGGGAAACTTCCGAAACTTTTACAACAAAGAAATGCAATTTTTTGAAAGCTAAAATTAAGGAACTTGAAGATAATAGTAAAAATAAAAACAATTGGGACATGTATAAAGGAATCAACGAATTTAAGAAAGGCTATCAACCTGGTGCTTATATTAAAGAAGGTTGACGAAACAGTTCTCACTGATAAAGACAGCATTTTAAATAGATTGTGAAGTAACTATGTATTGGATATAAAGAAACATGAACTTTTGAAAACTCATTGAAAGAAAACTTTGATTAGAACTGTACATTCTCAGACACCTGTTGTAAATGCATATTTGTTAAATAAACTCGACTAGCTTCCTTCTTTCCTTTCCGCATACCTTCAAGTACAGCCTGATACATCCCGATTAGGTCATCATTCTTGAATTGATCAAAACCACGAGGAACAGAACAACAAGGGGTATTCAACACACGATTGGGACAGGTGCAGGATCATCAGAGACAAGCGGATCGCATCGTTGGAGGACCACCGACTCCACGTTCAAGAGTACCATTCTGTTGGTTTATCACCGCAGACTCATCAAGCTCCAATCTAGTAGAATGAAGATGTAGAAGGACATCATCGTAAAGACGCATTATCGACGCCCCTTGCAGTTCAACAGGATTAAGATCCAGATGTTGACTGTCTCCAGCTAATCCACACTTCTCCAGAGAAAGATATTCATCATTCCAGATGACCAGGACGACGCCAGCCCTGTTGGATCTTTCAGGCTAGTGCTCATTCCTATTCCTTAATTACAACCTTTCTCTTTCACCCTTTCCCCCAACTAGTCATTTTCTAAATTAGAAACATTTGAATTTTATTTAAATTCAACCACAATTTTATAGTTAAGTACCGTGTTGTGCATCAGTTCCATCCCCATTTGGTTGCATTTATTTATTACGTATTCTGAGCTACAACTGATGGCACAGCATCGGCACATGGATGGAGATGCTGTGAAGCTTACGCCTTTGTTACGATCCTAAAATTTCGATAAATTACGATTCTAAATATTCGGTAGATGCTTTAAGATCACAAATTTTGAGTAATTTGTACTGTGTAATTTATAGCTTGTTGAGAGAAATTGAGTAGAGTTATTTTTAACCCACCCTCCCATCCTCGCTACGTTTATTCATTTGCTCTATTAGAGTAATTCTTGTTTTATTGTTTCTTAGTTGAATGATTAAGTGGGTGAGAAGAGAAAATTTTGTCAAGCTATTATATTTTGTTTTTCTTTGTATTAGTATATAAGAAGTGTTATTTACATTTTGGTGTTGGATATACATATAGATAGTAGTGTTAGATACTTATCTCAAGTGTGATTTTGAAAATAGGTATAATGGAGAATACTAGTGCTATATCTTCTGCCTTAGATCGTTTAGTAGAACCCCCCAGATTTTCCGGCAAATTGAACGAGTCAGTTCAGTCATTTTTTAGTCATTTTGAGGATTTTTCTGTCCTTCATAACCTACGTGATGTACAGAAACGTCATTTGTTGCCGTATTGCTTAGAAAATGGGGCTCGTACTTATCTGTTAGCTTTACAATCGACCGCAGAATATGATAATCTCATGTATGTACAGATTAAGAAGAAACTAATAGAGGCTTATGAAGATAATATAGTTTCGCAACTTTTAGAGCAAGAAATGAGAAATAGGGAACAGTCAGACTCTGAACTTGTACTAGATTACATTTTTCATAAGTGGAAATTAATACTCGAGTACGATCCGAAGATGTCAGTGACCGAACAAATTAACTTGATAACACTAGTTAACAAAGGTTTTGTTACATAAAAGGAAATACCTGTTCTTAAAGGAACTTTTTGCACTGAATTCGAGTATGCACTCGGTTTTTCTCCATCACGTACGATTTTCCCGTAACAGAGGGATTTTCGGGAAAATCCCTCAAAAATTTCCCTTTTCGTTTATTTTACACCCCAAGATCTTGTGCCCTTGCATATACTAACATAGAAATTATACCTAAGTATACTTTGATTCATATTTAACAAACCCTCCAAGTTTCGTAATAATCGCTTTATTCTTTCTAGAGAAATAAATATGTTTGTATGTATACTGTGTGTACTGTTTATTGCACCTTATAGTAATGCTTTCAGATCTCTTAAGTTGAGGTAAAACGTTTTGCTTTATTACCACAAACACATATATAAAATATAATACAATATAATTTACAAGTGTGACAATTTACAATAAACAATAATACAAATGTACCAAAAGGTCATGAAAAGACAATCAAAACTATCACAATATATGAAACTTCCATTGGGTTACAAAAACGTACACTACTTCCTTCTTTTGTAAGAAATGTTGCATTCTCTAACAAGACCCCACCCAATAATAGTCCCCCATCATTGAAGGATCCCATCGTCCCTGGTACCTTTTCTCCATTGCCATTATATCTTGGTGGAATCTTTCCCCCTGTTCATCGCTGAGAGCACCTAGGTTAGCAGGAAAGAAGCTGAGGTGGGAGTGCAAAAAGTGGAATTTAAAGACATCCTACAACCCAACTCTTTGTATTTCTGTATCATGTCCTGTACGATTTCTGTGTAACTCTCAGCTTTGTTATTGCGCAGAAAGTTGCGCACAACACACTTAAATGCTGTCCAGGCAGCTAGCTCAGCACTGTTTAACTTGCCGTCAAAGCTATCATCAAGCATTAATTTCCTAATTTGGGGACCAATAAACACTCCCGCTGAAATCTTAGCATCACTCAGGTTAGGGAACTTATCTCGCAAATACTTGAAACCTTCACCAGATGTGTCCATGGCTTTGACAAAGTTTTTCATAAGTCCTAACTTGATATGAAGTGGCGGTAGTAATATCTTATTAGGATCTACCAAAGGAGCGTATTTGACGTTGCATTCTCCAGGTACGTAATTCACTCTAGGTTCCCATTCCTTCACTTCATAATGTTTGTCATCAGCTTCTTTCTTTCTTTTGCATTCTGTTACATTTGATAACAAATATTGATAACCATTTCATGAACAAAACGAAAAAACTTGGAGAATTGTATATATATGTATTAAGATATACATATACTGTACGTTTAAAAAAATATACGTTGGAAGTACATTCTATTTTTATACACGTTTCTAATTTACAGAGAGCAATACAAGTGTGTTGTTGACTATTGTAAATATTCATTTTTATGTCTGTGTTTGTAGTAATAAAGCAAATCGTTTTTACCCCAACTCAGGAGATCTGAAAGCATTACTATCAGGTGCAATAAACAGTGCACACAGTATACATACAAATATATTTATTTCTCTAGAAAAAACAAAGCGATTTTTACCAAACTTTTAGGGTTTATTAAATATAAATCAAGGTATACTTAGGTATAATTTCTATGTTACTATATATAAGGGGACAGGAGCTAGGGGAATAAAATATCTGAAAAAGGGAAATTTTTGAGGGAATTTCCCGAAAATCCCTCTGTTACGGGAAAACTGTACGTGATGGAGAGAAACCGAGTGCATATTCGAATTCAGCGCAAAAAGTTCCTTTAAGATCAGGTGATTTTTCTCATGTAACAAACAAAAAGTTTAAATTTGTTAACTAGTGTAATCGATGGGTTATTGCCTTCATTTTATTCTGTAGTTGTAAGAAAATCGTATAAGACTGTTATTGAGTTAGCAAAGTCCTTAGATCTAGAGGAAAGAGTTAATTTTCTTGTCAGCATGCGTAGTCAGCAATTGAAGTCCTTGGTAATAAACGAATACAATATACATCCTGTTAGTAAGAATGCTATACAGCAAAAAGAAAATACTTTAGATGTTAATATTCAGAACGAAAATGAAATTGTAAGTCAGCCTGAAGAAAAAAATACATTGATAGCTCAGTTGGACGGTATCAAAGTCCAGTTCCAAGATCTCCTGCAACGAACTGCGCTCGCAAAAGTTTCTCACGCACACAAAGAAAAATCTGTGTGTATACAATCTTATGAGCATTCGCGTTTGGAGCGAAGAATCCATCCAACGCATCCTTCTCTCATTCGCAGCGTCTTGCTTCTGTCAATGCAGTCAATGTAAATGAGAATGTTAAATCGAATAATAGGAATAAAGTAGACAATAATACGTGTAATAATGTTAGAAATAGTAAGCGATATTATGTGCCTATTCAATATGAAGTTGATTTGCCTCATGTTAAAGCATATATAGATAATAAGCCGCATTTATTTCTATTGGATTCAGGCAGCACTGTTAGAATAATTTCTGGTAATAGTTTAAGTAATAAGCATAAAATACTCAAAGGAACTACTTTTATTCGTGGTATCACAGGAAATTCTCAAGGAAGTGATCAAATCGCTTAGAACAGTACTTTACGCATCCTTTTCGAGTATATAATAATTTTCCCTATAATAGCATAATTGGCCAAGATTTTTTGAAAAGTCATCTTGCAATGGTTGATCACAATAAGAATTCTTTTAGTTTTGTTAAATTTGGTATTCCTCCAAGGGTTGAATTACCGCCATATGTATCGTTTGATGGAATTTCTAACCATATAGCAAAATTATATAAACCTCAATTTTTAGTGGCTCGCTCTGTTGTTTTGCCTCCAAATTCAAGTGTTCAAGTTACATTAAAGAAAGTAAATGATCTTGCAGGAAATCGCAATTTATTAGTTCCCAATGAATTAATAGATACGCAGGCAGAAATTTTTGTGCGTAAATCAGTTGTAGACGAAATTCATCCGGTAATATCTGTGATTAATCCTACCAAAAGTAAACTCTACTTGAAAAAAGATGTTGTTTTGGGTTCTGCCGAAAATGTTATCAATAATACCAACTTCAAGAAACAAAATAGCACTAACAATAATGTTCATCAGGTTAATGCAGTAGATACGAAATCTTTTCCTGAAGGTTATGATAAATATAGAGTAAATGTTAACCCTGAATTGTTGCCACATCAACAACAGCAATTATATGATTTAGTAGAGGAATTTTATTGTAGTTTTTCTTGGAATGAATTTGATTATGGTTGTGCTAAGGGATATAAGCATAAAATTGAATTAGTAGACATTATCCCAGTAAATCGACCCCAATTTTCGATGCCATTTCATCTACGGGATGAGATCAAAAAACAAGTAGATATTTTATTGAAAAGTAAGATCATTGAACCTAGTATTAGTCCGTATAATTCTCCGGTAATGCTTGTTAAAAAGAAGAATGGACAGTATAGATATATACAAGACGCCCGTTATATCAACCAGAAAATGGTTCCTGACAGCTATCCGGTTCCTCCTACCCAGGATATTCTGACTAATTTGGCAGGACGCAAATATCTATGTTCTAGCGACGTTTTTGGAGCATTTTTTAATATTCCCCTCACTGAAGAATCTAAACCCATTACAGCTTTTTCGATCATGGGCGTGGGATCATATCATTTTAATTTTTTTGCCTCAGGGGGTCAAGACATCTACTAGTGGTATGAACAGATTAGTGAAACTCACCTTAGAAGGTCTTCCACAAGATAAAATATTTGCCTATGTTGACGATTGTTTTTGGTCTAGTGATAGTTTTGATGAAATAGTGCAGTTAACTCGTATGTTGCTTCAAAGAATAAAAGAAATTGGTTTAAAGCTTTCCCCAGAAAAAACAAAATTGGGATATTTTTCATTAGATGTTTTAGGTCACACTGTTAGTAAAGATGGTTTGTCTATTTCGAAACGAATAATTAACTCAATCTCCAACTATCAACGTCCCAAAACAAAGAAACAGGTCAAAAGTTTTTTTAGGATTGGCTTCTTTTGTTCGTTCGTATTTACCTAATTTCAGTCAATTAGCAGAAGCGTTACTTTCTTTGTTGAAAAAAGACGCTCCTTTTCGTTGGAAGGACGCACAGGAGACACCATTCAATAATATCAAACAAGCCATCATTTCAGCACCTTGTCTAATGAGATACAAGCCTGATTATCCTCTGTATCTCTATTTTGATGCCAGCAAAATCGCTCTTTCTGGTCTAATCAAACAACCTCAAAATTCACCTGACGACACAAATCTAGTTCCCAATAGTTATTGTAGTCGTTCAACGTCTCTTAGTGAGAGAAAATTGCACCCATATCAGCTTGAATCACTAGCATTCTTGTACTCATTACGTTCATTCAGGTATTTTCTTTTGGGACGTCATTTTTATTTGAAGACAGATTGTCATAGTTTAATTTATTTGAAGCAAACAAAGAATGTAAGTAAAATTTCTAGATGGTTAAGTGAAATCGAATCGTACAATTTTACTATTTCACACATCAGTGGCTCTAGTAACATAGAGGCAGACGCCATTTCACGTTTTTCTAACCCTCCTAGAGATTTGGAAGATGAGAAAAAGAATCAAGAAGATCCTAAAATTTTATTTACTCAGACCACAAATTCATTTTCAATTTTAGATTAATCAAATCTGGCAACAGAACAGCGTAAAGATCCGTTTTTTAAAGATATTTTTTCTTGGTTGGAACAGAAAGAAAATAGAAATCCTAAAATAGAACGCCAAGCATTATATTTTACTATTAAGGATGGAATTTTGTATAGAAAGCAAAAAACTTCTCAAGGTATAAAATTTTTAGTTGCAGTTCCTACTTCTTTGCGTTATAAAGTTTTTAATGCTTGTCATACGTCTGCATTGGGATCATCTCATTCTGGCTATTCTAAAACCTATGATATGTTAGTAAAAACAGTGTATTTTCCCAACATGAAGAAATATATATATCAGAAGTGTAAAGAATGTACGATATGTCAAGTATCGAAATCGAAAATTGGTTCTCCGTATGGTACATTGCTTACTTATCCCTCCGTTCCCCCCTTCTATCGCATCCACATAGATGTAGCTGGGAATTATTCCCCCAATAATATGTTAAATCACAAATATATGATAGTTGTAGTAGACAGTTGTACTAGATACATAATTGCAGATTCCCTTCCTGATGTTACAGCAAGTACTTTGGCTTCATTTCTTTATCATAAAGTAATTTTAAAGTTTGGAATTTTTTATGAAATTGTCTTAGACAAAGGCAGTGTATTCACTAGTGGACTATTTAAAGAATTATGTGCTATGATTGGTGCTAACATGCGTTTTGTAAATGTACATGGGCATTATAGTAATGGTGTTTGTGAAGTTAGTATTAGGAACATAGAACAACGATTCAAATCAGCTTTATGTGACAAAGATTTAGGAGAATGGATTGACTTATTACAACCTATAGTTTTTTCGCTTAACGTCACCAAGAATTTATCGTCTCAAATTTCACCATTTGAATGTCTTTTTAGCTTCAAACCTAGGTTACTTCATCAGGCAATATTAAATACCCCGTGTCAATACGAAGACAATGCCATTCGTTTACAGCAATTACAAGAGATTAGAGACAAAGCGCAAGAAAACCTTTACAAACGTCATAAAACGGCGACAAAATTTTTTGACAAGAGACATACGAAACCTGCTTTTAAAGAAGGAGAAAAAGTTTGGATTTTAGACACCACAAGAAAAAAAGGTCACGCCAAAGCATTCAGCGGAAAGTTTATTGGTCCAGGCATAATTGAACGTGTGGAAAATCCAAATTCATATAAGACCGCCCGAGGATCTTACAAGATAGACAGCATAGCAGTCCAGAGATTGAAGAAGTTCTATGAGAAGGAAAACCCGGAAGAGGAAGACCACCTTGAAGACTCTGACGAAGAGATGCCTATCAACGTCTGCACGGAAGATCATACGATGAAAAAGAAGAAGACGAGATGCGAAGACCATCAAGGACCACCAACTGAAGAGATTTTCAACCCCAAAAAACAGTGTTTGGAAGAAGAAGTTTTCATCCCTTCTCTTCATATCAAAGATATTGTGATTGCCGAAAATCTACCAACTTGGGCAACTATAGGGAAGAATTCTACAGAAGAAAAACCGAAATTTGCTTGTAATACTGCCATCAATCAGAAGATTAGTATTTATAAAGGTAACATAGTGGACATAAATGCAGATGCCTTAGTAAATCCGACGAATGAAACCCTAACTCCCTTAGGTAGCGCAGATAAAGCCATTCAAGATGCAGCTGGATCTGAATTTTTAGAAGAATGTTTGACCATATCATCATTGAAGCCAGGAGAAGCGAAGATTGCCAATGGTTATCGTTTACCTGCTAATTATGTGATTATGACATGTGGACCACGGAATTCAGACAAGATTTTACGAGACATATAAAAATTGTTTTAAAGATGTGTTGGAGAATGATCTTTCCACAATTGTACTACCTAACATTTCAACTGGAGCATTTAAGTTTCCGAAGTTAGAAGCTGCCAAAATTTCCTTGGCTACAACAAGACTATTTTTAGAGGAACATCTTGATGACGTAAACCGTGTCGTATTTTGTGTTTATGATAGAGAGAATTGGGACATTTATCAGCGATTACTCCCCATATATTTTCCCATTGATGAAGAATCTGTTAGTCCGTCTGTCCGCACGTAACTTGTATGTGGGTTACTTTTCTTGAAGATTGGATTGTGGATAGGAACACCTTGTCGATGGATGATGAACTTTCTTTTAGCACTGGCCACGCTTAGAAGTTAGTTTATCTTAGTTTTGAATTGTGCATCCAAATCTACCGGTAGAACACTTTAAAAACTTAGAACACTTTGAAACTTGAAGTACTTCAAACAGTTAAACAAGAAATCTTCGAATTATCAGGTTATTTACGATCAGCTAACCTTGTTAACAAATTTGGAACACGTTGGTATCTTCAAGAATTGTACCATTTCATTTGATTTGACAGTGTATCACTACAGAAGTTTCTTATTTTTTTTGAATGTGAGTATGTGAAGAATGAAGAAAATCAACGACACGTATATGGATAGATACTTCGATGAATATATTAAGAAGATGTAAGAAGATTAAAGTCAAGATTGCAAGAACCATGCTCCATCCCTTCAGATGTCTAGGATTCGATGCCATGATTGATGTCCAGCATTCGATGCCCGAAGAGGACAAGATTTAAGAAGATAGAAGATGAAGATAAGAAGAATTTATATGTTAGGGTTGTAGGTTATATGTGGTGAATAGTTCTCTCGTGCTGATTTCATATAGTTTGATTACAGCCAGTATATGGGGCTATAACCATATTTTGGAATTCTTTTCCAGTCTACGAACGCTTTAAGCCTAAATAACTTAAAGCTCATTTTCCTCAAACTGAAATCAGTACTCTTCTTGTGCAGTCTAACTTTACAATCTTTGGTTAGCTAGATAGTATTATAACGTTTTTTCTCTTCTCGCGTATTAGTCACGTGTGATATTGAAGTTATTTTCTGCATTAGAGGAACATATACATATATATATATAGAGAGAGAGGTCTACATTGGATTATGAAATATTTATTTATTTGATAATGATTTTATTATACGTACGATATCTAAGTTTTGATAATCTGTATTAGTGATAATTAAATGTAGTATTATTCCTACCTTTCATTTCCCTTCCCTGAGCACTAACGGAACTCCACACTAACGTTTTAAAACACATGTCACTCACAATGATATTATGCAAGCACTAATGTTTATTTTTGTTTTTCTTACTTTCCATCTTCCCAGAGACGCTGTCGTTACATATCACAAGGTCAACCTACTGAACTACATGGACAATCTCAGAAACGCACACTCAGCATTTTGCAGTCGAGAATTAAATCAAAACAAACAATATGTCACACAAAGAACTCTTTTGTTTTCAACAAACATTTTTTTCTGGAATTTCTTCAAAAAAATTTTTTGTACTACGAAAAATTAAAATTTTCGTGTATTTTAGTTTCGAGGAGGGTGTGTGAAGTAACTATGTATTGGATATAAAGAAACATGAACTTTTGAAAACTCATTGAAAGGAAACTTTGACTAGAACTGTACATTCTCAGACACCTGTTGTAAATGCATATTTGTTAAATAAACTCGACTAGCTTCCTTCTTTCCTTTCCGCATACCTTCAAGTACAGCCTGATACTTCCCGATTAGGTCATCATTCTTGAATTGATCAAAACCACGAGGAACAGAACAACAAGGGGTATTCAACACACGATTGGGACAGGTGCAGGATCATCAGAGACAAGCGGATCGCATCGTTGGAGGACCACCGACTCCACGTTCAAGAGTACCATTCTGTTGGTTTATCACCGCAGACTCATCAAGCTCCAATCTAGTAGAATGAAGATGTAGAAGGACATCATCGTAAAGACGCATTATCGACGCCCCTTGCAGTTCAACAGGATTAAGATCCAGATGTTGACTGTCTCCAGCTAATCCACACTTCTCCAGAGAAAGATATTCATCATTCCAGATGACCAGGACGACGCCAGCCCTGTTGGATCTTTCAGGCTAGTGCTCATTCCTATTCCTTAATTACAACCTTTCTCTTTCTCTCACCCTTTCCCCCAACTAGTCATTTTCTAAATTAGAAACATTTGAATTTTATTTAAATTCAACCACAATTTTACAGTTAAGTACCGTGTTGTGCATCAGTTCCATCCCTATTTGGTTGCATTTATTTATTACGTATTCTGAGCTACAACTGATGGCACAACATCGGCACAAGATGGAAAGATTTATTTGACGATTTGCTTAACACGCAGCCAAAAAGTAATGTGCGTGGAGAAAGGGAGATACCCACCGCTGTATATTCCAGAACCCAACCTAATAGAAGTAGAAATCGCTATAAAGAAATTAAACAAATTTTGTGCAGATATTATATAGACTCTATGTAAAATAAGGTATCAAGTGTCAAAGATGAACAAGCAAATTGGAAATAAATCGACACGTATTTTTGTTTATGCGCAAAAACATTGTAAGGGTTAAAGGTGCCTCCTGAAATACTGTAAAATACGCTATACTCTTTGTACTTGTTGATATGCCAAATTTGAAGAAATCGGGTGGAGACACGACACTTGTGAAACACGAAAGGCCATATTTTACATATACAATATCTACATACAATTTCATTCGCTTCGGTCCACTCCTCCCACCACTCAACACCTCGGTCCACTTAACAGTTTTTTTTTCTTTCAGGAAAATACGAAACACGTATTCCCTCATTTTACCTCTACAAAATTTGTGCACATTTAATTCACTTCGGTCCATTTCGTTTTGCCTTTCGGGCGTCAACTTTCAAAATTTTGGATGGGAGCTTTAGCCTCATAAAACCGTTTTCCGCAGAAGATAAAAAACCGGTATTCGTTTATTTTTTGCGTATTGTCCATACACCAAGTTTTGTTGCAATTCTTCCTGTCCTTTAAACACATCTGACACTGTTACTGGCACTTTTAATATTCCGTGATCAAACAGGGGTCCGTGCCCCACCTAACTGTTTTTTCAGACAATACGAAACCCGCATTACCTTATTTTATGTTTACAATATCTGTGCCAAATTTCAGTCATTTCGGTTCAATTCTTCTTACCTTTCGGGCGTCAAATTTCAAAATTTTGGGGTGGGTTATTTTGCCTCCTTAAACGGTTTCTCCACAGAAAGTAAAAAAACATATTCCTTCAATTTTTGCGTATTGTCCAGACACAAAGTTTCGTTGCAATTCTACATGTCCTGTACACACTCTGACATACTGCTACTAGCACTTTTGATATTTCGTGATCAAGTGCCTGGAGGGGTCTGCGCTCCACCCAACCATTTTTTCCAGAAAAATACGAAACCCGTATTCCCTCATTTTATGTCTACAATTTTATTCACTTCGGTTCACTTCTTGCCTTTCGGGCGTCAACTTTCAAACTTTTGGGTGGGAGCTTTGCCCGCTAACACCGTTTCTCTGCAGAAAATAAAAACCCGTATTCATTTATTTTTTTGCGTATTGTCCATGCGCAAAGTTTCGTTGCAATTCGTCATGTCCCTTACACACATCTGACATACTATTACTAGCACTTTTGATATTTCCTGATCAAAGGTTTGGAGGGATCCGTTCCCCACCTAACTGTCTTTTCCAGGAAAATACGAAACCCGTATTCCCTTATTTTGTGTATACAATATCTGTACAAAATTTATTCACTTTGGTTCACTTCTTCTTACTTTTCGGGCGTCAACTTTATAAATTTTGGGTTGCGTTCTTTTGCCCCTGAAACCGATTTTCCGCAGAAAATAAAACAAACTGTATTCCTTTATTTTTTGCGTATTGTCCATACACAAAGTTATGTTGCAATTTTGCATGTCTTTTACACACATCTGACATACTGTTACTAGTACTTTTGGTATTTCGTGATCAAAGGTTTGGAGGGGTCCGTAGCAGTCCCAACCTTTTTTTTTTTCAGGAAAATACGAAACCCGTATTCCCTCATTTTATGTCTACAAAATCTGTGCACAGTTTCATTCTCTTCGGTTTAATTGTTCTTGCCTTTTGGGCGTCAAATTTCAAAATTTTGGGGGCAGCTTTTACCCTCTAAAACCGTTTCTCCGCAGAAAATAAAAACCAGTATTCATTTTTTCTTTTGCCTATCGTCTATACACAAAGTTTCGTTGCAATTCTTCATGTCCTTTACATACCTCTGACATACTGTTACTAGCACTTTTGATATTTCATGATCAAAGGTTTGGAGGGGTTCGTACCCCTCCCAACCCATTTTTTTAGGAAAATACGAAACCCATATTCCCTCATTTTATGTCTACAAAATCTGTGCACAATTTCATTCACCTCGGTTCAATTGTTCTTGCCTTTCGGGCGTCAACATTAAAAACTTTGGGTGGGTGGTTTTGCTCACCAGAACTGTTTTTCCGCAGAACATAAAAAACCCGTATTAGTTTATTTTTTGCGTATTGTCCATACACCAAGTTATGTTGCAATTCTTCCTGTCCTTTACAGTCATCTGACATACTGTTACCAGCAATTTTGAAATTTCATAATTAAAGGTTTGGAGGGGCCCTTGCCCCACCCAACCCTTTTTTTCCAGGAAAATACGAAACCCGTATTCCCTCATTTTACGTTTCCAATATCTGTGTACAATTTCATTCACTTCGGTTCAATTGTTCTTGCATTTCGGGTGTCAACTTTCAAAATTTTGGGTGGGGCTTTTATATTAAACCTTTACATTATGTAACTTTTTTCTTTTTTATGAGATTCTTTTTGGGGGGAGGAAAGAAATGCTTTCCTCTTATATCTGTGTCTTGCCATTCATCTTCTTTGAACTGCTTAAGATCATTTTGTAACTTTTGATGTCATCCAACTCCGTCACGATAATAAAATGGTCATTCTTAACAATTTGTTTTATTCTCTTATTTGCAGTTTTCCACACTGATATATTTGTTACAAAATTGAGGTTTGGTCCAACGCCTTTCGAATTCGCTACCAACCCAACCGCCGAGCTTTTTGGGTTGCCTGCTATTGCAGGAAAGGGAAAATAGTTCACCGTACACAGATATTAGTTTCCTAAGCTGTAAACATAATTTTCAGTTACCAATAACTAGATGTATGCGCAGATATCAAATATCGCATCCGCAGCATCTCTATCCGCATCCGCAGATAATGAGGTAGCAAGTATATACAACTTATATATTCTATAATAGTCATGATTTCGAAAATATTTTTAAACACAAGAATTTTTTTAAGGGAGAGAAAAAGATAAGCGTATTTTTCTAGATTTTAGCTGCTGAAGAATCATGTGATTTGTTTACTATTTCGGTGACCTACGCGCTTCTCCCGTTTGTCACAAAAGGCAAAGATAATTTTGCTGACCAGTTTTCAGTTCATGGAAGGGGGTGAGGTGTATTTAGGGTTTTGGTTCCTGACCTCTCATGCTGGAAAAACTTTATTTAAATACATTTCTTTATCTTGAAGGCCAGTAGTCTGAAAATTTTTAGCTTTGTCAGAGGAGGTTTGGCGGCACATATATATACAGGGGTGCACAAAAAATCTGAAAACACTTCATACAGGGCACGTAAGTTTGGCCCTCCACTGTACATCACGTGTTGCGGTTGCCGATCATTTTCTGTTTTCAATTTGTTATGTTCTGAACACACATATTTGCTCCACCGCTTCTGCGATTGCTGGAAACACCGACAAAAGACCTCTTCTGGTATCTTCCGAAGTTCTGTCTTCGCATTGGTTTTGATGTCTTCTATGGTGACGAAACGGGTATAGATGCTGTTTCCCTTAAAGAATTGTCACCGTAAACTGACTCAATGACTATTAAATAGGTATCTGAAGCAGATTTCCCCAATTTGTGTAAAAACTTGATGTTGGCGCGTTGCTCGAACTGCGACAATATACCAACTGATTACCACATACTCCTCCGTTTAGGTGCACTACTCGTAAACTGATTCTATGACCTATTCGCACTTGTCATATTCATAATTAGGCAACCTAAGGACTGCACTGTATAAGATTCATTGTGAGTGCATCATAAATGCTAAAACTACAACAATCCGGGAACTTTTTGACTGCTTTTCGTATATGAATTGCTTCGAGAAGGGTATACTTCAGTATCAGTATCACATTAATGGGCTGCTTACTTTTCGATCATTATCAATTTTTATGTTTGAAAAATAACTTGTTTTCTCAAATTTTTCGATAATTTCACATGAACTATTACAGTGATGGATATTGTCTTGTCCTACTGATGGAGGTGTATTGATTGGTATATTGCCCGTCTTCCCTACCCTGAAAGGGCATAATCGTGGGAAATTAAAGTGAAACATTTCATCTTTCATTTTCATTTCATTGGTATATATTTTCTGATCCTAACTTTACCCGCTGATCTAGTTAGTTAACGCATGTGTCCTTTGTTTACATGGTCTTGGGTTTGATCCTCGGTCCGAAAGCATACAAAAATTTAATTTCCTAATAATTTACTCTCATTAATCATCCGTCTCCTGTAGTCTAAGGGGTATAACAGTGGGATCAGTGGCGTATTTACGATTTTGTTTCGGGGGGCTTTGCCTGAAAATGTGAAAATTCTGCAAGATATTTCATATATTTTACTATAGTAAGTAAGATTTCGGGGGGGCTTAAGCCCGGAAGCCCCCTAAATATGCCACTGAGTGGGATGTTAATCTAAAAAAAATTAAATTTAATTTGTATGTCTGATCTTTCGACAATCTTTTTATCGATAAACGCTATACATATTGTAGGATTTTAATAGAAAAGTGCAGAACTTTCTTTCTCTCATTTGCAATCTTCTTTCATAACAACATGGGTTTTGAAAATATTTTATTCTAGTAACTTAGATCTTGTATTCTTTATCATGTATTATATCGTTTTAAATTAATTTTTTATTGGTTTTGAACATTGTAATTAGCGACATCGATTTCTGTATAACTTTTGGAGGCCCATCCATTTAGGTTTCTCAAATACGTAACAAGAAAACAATGAGATTTTAAATAAAGGCCTATATTGTTCAACTGCTGTTTACTTGCTGTCACAAATAAACTAGTGCAGTAGCTCCCAACCGATATGTCGCGACACACTGGTGTGTCACGCAGTCTTTTAAGATGTGTCGCGAAATTTTAGATATTAAAAATGATGAAGAATTTAATAAAAAACTTAAAATCGAGACAGACTGTACTCATCAATACCTCTAGCGGTAGTAAAAACCCTCACTGATATATAAAGTCATTAAAAAGGAATTGATTTCACTATTGTAAGAGTTATTATTATTATTATTATTATTATTATTATTATTATTATTATTAATAATAATAATAATAATAATAATAATAATAATAATAATAATAATAATATAGAACAAATGTGTTGCGATGTTCTGAATGTTCAGTAAAATGTGTCGTCAGTCAGAAAAGTTTGGGAACCACTGAACTAGTGTACATTTTTAAAGTAGTTTTCCTTTAACGAGAAATATCGTAGACGTGAAATTATAATGTGTGACTCATCAACAATGAAAGCCATTATGGTTGAACTGTTCGCAACTTTACTATAACTGGCTATTTCTTTTAACAATAATGAATACAACAGAAACAATACTGAACTGATATTGTTTATAAAATAAAAATCTCTGAGCAACAGATGAGCGCACGGAGTCGTTTAAAGTAGACGTGTTTTTAAAAAGCGGAAACTGCGAAATGACTTCAAGCACATCTTTTAATCTACAACTTTCAGAAGTGCGACCTCCTGGCACCTTGGTTCGCATGACATCAGGACTTACGTGTTTACACCCAACTGAATCTCGCCTACGTTTCAATTCTCATAGATCTATGACTGCAACTCACACGGGGAACCTCAGCAGAGCTGAGAGTGAATATGGAACACGGCATATCTGCAGCCGTAGTTGGATTTTTAGTTGCACTCGGTGGCTTCGAGTGAGAACGCGAAGATCTTTTGGTCTACAAAGACATGAAGAAACCAGAAATATTAATAGAATGTCTACGCTTGTTGCAAATCATGACGGCCATGTGAATTTGAAAGCCAGTTCAGTGATGTCAGACTCACTAGAATGTAATTTCTCACCAAATGACCTTCTGGTGGCTAGACAACGAAGAAAACTATGGAGAAAGATAATAGAAATTTTGAGATGGTCATTTATACACCAAAGTTTATGCTCTTCTTATCGCTTGATAAGCATTTTTGGAGAAACAATGCTGAAGACAATGGGCGATCTTTCAGTGTTGCCATCATTCTCGTCAGAAGAGTTTGACGATCAAGGGTTGCCATATGTATTTTGCAACCAGCTAGAAGTTTATCATAACATTGCCTCAAACAGTGTTGCAATACCTGGAAAGGATCCGCTCTTCTCACTGCCCTGGATTTTGAACAGATGGTCACTTGTGCTATAATTAATTATGGATCAGTTGAGCTCTTGAGTTTTGTTGAATGGACAGTGTTAAACCATCTTCTCGGAATAAAAATTCATCCAGTTACAAGAGATCAATATGATATCTGCCATTACGCTGCGTTAATAATCATTTTTGATTTGAATATAAGGCGACTTATCAAATGTCGTTTGGCAAAGAGGAAAAAGCTCTTTAGAAATTGGAGAGACATGCTTTGCAATATTGAACCATCACAATCACAGGAGGAAGAGAATTTTGAATTTTCAAGCTCAACTGAGTATTTTGAAGAAAATCAAATTGGTCTATGTTCAGGGCAGTTCTTTCCTCGTTGCAGGAAGTGGATTCACAAGAGATGTCGAAGACTCTTAACTTTCTGTATTGGACACAAGAAACACAACCGATCAGAAAATGACGATGCACAAACCTTACTGTATTCATCAGAGCTGCTTTCCAGGAAAAAGAAGAAGAGACTATACCGAAGGATTTTAGAGTACATGAGGTGGTCTTTTTCATATAAAATGGTCTCTCCTACCTGCTACATGATGACAATTCAAGGAGAAACGTTATTGCACGCAATGGGGGATCTCTCCGTCTTGCCATCTTTCTCCTCCATTAATTTCGATGATCAAGGACTCCCTTATGTATTCGCTGATCGGATTTATGTTTTATTTGACCCGTCCAGCAATGATATTACTCTCGCTGCAAACGACTGGCGTGGAACAGTAGTTCTTCCTACTGCATTGGACTACGGAACTATAATTGGCTGCTCTATTGTTAATTATGGGCCGGTGAAATTATTTACTTTCCTTGCGTGGACCTTATCGAACCATTTGTCAGGGATAAAGATCCATCCAATAACAAGAGAAGCTGATGACATCTGCCATTATGCAGCTTTGATTATAATTTTTGATTTACGGAGAAGGAAGCTGGTAAAATGTGGAATGGCGAAGAAGGAAAAATTATTTAGAAATTGGAAAAGTATTCTTTCTGAGAGTATGTTGGAGACATCGAAGGAAGAAGACTTTGAATCTCCGAACAACATATCTGATTCAACAGCAGCATCTGACAATCAGAGTCGATTCTCCCAACGAGGATGGTTTTCTCGTACGAGAAGATGGTTTGGAAAGAGATGTCGCATGCTCATTCCTCGTTGCATCAGATAAATATGTTGGGTTTAGCATCACGTAATTGATTTATTCGCTATATACTAGAAGATTCGCTATATACTAGAATCATTTGTCAACATTCTACTCCTGATTTATTTTTAAAAAATCTAACCAACGACCTACGTAAGTTCTTAACATTTGCACCGACAAGTATTCTAAGTTTTCCCCATGTGACTACATGAAAATATGAGATTGTTCAGATATTAAATATGTAAACACGTAAAGAGATACAAAGGAAACTGATGTTAATAGCTTACCACAAGGATCGCTGCAAGCAACCATCAAAGCACTGGCTCTGTGGTAAGAATAAATACAGCTGCTGTAAATGTAGCTACGAGGAAACAGTGCTATTCAATATCCCTGTTTGTAAGCAGCACCCCTTCCCTCTTGTTTCACAATGGGATATATTTTTCTTTTTTCCTTTCTTCTATTTTGGTCGTTTATTTGGATTTAAGTAGAGAATGCCATTTAAGTCAACAAAGAAGAAGAAGAAGAAGAAGAAGAAGAGTAAATTGAAGTAAAAATCCACTTTATCTCTGGATGATTAAATTTTTGAGGTTCCTAAGATTCACACACAACAGAACATCACACATCTTAAACTTCTGGTATAGTAGTAGTAGTAGTAGTTGCAAGATATAGAAAAACTAAAAATTCTAGATTCGTTTACTATTCTTGTATAATTTTCATTACAATCAATTTTCTTTTGTATTTGACTGAAAATTAATAAAGGTTTCAATAATCCTGATTTATATTTGATTATTTAAACGAATTATTGTTATATCTGCCAGAATAAGCCATACAGGGTGTGTATAAAGAAAAGGGAAACTTTGATTTTCTAAAAATTAAAAATCTTGTCAAGCAGAATACGCGAAGAGATTAATTTTGTACTAATTGCTAATGGATTTTTATGTAACTAAGTATTCTACCTGCAATAAGTGACCTACCAATAATGGCACATTACCTGTGGTGATGATGATAAGTGCAAAAGGTAATTTATACGAATAATCAGCACTCTATCCAGTTTGAGGTTTGCACCGAAAATCAAACTCAGAATTATGTGAATCAAACATGTGCACGTTAGGCACTATATTATATCTATTTTGGTGAAACTGCATGAAATAAAGGCAAACTATTTGACATATTCTGAATATATTTCTGGCGTAAATATATGTTCCAATTTACAAGCATACAATTTCTTTGATAATGCTTCGTATAAACATGAGGTAACTTCAAGAGAAGGACCTCAAAGAACACTATAAATTCTATACTTTTGTATCTCGTTCTTTATCACATTCCAATGAGCTGAGACACGATCACTTTGACATCGTTTCCAACAGAAGAAACTGTTCAATGCAACACACAAATTCGAAGCTACTCGTAAGCTACGAAGACAGGTGAAGTTGTCTAAGGCTAGCCTTTCGTGAAACTTCGGTAAACGTAAGTGACATAGAGATGGGTATAATACAGGGTGTACCAGAAATAGCGACTCACCTTTTGAGTGGTCAGTACATTTTTATTATAAACAAGAATAGCATGAAACAAAATTGTAGGTACAAAGGAATGATATAAAAATCAAGTGCTTTACAGTATCTAATCCTTATTCTCCATTGGGAGGTCTACTTGGCTGCCATTAAAACCGATGCGTGCCTGCATCCGGAGACTCACATTTCTCCACGCATTTCGGCACATCTGAATGGGAATGTTGATGAATTCCTCGGTGATTCGCGCCACCAATTCCACAACACTGTTTATGGGTCTTGCATATATATATATATATATCTTGTTTTGTTCGTGTCTCCATAGGAAGAAATCTGGAGAGACGAGGTCTGGAGAGCGTCCGTCCTCCACTGTCCGCAAGTACCACTCAACAAACTCGATACGGCGATCGGGAACGTCCTCATTGAATGCGTGCAGCAGGCGAGGATGATAGAGCGCAGTTTCAGATCCTAGAGAATCCTGGCAATCGATGACTTAGGGATAGTCAGGGTGCGGAGCAATTTTCGAATCGATTTCGACTTCAGCGGTGACCTTGCAAGTTCCACCTGTATCCGAGTTGCATTTGCGGGATTGTTGACGGACCTAGGCCGACCCAGCCTCCTGGCATCAATTACGCTACTAGTGGTATCTTTAGGCTTATTATTACCTTCCGCTTTGGCCTAGGATCACCATTCAGCATCTTCCATCGTTGCTGGACTTCCGCAACATAGTGCGTCTCAGAAAATAGGTGAACGCACTGGACACGTTTTTCAAGTGTCAGGGGAGCCACCATCTTGTAGTGTTGCGAACTGAAAAAAGGAAAAACACCGTTATACTACAACACAAACCAAACAAAAAACAAACAACAACATTAATCATACAGTCTAACCTACTGCACCTCACAAGTGTCACTACTTGTGGTAGCAACCTCGATAATCGAGTGATTGCTCATTGTTATGAAAATAATCGAATAAACTGTTCAAGCAATTCACTAGGAATTCTTGCTTATGTGCTAATCACGGAGACAACTCGAACTCGAACTGACAGATCCTGAACGGTTTGAATCGAAATAATGAATCACTTTCTCAGCCTGTCTGTGTTATGCGCGCGACTTTACTGAAACTTCGCGAATTGTCTTTGTCTATGAATGACCATGTTGTCATTGAGTAGGTCCCTCGAAATACCGTAAGAGAGTTCACTATGATTTTTTATGCAAAACGATTCTGCTTACAGTGTATCCAATGTTGTTTTAGATCAGTGGTTCCCAACCTTCTCTACCTTCCGCTCTCCTCATAAACCTTGCAAACTTCATGCCCCTCTCTCGACCTTTTTGCTCGTTGGTCATAAGTTGTTTTTGGCTGTCCTCTTCTGCGATTTCAGATAACAACTTTGATTCTCAAATCTTTAATAATAATAATAATAATAATAATAATAATAATAATAATAATAATAATAATAATAATAATAATAATAATAATAATAATAATAATATAATACCCTATTCTCATGAAGTTACGTTTATTTTAGCAAGACTTATGCATGCTATTGTAGTGCTTATTATTATTATTATTATTATTATTATTATTATTATTAATTTTATTATTATTATTATTATTATTATTATTATTATTATTATTATTATTATTATTATTATTATTATTATTATTATTACCAAATTTCCTTTTTATGAAGCCACAAACAACTCTTACTTAATAGTTATTTGGTATTTGTTCGATATTTAATTTAACGTCTATTTGTTACAACATTTATAATATTTGTAAGTTAAATAGCCATAAGAAAAACCGAAATTTAGTACACATTCTTGGTTCCTTGTAAATCAGTTATGAATTGTTTCAATGCCGATTTTTTAAAGTAATTTCAAACACATCGTCAACGCTTACGAGAACTAAAAAAAAGTAATGAAATTCTTAACGAACACCTATAAAAACGAAGAGTTGCGCATAATGTCGAAAGAGAATAGAGCAGTATTTAGTATTTATTTATTTTCGGCGCTGTTAGTAACCATTATATACGAAAAGCTTAGATTACTTAGTTTGAGGTTGTTTAGTGATCGATTGATAACGAGATTTTGCTTTCTTGTTTGAACAGTGTCGTTAATGTGTTTCTGAATAATAACGCAGATTGTCTAATTCTTGGTTTCATTAAATTTTCAGACCGGTGTTCTGATCTGAGAAGTTTATTTTGTGATATTGTGAATTTTGTAATGACTTTGTAGTTTCTCGTTCTTGTCAGTGTGTGTGTGTGTCAATTAAATCGTAGCTTTCAGTTCTAACAGAAAATCGTGTAGTGAAGGTGGCATCAGATATGGTTTTATGTTCATTGAAAAAGATTATATTCAACTACCACAACGTGTTGTGATGGGGCATTCTGTCCTTATGAATGATGCTCTTCACCCTATCTGATTGGAACATTTGTCCACACTATATATAGCATTGAAAGACAAATCTAAAGATTTTTTTTTATTGTAAAAAGAAACTCGCTGAAACTTATGAAGCTGGAGGAGTGCTCTGAAATCTGTCACGAACAAATGAGAAGGTGGTGAAAACATCATATGGACTTCCTCTTCTAATACGAAAGATAAAAAAACTCCTACTATTAAGATTTTTATCAACCAAAATTGATCTTGAGGATTAAAATGATCTTGGATTTAAAACATCAGATAGTTAACCTTCCCTAAACTAAATTAATTGACTTTCAATATCGCAAAAAATGGTTAGAAGCTTTATCAATTTACTTACTCGTCTATTTCAAAATATGTCGTTTGCCGTGAGGAATCACTCGGGTTGAAATGGTCATGAAAAACTAATGAATATCTCACTAGTTTTAAGTTCGATGTCTTCTTATACCTTTCTCATATTCCTGCTTAAGAGTCATAAGTTTCTTTTATGTTAATATTGATTAATAAAAAATGATTAATCAAATATCTTGAGTTAGGTATGGTATATGATATCAGTTTATATTATTTGCCATCAACCAGTATCCCACGTTGTCGTATCTGTGCATGGGAGGTAGGTTCTAATCTCTTCTTTGTAGAAGTAAAATAAAAGAACCTGATTTACCTCAAAATCCTTAGTCACAATTTTATTTACTCCAAGAGAATTCTAACATGTACAAAATGATAATAATGAGATTGTTAGCATAATATCCGAGAAACTAGTCACAAAAACTGTTTTCGCTAGGAAACCAAACTTCGAAAGCTCAGACTGTCTTTCTTAGCTAAGTTTTTACAAGTGGTAGCAATTGACTTCACATGAGTATGTGATAACCTCATCCAATGTCCAACGTTCCTCTCTCCACATGGCCAAATTCACTGATCACACGTAATTATATATTCATATATTTCGTGTACTTTTGAAGATTTGCATTAACTCTCTCAGGGATATACGGTTACCGTGTGCACCTTATGCGTGGGAGACTTCGATTACCGGTATCATGCGCGCCGCACCCACAAGATGTTTGGTTTGGACTAAGGTTTGAACTCGTTTCTCTTGCGTTTAAGTCAGCCGTGTTACCGGCTGACCTAAAACAGCCCTAACATATATTTATACAACGGGTATTTTTTACTTTATCAAAGCACAGCCCTTTATGACAGTGTTCATAAAAGATTTTAACTAAAAATAAATCAATCAAACATCGGGACTTCCCTGAAAACATACAGACTAACACGTCCCGCCATTGATATGCACCCACATAAATTTTGGAAAGTCGACGCCGTTGCCCGGTATGAGCTCATGTGGTTGGATCCCACACACACGTTAAGATGTAGGTCCACGTCTTAAATTTATTTATTTATTTATTTATTTATTTATTTAGCCTGTTTTGACTTACAATATGGAGAGTATCTCCTATAAGTTCTACAGTTGTCATGCATATAAATCAAATTGTAATTACAGCTTATTACACCATTTGAAGTACAAAATTATAATAAACATCACATGTTAAATTTGTTACATAATTACATCATATTCATACATCGTTATCATTTACAAATTCCTGAACTGAATAATATGCTTTAGAAAGTAACAGAGTACGAATTTTGTTTTGAGTATTAAAATTTACCTCTTTATAATGTGATGGCAACATATTATAAAGTCTCGTACAATTTAAATAAACATTTTTTTGGTACTTAGAGTAATTTTGTTGTACTACGTAAATGTCGTTTAGTTGCCGCGTGTTGTATGCATGAATATCTCTTGTTTGTATAAACATCTGTTTGTTTTGTTTCACGAAGTTTATACATTTATATATGTATAGGCTTGGAAGGGTTAAAATTTTTTGTGATCTAAATATTTGTTTACATGATGTTCTTTTATTTAGTCTGAATATTATTCGTAGTATTTTCTTTTGTATCCGAAATGTTTCCTGACTGCATGCGGCTGACCCCCAAAAGATAATTCCAAAACTGAGGAGTGATTGGACTTTTGCATAGTATATCGATAATAAGCTATTTCGTGAAACTGTATCTCGTAACCTAAAGAACGCAAAACATAAAGTAGTCAATTTTTTATTTAATGTTTTAACATGGGTTTGCCAAGACAAATCATCATCGATGTAAACTCCAAGTAATTTTGTTGCATTAGAATACTCAATTTGTTTTCCATTAATGTTTAGCGAAGGGAAGGATGGATTATTTCCTGGAAAACGAAAGTTAATTGCGACTGTTTTATCTGTATTTAGGAGAAGGTTATTTGCATTCAACCAAGTAACTATTTTGCTTATAACCTTTTCTGTCTTGACCAATACTAAATTTGGGTCTTGTTCAGTAATAACTATATTTATATCATCAGCATATAACATGCATTTTGTGGGGTGTAAAGTTTTTATCAGATCATTTATATAAATTATGAATAGAGTAGGGCCTAAAATAGAGCCCTGAGGGACACCTCTGGTAATTTTTGTTTGCTTTGAGAAGAAAGTGCAGGATCGATTTGATTCAACTTTTGTAATTTGAACAGTTTGGCATCTATTTGTTAGGTAGGATGAAAACCACTGGTTTGCTACGCCACGTATGCCATATTGAGACAATTTATTTAGCATAATATTGTGATCAATTTTGTCAAATGCCTTTGACAGATCGATGAATAAACCTAATGGGACGCTAAACTTAAAATCAACCTTTCTGTTATGACATGAAGTAAAATTAATTTTAGATAGAGAACTGCCGGACATTGTTTTGGTTTAAGAACATCGCCAGAGAAGTAGGGAAGAAATAAAAAGTATGTCTGAAAAAAGCAACGTATCTTACAAAAGAAACCTAAGAAATTACTTAAAATTCCATTTTAGGCTATGAAGTGTTAAGAATTCTGGAATTTATTTCCTTATAGCCTTGTTTTGCTGATTGCAGTAGTATTGTGTCATACAAGGTATCTACATAGCTAGACGTACGTAGTCATTCACATACGCTATTCTCTTTTGGAAAGTCGTGATACATAGGACTACACGGATATCAAACGCACGTAGAAACTAACATCATTCATGCACATTGAAAATGTTCCATACGGATTGTACACAATGAAGTTCTGATCTTCCGTTTCAAAGGAAAATAACGCGTGACCATCATCATCCTTATCATAATCGCTTTTCTCTTGATTTAACGGAAGAAAACTACCAGGATTTTTCAACTGAAAGAACTGACAGTTGTATGTCAAACCTTAATGCTCACTTTCCCACGTATTCAAGACCACGATCTTACAATATACTAGTGGCGGCTCCAGAGGGAAATAACATCAGTAATGGCGGTGAAACAGAGAGTGGGCTCCCCGCAAAATCTCCCTACCTCTGTCTTTGGTCTCTCTAGTGACTAGCGCCCGAACGAGAGGACAGACACCCAACGGGTCACAGACGTTCTTTAAATTCTAATGCGAGGCACAAATATTACAGGAAAGATAACGATATATGTTACATAGGACAGAATTATTGAACTTAAAGACTTTACTTAGCACAAAAAATTCAAGAAGTGAAAAACAATTGACGTTGTTAACGCTGCTAAACCTATTTTTTCAATTTGAATTTAGCAATCAATTTTGTAATAATAATAATAATAATAATAATAATAATAATAATAATAATAATAATAATAATAATAATAATAATAATAATAATAATAATAATAATAATAAGATAAAATAAAATAACATAAAATAAAAGATTGCCTACCCCAGGGAAGGGGATTCGGGAGGGCAAGAGAGGGCAGTTGTCCCCCCCACTTTTTTGAAGTGACCCCCTAATGTATATAGTTTCATTTGGAAATGTAAAGTTTTTGTATGTATTACTGGTTCATAGAAAAAATGGTGGCATATAACATTTGTCATTGCGTGAGTACGTATTGGTTATTTGTCTTCCCGTAGAGCTAAGAAAGCTACAGGAACATATCATGCCTTCCCCCCACCCCACTTTTAACGTCCAATCGCTGCCACTGGCCTACCCATTAACATACATACTTATTAATCCTTTACCCTGTTAGTCTAGTGGCTAGCTCACGCACCTTCCCGGTATGAACGTATAAAAACCAGTTGAGAATGCTCCAAGAGCATTGCCAGAACGGACTTAAAAGGAATTATTTTTTTTATTAACCTCTACAGGCTTTATACCAATTGTTCTATGTACTTTATTATCATATTTATTAAACAATTCTTGTAATATATCTATCCATTTACAATTTCCTTGAGTACTGAATTTTATACACATATTTTGTTTAAAAGTTCTGTTAAAACATTTTACGTTATGTTGTTTTACGAAAACACATGCTCAAAATGGAAGGCTCCAAATTGAAAAATTCGCAAACTCTCATCTCTCTATGACTAACGGTTCCTGAGATATGGCTCCTTAAATCCTTCGAAATCCGAAATTTTTTGGCCAATATCTCGGGAACGGTAAAAGTGACGCGAAAAATTCCATCACTTTCTCAGTTATTTTTGATGCGGGCCGAGATGTTCTTTCAAATGAAGGGCTCAAAATTGAAAAAAATCGCAAATAACAGACACCAGAAACGAACTTTTTAAGTTGTTTGAAAATTAAATGAATGATTGAAGTTCGGATTCCACTGTAAACCGTAGCTTCATGTTTCATACAGCCATCAGATTTGTGGAAGTTAGACACATTAGGAATTTTGGACCCAACAGAAACAAAATCCAGAAAAGAATCGGATGAAGCGGCTTTGAATCATTTTAAAGAAACTGTACGAGTTAATGAGGAGGGACGGTACGAAGTCAGTCTTCCATGGAAAGTTTGTCACCCAGAACTACCTGACAACCGAATACAAGCAGAAAAAAGATGTGTTTTGGTTACAGAAAAATTAATTGTAAATGGAAAGTATGAAGAATATGAGTCCGTGTTCAATGAATGGTTGCGAGATGGAATAATTGAAGAAGTCCCACCAGATGAGGTTACAGATTCAGGATATTATCTCCCGCATAGAGCTGTTTTCAAAGAAAGATCAACGACAAAAATTAGACCAGTTTTCGACGCTTCGTGTAAAGTACGAAATTCACCTTCGTTGAATGATTGTTTAGAGAAAGGTCCCAACCTTGTGGAGTTGATTAGTGACATTTTATTGAGATTTCGAGAGCATAAAATAGGGGTAATATCTGATATTAAAAAAGCATTTCTACAGATAGCTGTTAAAAAGGGGATTGTGATTTTTTGAGATTTTTATGGTGGAGAAATTTTGCTGAAAGAAACTTAAAAGTGTACCGGCATCGTAGAGTAGTTTTTGGTGTCAATTGAAGTCCATTTATGTTAAGTGCTGTTATACAGTTTCACTTAGAACATGTTTTTTCAGAGTACAAGGGTACAGCTAAAAAGTTGAAAGAATCATTTTATGTTGACAATTGTGTTACATCAGTGCGTAATGAAGAAGAACTCACCTCATTTATTGAACAAGCTAAGAAGTTATTAGCTGAAGCACAATTTGATTTACGTGGATGGGAATATAATAGTGTAGATGATAACAGTGAAAATCATGACAGTACCAATGTTCTAGGCATGTATTGGAACAAACAAAAGGATGTTATTATGTGTGATCTGAATAGTTTAAAAGGTGTTGAAGAACCTGTGACCAGAAGGAAAATGTTGGCGGTAGCTCATAGCATATTTGATTCATTAGGATTCCTGTCACCTGTGACTTTAGTACCTAAACTTTTGTTACAATACAGTTTCCGTAAGAAAGCAGGATGGGACGAGGAAGTATCTCCTGAAGTAAAACGAAAGTTTGATCGATGGGTAAAAGATTTATATCAGTTAAAACAAATAGCAATACCGAGATGTTTGTCGGTAGATGAATCAAGGAAGTCATGGTCTCTGCATATATTTTGTGATGCTTGTCAGTATGCATATGCTTGTGTTGTATACTTGAAAAGTGAACATAATGGTAAAGTTGTAGTCCAGTTGGTAGCCAGTAAGGCACGTGTTGCTCCTATGAAGGACATAAGTATCCCTCGTCTTGAGTTGTTAGCATGTTGCATTGGTGCACGTCTTGCGAATAATATTATTAGTAGTTTGAAATTAAATATTCCCGTAAATTATTGGACTGATTCTACAACTGCGTTATATTGGATTCAAAAGAACGAACCATGGAGTGTGTTCGTGTTTAATAGAGTCAAGGAAATTCGTTCGTTGAGTGACATAGCGTGTTGGAGACACGTACCTGGTAATTCTAATCCTGCGGACCTTCCCAGCAGAGGTTGTAATGCCGCAACTTTTGTGAAATCCCGTTGGTGGGAGGGACCGGATTGGTTGAAGTTAAGAAAACCTGATTGGCCCACAGAAGAAAGCGCTTGCGACAAAGTTGAAATAAATAAGGAAAGAAAGAAGACAGTAGTTGCGATGACTGTACAGTGCGAAGATGTGTGGTATCTGAGACGTTTCTCCAAGTATCAAAAGGTGTTGCGTATGATAGCGTGGATGCGCAGATTTATTATAAATTGTCGGACTGTACCGGTTAACAGAAATATCGGAGAGTTGACTATACAGGAGCTCAACGCTGCAGAAAGGCGGTTAATATATCTCATGCAAAAAGAGAGTTTTAATGACGACAGTGAGAAATTGAAGACGTTGATGACTTTCAAGGACGAAGAAAACTTGATCCGAGTCAAAACGAAGATTGTTAGAAGAGATGATAAAGAGAACTTTAGGAGTCCATTTGTACTTCCGTCAGATCATGAGTTAGTTCACAGAATGGTTATGGAGGAACATGTTAGGATGAACCATGCAGGAACCCAAATTTTATTATGTAAGCTAAGAGAAAATTACTGGATATTGCGCGGAAGAAAGACTGTACAGAGTGTAATTCGAAAATGTGTCGCATGTAGGAAACAAGACGCTGGAAGAATGACTACAGTTACAAGTTCCTTACCTGATGATAGAGTGCGCGATGCCTTAGCATTTGAGATAACATGAATTGATTTGACAGGACCGCTTATATTGAATGATGGAAATAAAGTTTGGATAGTGATATTTACTTGTGCGGTGTATAGAGCTGTGCATTTAGAATTAGTGTCTTCCTTGTCTTCCTGTGAATTCATGCTGGCAATGAGCAGATTTATTGCACGACGAGGTAGACCAAAGGTAGTGTACAGTGACAATGGAACGAATTTTTTGGCACTGTTAATTTGTTTAAGTCTATTGATTGGAAAGAAATAGAACTGAGTTGCTCTGTATATAAAATTCAATGGAAATTTATTCCCCCAGGAGCTCCATGGTGGGGTGGATGGTGGGAGAGAATTATACGTACCTTGAAAAATCTGTTGCGAAGAACACTAGGAAAAGCTTCCTTGAATTTTGAGGAGTTGTCTACTGTTTTATGTGACTGCGAATCCGTAATTAACTGTCGTCCTTTGACGTATATATCTGAGGACACTGAGGATTTTGTTGCTTTAACACCCGCTATGTTCATACAGGATGTTCAAGAAGTTGGAGTGCCTGACTTGGACCGAGTGGAAGACACATTATTGATCAAGAGATACAAGAGGTTGAGTGCTATTAGACAACAATTGCGAGACCGGTTCAGAAATGAGTACTTAAGTCTGTTGGTGCAAAAGCAATGGGATAAAGGACATGGTAGAGAAGTGCATCTGGGAGATGTTGTTTTGGTAGCAACAGAAGATAAGAAAAGAATTAACTGGCCACTAGGGAGAGTTATAGAATTGTGTCCTGATGTAAATAGTCATGTTCGAGTGGTAAAGGTGAAAACATCAAGTGGAGTTTTAACTCGACCTATACAGAAATTATATCCTTTAGAGATAGTGTTTCCGACCGATCAAAGTAAACAGGTTTCGTCTAAGACTGTTGAGAAGATCGAAAACTCTGGAACAGATGAAGAATCGATGGCAGAGCCAAGTGGTGATGAACGAAAAGTAGTCACTAGAAGTGGACGTGATGTAAATGTTCCATTACGGTATTTGTTTTGATTGCTATTCGCAATCAAAAGGTGGGAGGATGTAGCGTTCTGAGAAGAACGAATGTAGAACAGTAAAAAAGAAGAAGAAGAAAGTTATTATAGTATAGTGGAAGTGGGACATTTTTTGTTTCATGGAACTTCTGTTTTCTAGGAAAATAATGTTTGTCTTGCCTAGATATTACTGAAATGAGTTTTGGCTATATTAAGAAGATGTATAACAGATATTGTACCAAGTAGTTGAATGTTGAGAATAAATGCATGATCTATCCAACGTGGGAACTATGTTTTTTTGTTATGAATGTTCGAGATCAGACACAATTATTGTCTGCACGTGGATTGGAGTCTGGTGGAAAATATAGTTAGGTTGTTGGTAGCAACTATTAGAGTGTAATTGGTGAAATTACAGTAAAGTACTTAAGCTTCGCAATAATTAGATTTAACAATTGGTGTCCATGATTGTAGGGATGTATGTTCAACTGCTGTTTACTTGCTATCACAAATAAACTAGTGCAGTAGCTCCCAACCGATATGTCGCGACACACTGGTGTGTCACGCAGTCTTTTAAGATGTGTCGCGAAATTTTAGATATTAAAAATCATGAAGAATTTAATAAAAAAAACTTAAAATCGAGACAGACTGTACTAATCAATACCTCTAGCGGTAGTAATAACCCTCACTGATATATAGAGTCATTAAAAAAGTAATTGATTTCACTATTGTAAGAGTTATTATTATTATTATTATTATTATTATTATTATTATTATTATTATTATTATTAATAATAATAATAATAATAATAATAATAATAATAATAATAATAATAATAATAATAATAATAATATAGAACAAATGTGTTGCGATGTCCTGAATGTTCAGTAAAATGTGTCGTCAGTCAGAAAAGTTTGAGAACCACTGAACTAGTGTACATTTTTAAAGTAGTTTTCCTTTAACGAGAAATAACGTAGACGTGAAATTATAATGTGTGACTCATCAACAATGAAAGCCATTATGGTTGAACTGTTCGTAACTTTACTATAACTGGCTATTTCTTTTAACAATAATGAATACAACAGAAACAATACTGAACTGATATTGTTTATAAAATAAAAATCTCTGAGCAACAGATGAGCGCACGGAGTCGTTTAAAGTAGACGTGGTTTTAAAAAGCGGAAACTGCGAAATGACTTCAAGCACATCTTTTAATCTACAACTTTCAGAAGTGCGACCTCCTGGCACCTTGGTTCGCATGACATCAGGACTTACGTGTTTACACCCAACTGAATCTCGCCTACGTTTCAATTCTCATAGATCTATGACTGCAACTCACACGGGGAACCTCAGCAGAGCTGAGAGTGAATATGGAACACGGCATATCTGCAGCCGTAGTTGGATTTTTAGTTGCACTCGGTGGCTTCGAGTGAGAACGCGAAGATCTTTTGGTCTACAAAGACATGAAGAAACCAGAAATATTAATAGAATGTCTACGCTTGTTGCAAATCATGACGGCCATGTGAATTTGAAAGCCAGTTCAGTGATGCCAGACCCGCTAGAATGTAATTTCTCACCAAATGACCTTCTGGTGGCTAGACAACGAAGAAAACTATGGAGAAAGATAATAGAAATTTTGAGATGGTCATTTATACACCAAAGTTTATGCTCTTCTTATCGCTTGATAAGCATTTTTGGAGAAACAATGCTGAAGACAATGGGCGATCTTTCAGTGTTGCCATCATTCTCGTCAGAAGAGTTTGACGATCAAGGGTTGCCATATGTATTTTGCAACCAGCTAGAAGTTTATCATAACATTGCCTCAAACACTGTTGCAATACTTGGAAAGGATTGGCGTGGGACATCCGCTCTTCTCACTGCCCTGGATTTTGAACAGATGGTCACTTGTGCTATAATTAATTATGGACCAGTTGAGCTCTTGAGTTTTGTTGAATGGACAGTGTTAAACCATCTTCTCGGAATAAAAATTCATCCAGTTACAAGAGATCAATATGATATCTGCCATTACGCTGCGTTAATAATCATTTTTGATTTGAATACAAGGCGACTTATCAAATGTCGTTTGGCAAACAGGAAAAAGCTCTTTAGAAATTGGAGAGACATGCTTTGCAATATTGAACCATCACAATCACAGGAGGAAGAGAATTTTGAATTTTCAAGCTCAACTGAGTATTTTGAAGAAAATCAAATTGGTCTATGTTCAGTGCAGTTCTTTCCTCGTTGTAGGAAGTGGATTCACAAGAGATGTCGAAGACTCTTAACTTTCTGTATTGGACACAAGAAACACAACCGATCAGAAAATGACGAGCCACAAACCTTACTGTATTCATCAGAGCTGCTTTCCAGGAAAAAGAAGAAGAGACTATACCGAAGGATTTTAGAATACATGAGGTGGTCTTTTTCATATAAAATGGTCTCTTCTACCTGCTACATGATGACAATTCAAGGAGAAACGTTATTGCACGCAATGGGGGATCTCTCCGTCTTGCCATCTTTCTCCTCCATTGATTTCGATGATCAAGGACTCTCTTATGTATTCGCTGATCGGATTTATGTTTTATTTGACCCGTCCAGCAATGATATTACTCTCGCTGCAAACGACTGGCGTGGAACAGTAGTTCTTCCAACTGCATTGGACTACGGAACTATAATTGGCTGCTCTATTGTTAATTATGGGCCGGTGAAATTATTTACTTTCCTTGCGTGGACCTTATCGAACCATTTATTAGGGATAAAGATCCATCCAATAACAAGAGAAGCTCATGACATCTGCCATTATGCAGCTTTGATTATCATATTTGATTTACGGAGAAGGAAGCTGGTAAAATGTGGAAGGGCGAAGAAGGAAAAATTATTTAGGAATTGGAAAAGTATTCTGTCTGAGAGTTTGTTGGAAACATCGAAGGAAGAAGACTTTGAACCTCCGAACAACATATCTGATTCAACAGCAGCATCTGACAATCAGAGTCGATTCTCCCAACGAGGATGGTTTTCTCGTACGAGAAGATGGTTTGGAAAGAGATGTCGCATGCTCATTCCTCGTTGCATCAGATAAATATGTTGGGTTTAGCATCACGTAATTGATTTATTCGCTATATACTAGAAGATAAATCATTTGTCAACATTCTACTCCTGATTTATTAAAAAAAAAAAGTCTAACCAACGACCTACGTAAGTTCTCAACATTTGCACCGACAAGTATTCTAAGTTTTCCCCATGTGACTACATGAAAATATGAGATTGTTCAGATATTAAACATGTATACACGTAAAGAGATACAAAGGAAACTGATGTTAATAGCTTACCACAAGGATCGCTGCAAGAAACCATCAAAGCACTGGCTCTGTGGTAAGAATACATACAGCTGCTGTAAATGCAGCTACAAGGAAACAGTGCTATTCAATATCCCTGTTTGTAAGCAGCACCCCTTTTATCTTGTTTCACAATGGGATATATTTTTCTTTTTTCCTTTCTTCTATTTTGGTCGTTTATTTGGATTTAAGTAGAAAATGCCATTTAAGTCAACAAAAAAGAAGAAGACGAAGAGGAAATTGAAGTAAAAATCCACTTTATCTCTGGATGATTAAATTTTTGAGTTTCCTAAGATTCACATACAAAGAACATCACTCATCTTAAACTTCTGGTATAGTAGTAGTAGTAGTAGTTGCAAGATATAGAAAAACTAAAAATTCTAGATTCATTTACTATTCTTGTATAATTTTACAACCAATTTTCATTACAATCAATTTTCTTTTGTATTTGACTGAAAATTAATAAAGGTTTCAATAATCCTGATTTATATTTGATTATTTAAACGAATTATAGTTATATTTGCCAGAATAAGCCATACAGGGTGTGTATAAAGAAAAGGGAAACTTGGATTTGCTAAAAATTAAAAAACCTTGTCAAGCAGAATATGCGAAGAGATTAACTTTTTACTAATTGCTAATGGATTTTTATGTAACTAAGTCTTCTACCTGCAATAAGTGACCTTCCAATAATGGCAGATTACCTATGGTGATGATGATAAGTGCAAAAGGTAAGTTATACGAATAATCAGCACCCTATCCAGTTTGACGTTTGCACCGAAAATCAAACTCACAATCAGAATTATGTGAATCAAACATGTGAACATTAGGCACTATCTTACAGGGTGTGATTGAAAAGTACCGGAACTTTTCCCGCTGCGCGGCTCCCTGGCGGTCGAAAAATGTGAGGGGTGGGGGAAAATGTGCGCGGGACCTTCCTCTTTCAAGCGGAACTTGGCCCAGTGCGCTGCGAGCAGCGGTTGAGAAAGCATCGCTGTCCACGCGAACGTCGTTTTGGTCGTCAGTAACGTTTTTTGAGCGCCGAAAATGGAGTAAAAGATTGACCAACGCTACGTCATCAAGTTCACCGAGGGGTCGTACTCGTAGCACCATGTTTCATCACCACTAATCACACTGTCTAATAACTCTTCGTCGGCTTCCACACAATCCATCACTTCACGACACATTTTCACTCGCAGTTCTTTTTGCTCCTCGGTCAACACCTTGGGGACCAGTTTGGTGCACACCTTCCGCATGTTCAATTCTTCAGTCACAATTTTTTTGCACTGCATAGTATGTCAAATTAAGTTCTTCGCTGATCTCCCGGAGGGTTTTTTTTTCTCATTCGCTCAGCCGCGTTACTGTCAGCCGGTGCGTTGAGCATTCAAAACCGGCGAAGTATCATTATTGCGAATGATTTATCTTTTGGGTTTATTTATTTCATAATTTTGAAGAAGGAAAGGGAAGGGGAAAAGGACGTGAAACCAAAACAAAGGATTGGACAAAAAATAAAGATAAAACGAACAAAAAACAAAAAAAATAACTAAACTTAATGTTTGCTTAACTCTACTCTCATTTCTAGCCTTGTGAGATTTTGTGTGTTTTTTGTTTTATTGAGTTCGAGTTTGTTACGTGTGTGTTGTTTTGTATGTCGTATGTTTTGTGTTTTCGTGTTTACCTATTGGTCATCTTTTTCTTTCCTTCAGGTTTTCACTCTGTATGTTTGGTTTCTCTGGTTTCTGCCTGCATTTCTCTCCTCTGTGTTCTATTTCACATTTGCACTATTTACACTGGCTTTTCACCTTTATATTTTACCTCTTTTCACTATCCTGCATCAACACTACACTACACTCACTACAGATATTGACACTGACTGCTTTTGATGAAATCACTGACCTTCACTAACTAGTACTTACACTATGAAACACACACGCTACACTTACTTTTATCTAAATTTTCACATTTTCAAAACTTTTAATTTTCTGATGCTTCTATATAAGCGTTTCCTGTTACTTTTGCTTTGATGCTTTAGTGTTTTCAGTTGCGTATCAATGCCAGTTTCCACCCATTTGTGCTGGCTTGAGGTCCAGGGCCCACTCAGAGCCTCCCGGAGGGTTGTCCGACGGTCCAGGTTTAGTATTCGCGAACTCGATCGACGTTTTTGACGTCGACGGCCTCCCAGAGCGTGGTTCGTCATCGGCCTCCTCCCGGCCTTCCCTGAAGGCCTTGTGCCACTCAAAGATCCGAGTACGGGACATCACATCTTCCCCAAAGGCTTCCATGAGCAGGTCCTGGGTCTCGGTGAACGTCTTTTTTAGTTTGACACAAAACTTGATGGCGTAGTGTTGGTCAATCTTTGACTCCATTTTCGACGCTCAAAAAACGTGACCAACGACCAAAACGACGTTCGCGCGGACAGCGATGCTTTCTCAACCGCTGCTCGCAGCGCACTGGGCCAAGTTCCGAATGAAAGAGGAAGGTCCCGCGCACATTTTGCCCCACCCCTCACATTTTTCGAACGCCAGGGAGCCGCGCGGCGGGAAAAGTTCCGGTACTTTTCAATCACACCCTGTATATCTATTTTGGTGAAACTGCTTGAAATAAAGGCAAACTATTTGTCATATTTTGAATATATTTCTGGCGTAAATATATGTTCCAATTTACAAACATACAATTTATTTTATAATGCTTCGTATAAACATGAGGTGACTTCAAGAAAAGGACCTCAAAGAACACTATAAATTCTATTCTTTTGTATTCCGTTCTTTATCACATTTCAATGAGCTGAGACACGATCACTTTGACATCGTTCCCAACAGAAGAAACTGTTTAATGCAACACACAAATTCGAAGCTACTCGTAAGCTACGAAGACAGGTGAAGTTGTCTAAGGCTAGCCTTTCGTGAAACTTCGGTAAACGTAAGTGACATAGAGATGGGCATAATACAGGGTGTACCAGAAATAGTGACTCACCTTTTGAGTGATCAGTACATTTTTATTATAAACAAGAATGGAATGAAACAAAATTGTAGGTACAAAGGAATGATGTAAAAATCAAGCGCTTTACAGTATCTAATCACTATTCTCCATTTGGAGGTCTACTTGGCTGCCATTAAAACCGATGCGTGCCTGCATCCGGAGACTCACATTTCTCCACGCATCTCGGCACATCTGAATGGGAATGTTGATGAATTCCTCGGTGATTCGCGCCACCAATTCCACAACACTGTTTATGGGTCTTGCATATATCTTGTTTTATTCAAGTGTCTTCATAGGAAGAAATCGGGAGAGATGAGGTCTGGCGAGCGTCCGTCCTCCACTGTCCGCAAGTACCACTCAACAAACTCGATACGGCGATCGGGAACGTCATCATTGAGTACGTGCAGCAGGCGAGGATGATAGGGCGCAGTTTCAGATCCTAGATAACCCTAGCAATCGATGACTTAGGGATAGTCAGGGTGCGAAGCAACTGTCGAATCGATTTCGACTTCTGCGGTGACCTTGCAAGTTCAACCTGTATCCGAGTTGCATTTGCGGGATTGTTGACGAACCTAGGCCTACCCAGCCTCTTGGCATCAATTTCACTACTAGTGGTATCGAAGGTTTCTTTATCCTTGTTATTACATTCCACTCTGGCGCAGGATCACCATTCAGCTCCTTCCATCGTCGCTGGACTCCATAACATTGTGCGTCTCAGAAAATAGGTGAACGCACTGGACACGTTTCTCAAGTGTCAGGTGAGCCACCATCTTGTAGTGTTGCGAACTGAAAAAAGGAAAACACCGTTACACTACAACAAAAACCAAACAATATTAATCATACAGTCTAACCTACTGCATCTCACAAGTGTCACTACTTTTGGTAGCAACTTTGATAATCGAGTGATTGCACATTGTTGTGAAAATAATCGAATGAACTGTTCGAGCAATTTACTAGGAATTCTTGCTTATGTGCTAATCACGGAGACAACTCGAACTCGAACTGACAGATCCTGAACGGTTTGAATCGAAATAATGAAACTCGAACTTTACTGAAACTTCGCGAATTGTCTTTGTCTATGAATGACCATGTTGTCATTGAGTAGGTCCCTCGAAATACCGTAAGAGAGTTCACTATGATTTTTTATGCAAAAAAATTCTGCTTACAGTGTATCCAATGTTGTTTTAGATCAGTGGTTCCCAACCTTCTCTACCTTCCGCTCTCCTCATAAACCTTGCAAACTTCATGTCCCTATCTCGACCTTTAGCTCGTTGGTCATAAGTTGTTTTTGGCTGACCTCTTCTGCGATTTCAGATAACAACTTTGATTCTCAAATCTTTAATAATAATAATAATAATAATAATAATAATAATAATAATAATAATAATAATAATAATAATAATAATAATAATACCCTATTCTCATGAAGTTACGTTTATTTTTAGCAAGACATGCATGCTATTGTAGTGCTTATTATTATTATTATTATTATTATTATTATTATTATTATTATTATTATTATTATTATTATTATTACCAAATTTCCTCTTTATGAAGCCACAACTCTTACTCAATAGTTATTTTGTATTTGTTCGATATTTAATTTAACGTCTATTTGTCACAACATTTATAATATTTGTAAGTTAAATAGCCATAAGAAAAACCGAAATTTAGTACACATTCTTGGTTCCATGTAAATCAGTTATGAATTGTTTCAATGCCGATTTTTTTTAAAGTAATTTCAAACACACCGTCAACGTTTACGAGAACTAAAAAAAAAAAGGTAATGAAATTCTTAACGAACACCTATAAAAACGAAGAGTTGCGCATAATGTCGAAAGAGAATAGAGCAGTATTTAGTATTTATTTATTTTCGGCGCTGTTAGTAACCATTATATACGAAAAGCTTAGATTACTTAGTTTGAGGTTGTTTAGTGATCGATTGATAACGAGATTTTGCTTTCTTGTTTGAACAGTGTCGTTAATGTGTTTCTGAATAATAACGCAGATTGTCTAATTCTTGGTTTCATTAAATTTTCAGACCGGTGTTCTGATCTGAGAAGTTTATTTTGTGATATTGTGAATTTTGTAATGACTTTGTAGTTTCTCGTTCTTGTCAGTGTGTGTGTGTCAATTAAATCGTAGCTTCCAGTTCTAACAGAAAATTGTGTAGTGAAGGTGGCATCAGATATGGTTTTATGTTCATTGAAAAAGATTATATTCAACTACCACAACGTGTTGTGATGGGGCATTCTGTCCTTATGAATGATGCTTTTCACCCTATCTGATTGGAACATTTGTCCACACTATATACAGCATTGAAAGACACTCGCTGAAACTTATGAAACTGGAGGAGTGCTCTGAAATCTGTCACGAACAAATGAGAAGGTGGTGAAAACATCATATGGACTTCCACTTCTAATACCAAAGATAAAAAAAACTCCTACTATTAAGATTTTTATCAACCAAAATTGATCTTGAGGATTAAAATGATCTTGGATTTAAAACATCAGATAGTTAACCTTCCCTAAACTAAATTAATTGACTTTCAATATCGCAAAAAATGGTTGGAAGCTTTATCAATTTACTTACTCGTCTATTTCAAAATATGCCGTTTGCCGTGAGGAATCACTCGGGTAGTTGAAATGGTCATGAGAAACTAATGAATATCTCACTAGTTTTAAGTTCGATGTCTTCTTATACCTTTCTCATATTCCTGCTTAAGAGTCATAAGTTTCTTTTATGTTAATATTGATTAATAAAAAATGATTAATCAAATATCTTGAGTTAGGTATGGTATATGATATCAGTTTATATTATTTGCCATCAACCAGTATCCCACATTGTCGTATCTGTGCATGGGAGGTAGGTTCTAATCTCTTCTTTGTAGAAGTAAAATAAAAGAACCTGATTTACCTCAAAATGCTTAGTCACAATTTTATTTACTCCAAGAGAATTTTAACATGTACAAAATGATAATAATGAGATTGTTAGCATAATATCCGAGAAACTAGTCACAAAAACTGTTTTCGCTAGGAAACCAAACTTCGAAAGCTCAGACTGTCTTTCTTAGCTAAGTTTTTACAAGTGGTAGCAATTGACCTCACATGAGTATGTGATAACCTCATCCAATGTCCAACGTTCCTCTCTCCACATGACCAAATTCACTGATCACACGTAATTATATATTCATTTATTTCGTGTACTTTTGAAGATTTGCATTAACTTTCTCAGGGATATACGGTTACCGTGTGCACCTTATGCGTGGGAGACTTCGATTACCGGTATCATGCGCGCCGCACCCACAAGATTTTTGGTTTGGACTAAGGTTTGAACTCGTTTCTCTTGCGTTTAAGTCAGCCGTGTTACCGGCTGACCTAAAACAGCCCTAACATATATTTATACAACGGGTATTTTTTACTTTATCAAAGCACAGCCTTTATGACAGTGTTCATAAAAGATTTTAACTAAAAATAAATCAATCAAACATCGGGACTTCCCTGAAAACATACAGACTAACACGTCCCGCCATTGATATGCACCCACATAAATTTTGGAAAGTCGACGTCGTTGCCCGGTATGAGCTCATGTGGTTGGATCCCACACACACGTTAAGATGTAGGTCCACGTCTTAAATAGCCTCGGTCCTGAATGGGACGCTAAACTTCAAATCAACCTTTCTGTTATGACATGAAGTAAAATTAATTTTAGATGGAGAACTGCCGGACATTGTTTTGGTTTAAGGACATCGCCAGAGAAGTAGAGAAGAAAGAAAAAGTATGTCTGAAAAAAGCAACGTATCTTACAAAAGAAACCTAATAAATTACTTAAAATTCCATTTTAGGCTATGAAGTGTTAAGAATTCTGGAATTTATTTCCTTATAGCCTTGTTTTGCTGATTGCAGTAGTATTGTGTCATACAAGGTATCTACATAGCTAGACGTACGTAGTCATTCACATACGCTATTCTCTTTTGGAAAGTCGTGATACATAGGACTACACGGATATCAAACGCACGTAGAAACTAACATCATTCATGCACATTGAAAATGTTCCATACGGATTGTACACAATGAAGTTCAGATCTTCCGTTTCAAAGGAAAATAACGCGTGACCATCATCATCCTTACTAACATAATCGCTTTTCTCTTGATTTAACGGAAGAAAACTACCAGGATTTTTCAACTGAAAGAACTGACAGTTGTATGTCAAACCTTAATGCTCACTTTCCCACGTATTCAAGACCACGATCTTACTAGTGGCGGCTCCAGAGGGAAATAACATCAGTAATGGCGGTGAAACAGAGAGTGGGCTCCCCGCAAAATCTCCCTACCTCTGTCTTTAGACTCTCTAGTGTCTAGCGCCCGAACGAGAGGACAGACACCCAACGGGTCACAGACGTTCTTTAAATTCTAATGCTAGGCACAAATATTACAGGAAAGATAACGATATATGTTACATAGGACAGAATTATTGAACTTAAAGACTTTACTTAGCACAAAAAATTCAAGAAGTGAAAAACAATTGACGTTGTTAACGCTGCTAAACCTATTTTTTCAATTTGAATTTAGCAATCAATTTTGTAAAAATAATAATAATAATAATAATAATAAGATAAAATAAAATAACATAAAATAAAAGATTGCCTACCCCAGGGAAGGGGATTCGGGAGGGCAAGAGAGGGCAGTTGTCCCTCCCACTTTTTTGAAGTGACCCCCTAATGTATATAGTTTCATTTGGAAATGTAAAGTTTTTGTATGTATTACTGGTTCATAGAAAAAATGGTGGCATATAACATTTGTCATTGCGTGAGTACGTATTGGTTATTTGTCTTCCCGTAGAGCTAAGAAAGCTACAGGAACATATCATGCCTTCCCCCCCACTTTTAACGTCCAATCGCTGCCACTGGCCTACCCATTAACATACATACTTATTAATCCTTTACCCTGTTAGTCTAGTGGCTAGCTCACGCACCTTCCCGGTATGAACGTATAAAAACCAGTTGAGAATGCTCCAAGAGCATTGCCAGAACGGACTTAAAAGGAATTAATTTTTTTTATTAACCTCTACAGGCTTTATACCAATTGTTCTATGTACTTTATTATCATATTTATTAAACAATTCTTGTAATATATCTATCCATTTACAATTTCCTTGAGTACTGAATTTTATACACATATTTTGTTTAAAAGTTCTGTTAAAACATTTTACGTTATGTTGTTTTACGAAAACACATGCTCAAAATGGAAGGCTCCAAATTGAAAAATTCGCAAACTCTCATCTCTCTATGACTAATGGTTCCTGAGATATGGCTCCTTAAATCCTTCGAAATCCGAAATTTTTTTGCCAATATCTCGGGAACGGTAAAAGTGACGCGAAAAATTCCACCACTTTCTCAGTTAGTTTTTGATGCGGGCCGAGATGTTCTTTCAAATGAAGGGCTCAAAATTGAAAAAAATCGCAAATAACAGACACCAGTAACGAACTTTTTAAGTTCTTTGAAAATTAAATGAATGATGGAAGTTCGGATTCCACTGTAAACCGTAGCTTCATGTTTCATACAGCCTCGCTGCCCAAAATGGACGCTAAACTCCAATCCAATAACACTATACCAATTAACAGAATAATTTAAAACAGATACAAAAAGGAAGAAAAAGATAAGTAACGGCGAAAATTAATCTCTCGTTTATTTACAATATTTATTAACTTGTAAAATAGGGATAAGATAATATTTTAATGATACATTGAAATTCAACTATGTATTCGGTTTCGATCATTTCTACTAAAGCAAATAAGTAATTCATTCGACTACTCTTTTTCAGCACCAAGATGCTGCCATACTGGTTAACATCAGAAATTCCATATTATAGTAATTTTTTAAGTACTATATTGTTAGTACCAAAAGAGAAAATTACGCCTAATTCTAAGACAGGAAGGCTATGCTTATCTTCTCCAGCGAGAGAATGCAATGCAACATTTTTATAATTTACTTATATCTACGTTACTGGAGTATGGATCATGGATCACAAATTAAAAAAATACAAATCTCCGGGTGTAGACGAATTTCGGCTAAGTTAATTTTAGCAGGAGGCGATACACGACCCTATACGCAGATGAAATTATTTGGAGATAATCAGTACGGATTTAGACGAAATCGATCAACTGTCGACCAAATATTTTCCATTCGACAAATACTCGAAAAGAAGTGGGAATGCAATACACCGGTACATCAACTATTTATTGATTTTAGAAAGGCTTACGGCTCGGTTAGGATTGAAACATTGTATAACATTCTTATAGAATTTGGAATACCGAAAAAGCTAATTAAATTAATTAAGATATGTTTAAGTGAATCCCAAAGTAAAGTCCGGGTAGGAAAACTTTTCTCCATGAGCTTGCACGTCGAAAATAGCCTGAAACAAGGAGATGCGTTGTCGCCATTATTATTCAACTTTGTTCTGGAATACGCTATAAGGAAAATCAAAGATAGTAATCTGGTCTTAGAGTTGAATAATGTTTACCAGGCTATAGCGTATGCTGATAATGTAAATTTAATAGGGAATGATAGGAGAACAATAGAAAGAAATGCAGAGGTCTTATTAAACGCTTGAGGGAACATGGGTTTAGAAGTAAATGCAGAGAAAACTAAATACATGCAAGTTCGTTGGGATCGTAATATGGCAAATTATGAATGCGTTAAAATATATGATAATATTTTTGACAAGGTGGATACTAGGGTGGAGTGAAAAAGAGGCCAAAAAAATTTTTTTTCGAAATTCGATTTTGGATAGGGGGCAAAAGTTGCATCATATTATAGTACTTTACCATGGAAAATTTCAATTCTCTAAAATAATTTTTAGCCGGGGCGCAATGGCCCTTAAGTTTGATAGATTATGCAAATAAGTGAAAAGAGGCCAATTAAAAAAAAAAATCTAAATTCGAATTTGGATATGGGGCAAAAGTTGCATCATATCGTAGTACTTTACCATGGAAAATTTTAATACTCTAAAATATTCTTAGCCGGGGGTCAATGGGCCTTAAGTTTCGCAGATTTTGTAAACAAATACACGTTTGTTGTGTATTTGTGTAATTATTAGACAGCTTTTCGCTTGAAGTAGACTGTAATTTGAGGGTGTTAAGATTCGTTGTCGTGACGAGTTGAATTTTTAAAACTCCCGAAGTTCATATTCTGTGTTACAGGCTACATCAAGAAGGAATTCACCACTAAGAGGTGGCTGCCGTCGAGTTCAAGCCCACACACCCGCAAACATTAGATTAAATGTTTCATAAGTTTCGTTCACGTCTTCCTGCAGAATATTGCGACTTTGTCTCAAAAGTAGGCATGTATTTTCTCGAGTCAATTTTGGAACGAATAAAGAAATCGCTCTCTCGTGCCGCACATACTGAAAGAAGTTTCACTAATTATTTCCACTAATCTTTCCACTACTTACGTATGATATTTCAACTCAGGGATATCAATACATGTATTTTCTGAAGTGCGAATTTCTTGCAATTTTTCATGTCTCATAAGTCAGTATTAGCGTTCTGTTATGTTACACTCATTCCAGTTTATCATTTGTGTAATTATTAGTCTCGAAGTTTAATACTGGCACTTCGAAGGAACGGTTTCAGAAGGTTTACACTGCTTTCTGGATTGAAATATTTTATCAGTAGCAAGGATTCGTGTAGTCGATCTGTCGACATCAATCATGGCAATAAGAATATTTTGAGGATTCGCATAGAATGCATTTCTGGAAATTACTTTATTGACTGGAGTCTTGTATAGTTCTTGCAAGCATCGCGGAAGTTTTATGGTCAGGAACAAATGTTTAGCTCCGTATTTGACGAGAGGTTTCAGTTTGATGTTGAACCACACTGGTGCATATACTTTTACCACGAACTTTGATAGAGTTTTGAGCTCCTCTGAAGGATTTGGCATTGATATATACACCTATAGAAGCAAAAGTCTGCAACCCACTGTTAATCAGCAAATATGCCCAGGTTTCTTAATCTGCTAGGCTTTTATCTCAGTCATCTTATTACAGGTTGGAGTATTTTACACAAGTGCCTCTGATCATAACTGACATAAGGCACGTTTAGGAGTGTAGGAGATTCTGAAGAAATCTTTTCGAAGCCGTACTGAATTTGTTTCACAATTCACAAATGATCTACCAATAGAGCCAAAGAAAGTGTAAGGGCCAGACTTACACCATCGATTTCTTTTAGTAAATGACGAAGTGGTAGTTCAATGAACTGCAATAACCATGTGCACCACTGCAAGGACCTCCTTAAATGGTTTTCGAGCACTGTAATCACTCCTCCTTTTGACACAACATTAATATTAGTGCCATCGCAGCCGCTAGCTACCACATCTGGTAGGTCCACATTATTTTCTTGTAATTCGCGGCAGATGAAACTAGCAATATTCTTTGCTGATGCTGATCCCGTCAAAGCATTTCCGGCATAACCGACAATTTGTTTCCCGGTTCTACACGGATAGAACAATGTTCTTCTATCTTCATATTTCTGACTTCGGACATCGTGAGCGTTTGGTTTTTCTTCCAATCAAAATAGATGGCACGAGGTTTCACTTTGTTAACAGTCTCTAGTTCTTACACTTATATCATTTTTCACAACCTCTTTGAATTTTACTTCTGTCAAGTATGTTTTGGGACTGCTCTAGACTCACATATTAAAAATCTTCCAAAACCGCAGTAGCAATTGCTGCAATTTTTCTTCTAGTCATGCCGGTTTTCTCCTTCACTTTTGCTAATGTCGGGACAAATTTTCTCATTTGCGTGCATCCAATCTGTGCTTGCTCTCTTGTCTTCTTCAAAGGATATTTCCAATTAAAATTGATCTCCTCCAGCTTCAGTGTGCTCTTTATTGCCTTCCTATCTTGTTTCCGAAGATGACAAGTAGTCTGAAGATTCGATAATGTAACAATAGTAGAGTATAATACGCTTTGGTTGAAAGCTTCACCATAAGATTACTTTTTGGCTTTCCTTCCTTCTCTTTTCTTGAATTTCTTTATCCAAGTAATATCAATAATACCGAATATCATTTTTTATTCACCATCCAGCAACACAACTAGGCTAGTTATCGCCCGGGGCAAGAACTCGCCTTAGCACCTCCTGACCAACCAAACCAAAAGGCTCCCCAATTATACCTGATATTGGCATCAGACAATAATTCTCCTATTCCATTCTTTCTTCAAGTGATAAAACTTGATTTCAAAATTGCAGTACATATTTTAATTTTTAGTACAAGATAAAACATTAAACTGCTTTGTAACTAATTAACAAATAATCTGAGAGTAGCATGCTTGGCACATTCTTACAGTCTTAACGAAATAACTGCAAATCGCAATGTTTTTGGAATTATATCAGGATGGGGATATGTGTGGAATGAATCAACAGTCTGTTGCTTTAGAATAGAATATTTAATTATGAAAAACAATCAAGCTGTTGTTTTGAGTGTACGCGAACATTTTACAAATCTCTTAAATCGTTGTAAGTTAAATGAAAACACAAAAAGCTGGAACTAAAATTTAACCTTGCGGGCTCTTTTGAATGCAGAGGTTTTTATAACGTCCTCAAAACATAGCTTTGAAGCTAACTTATGATCTATGGATATGATCCTAAGGGTGGTGAGTGGTTGTTGCCCTCTTAAGTTTCTGAGGTATTTTTTTAATGATCTTTAGTTTGTTAAAACTCCTTTGCTTGCTTTATAGTGAAAATAATTATTTGCCCAGTTTTGCGCTCCCCAATTCGGCGCCCGGGGCACAAGCCCCGTTTCCCCCTACTTACGTCACTGTCACCACCAACCAAACTATTATACTATTAACAATACTGCCAAAAGTTCATTGTAGGATATCAGAAGACATTAAATAGCAAAAAGCTTTTTTTAATGACAAACTCGCAAAATGCTCATAGTTGATCACTTTTCGTCTTATTATTCCCAAGTTTCAAAACCATTGCGCCCCGGCTAAAAATAATTTTAGAGAATTAAAAAAACTCATGTTGTTATCTATTGACAAAGGATGCATCTTTTGCCCTCTATCCACAATACAAATTAAAATCTACATTCAGCGAACATTTGTTAAATAGTTACATAGTAAACGGAAATTGATTTGCAAAATCTCAAACTTAAAGCCCCTTGCGCCCCGGCTAAAAATTATTTTAGAGAATTGAAATTTTATATGGTAAAGTACTACGATATGATGCAACTTTTGCCCCCTATCCAAATTCGCATTTCGAAAAAAAATTTTTTCACTCCACCCTAGTGGATACTTTCAAATATCTAAGATCAATATTAACAGATGAAAACCATATTCACAAAGAAATTAAATGTCGACTAAAAGCAGGGAATTTGTGTTATTATTCAGTTTAAAATCTCTTGTCTCCGCGAATTCTGTCGAGGAATTTGAAGCTTAAAATATATAAATTGATAGTCATGCCTGTTGTTCTGTATGGTTGCGAAGCATGGTCAATTACTCTGAGGGAAGAACATAGAGTGAAAGTATTTGAGAGCAAGATCATGAGACGAATATTCGGACCGAAGAGGAACAGGAATGGAGAATGGCGGAAACTTCATAACGAGGAACTACATCATTTATAGTGTTTACCAAACATTGTTAGGGTAATCAAGTCTAGGAGGATCAGGTGGACAGGTCATGTAGCCAGGATGGAAGAAAGTAGAAACGTTTTTAAAGTCGTAACTGGAAGACCAACCGGAAAATCACATTTGGAAGACCTAAGCGCAGATGGGAGGACAATATTAAGATGGATCTCGCAGAGATAGGAATACAAAGTAGAAACTGGATCCAGTTGGCTAAGGGTAGAAGTTAGTGGAGAGCTTTTGTGAACGAGGCATTGAACGTCCGGGTTCCAAAGGCCAAAGAGTTAGTTAATACGTTATTGGGGTAGTTTAGCTACAAACTGGTACTTTGGGTTCCTATGAATGCTAATGATTAATATTTTAAACTAGAAAGTGTATATACACTTTATTCACTCCAGTGCCGTGCCGGGGGGAAGGGAGCAGGACGACAGCTCTGGACGCCGAAGTAAGAGGCGCAAAATTCGGAAGAAAAGAAAAGAAGGAAGGAAAAAGAAACATGAAAATGTTACTTATGTTAGGAAAATGCATGTGCATATGTATAAAATGGAAGGAAAAGTAATAAAAAGTGATCAAAATCAAGGATTATTTTTGAAAATTCTCTTACGATTCGCGCTAACTACAGTAGTGCTTCGCGGCTGGTCTGTCGGTCTCTCTTATATGTACGGGGGCGCCGTCGTATACTCTCGCACCGGGCCCTGATTTTTCATGGCACGGCACTGATTCACTCGTAATCATTCTGTTCCCTTGAGCAAGACATGTTTTTAAGGCAAAAACAACAACTTTCTTCTTACGGAGAAAATTAACCAATAGGCAATCGCACGATGAAGAATAACCACGGAGCCCCTTAAATACAGGAGGAAGCTCTAAAATATATGTGCAGTTTCGCAAGTTTAGCGTGGTTCAAATTTAGTGAATACCCGTGAATATTTCCCGCCTAAAACCTACCCAATTTCTAAATCCTGGAAGTGTATTAAGAAAGTACTTTATTTTCTTCTTGATTATAATTTGTGTATGTGTGTAGTAAAGCAAACATACTTCGAAAATCTACTGAATCTACTGCCGAGTTCTCATTCCTTTGAGAAAATATGAATCAGTCCTTTCCTCATGACAAGTAAAACAAATTCCTCCCTTCCAGTCCCCCCTCTCTGATTTATGTGCAGAGATAGTAATCAGCACAGAGCTTAGAAACTCCACCCTATTTCCTTCTCTCCTACCGCAAAGGAATTAAAAGGAGAGGTTTTTCAGCCGTTAGGGAGAATATTGCTATAATGTACGTACGGCCATCGTTTAAAGACACATGATACGGCACGTAATCCAATGGTACTCCACACCATAACTTCCGGTGCCAAGCCGACGTGGCAATGCAAATGCAGGTGTCGCCCAGCTAGTGCCACAGTAGCACCATATACGGGTACAGTCATCATAATGCTGCAGACAGAAATGGAATTCGTATGAAAAAGGATGCTCTACCATTCGCCTCTCCACGCGTGATGTTCGTGACTCCATTGTAGTCTCTTGTACCTATGCTCAGCAGTCAGCGAAGCAATTTACGCCGTGCAAATAAACTCCCGTTCTGTCAGAAAACGAAGAACTGTTCGCGGAGATATTGGGCGTTGGGCAACAACTGTCAATGCTTGCTCATTGTGAAGGGCGTTTGATTGTCTGATCTGCCAGAGCTACATACATAGTTATCTGTTCTCATGGCCCACGGTATGGCGTGGTCATTGGGATTCGGCACGTCGCTGCGTAGTGCATTGTGGAGCCGTTGAATCAATATGCGTTGCACTGTTGCCACATTCTGTCCACTACGTGCACCAACGTCAAGGAAGAATAAACTACACTTGCGATATGTCACTATTCATGCCCGATCAAAGACCTAAATCTGCTGGAAGGATTGCTGCATTTGGCGAGAGTCATCTTTTCACCATATACACACACTTACAGTACACTAACCTCCGTTTAGCACTGTACTGTGACTCTCTGGCCGGCCTCCGCTTGCTGTTACTCCACAGCATATCCGTCACATCTGCTACTTCACGATGCTGTCGTCAGTTGTTTACCCTTCCGTACATGACAGCTACATGTTTGGACTTCCTACGTTGTGTCCTTCTTTGTGTTGCATTCTAAATGGCAAACAGTGTAGTTTCAGTTTAAACCATAAAATCATATAAATTACATATGATGAGGGTTTAATTTCGTACTTTCATTATTTCTTACCTAATCTCTTTACACGAAGTGCGACCTCAATGTTCATAGTAATATCTCTGGTTCCAATTGCCCTGACCTGGCTGAGAAAACTTTCTGTACAGCCTTAGCAGTCTCCCCTTCTTAAATAATAGTTCTACCAGAATCTCTTCTACCGGCAATAGTGTTCCTGATTTAAAGTTATCACGAATTCGTTTTTATATCGACACGAAATGGCATATCTATTTCACTCTTTGTGATAGTAATCATTTCCTAATTATATTCACAACACATTGCTTCCCCTTTTGTCATGAATGTCCTACTCTCACACGTCTGCTTTCGACTCCAAGTTACAGTGTATCACTGAAAACTTAAACTGAAAACATGATCATACTCTTATTCATATTCAAATTTCTATCTCAAACCCTGATACGTTGTCTCCTTCTGCTTCATCGATCTTCTCCTTTATTAAGTCTACGGTTTCTCAGTTAGCTAAAAAGGACTTCTCTTCTAACACCATTTGTTCCCATAAGTTACTCTCTGCTACTAACAAAAACTATGTGGTGGACTCACGCTTGCCATCATGATCAATCTAAGCCAATAGGCATTTCGTACTTTCCTTCAAAATAAATTACGGGACAACTTCCTTTCCTACCATTAAGCCCAGAGCTGACATGACTTCTGTCCTCTCTTTCTGCTCCAGCACCTGCTCGTAAGCTCTGGACCTTTTGGAAACAAGACATAAACCCAAATTTAATCAGGATACACCCTCTACTTCCTGGATTTATGGTAGGCTGAGGCTTTCCATCATATCTTATCGCCTCTCTATGTCAATAATATTCGACTCTGTCTCCAACACCAACTTCTTAGCAATCCAGACCCTGTTCTGGATCGTGACTTTTCACTCTGTGAATTAGAAACTGTCCTAAAAATATTGCGATGTTTTCTGATCCAGGTATAGATAGCATTCATTACCTGTAGTCATTACAATTATTTACTGCCTTCTGGATTAATCCTTCTACTCCAATACTTTAATCACATGTGGAACACTAGTCTTATTCCTCCTGAATGGAAAAAAGTGTTAATCCACCAGTGCCAAAAACCAAAAACCCTTTTGGTTCAGCAAAGAACTTCAGTACAATTGCCTTACGTCCACGTGCTTACAAAATCTTCGAACGCCTAATTCTCAGCCATTTAAATTGCTTTATTGAACATCACCAACTCCTTCCCAATAGCATGACTGGTCTCAGGAAAAACATTTCGACTGATGATACAGTAGCATCAATAGTACTAGATATCCATAATGCCTTTTATACTAGGCAGTACCTTCTGGCGACTAATAGTGACGTCAAACAAACCTATGACTCCATTAGCCTATATTGGATATCCTCATTCACAAACTGCACAACCTATATATATTCGGCAAGATCATACACACCGTTCATAATACTATAATGTTAACCAACAGGAAAACTTACATTCAAATTGGGAACTGTTATAACGTTAGCTGCACTACCTCATTGGTCCTATTACGAGGGTAAAGTCAATAATTAATTGCAATATTTTAAAAAAATTCCAGGTTGGCTCTACGGCGTTTTGTGCTAACCAGATGCTAGATGTCACGGTTGCGTTCGCCTGTGGTAGGTTAGCGTTATGACATTAGTCCGCATTGCGCTGTTGCGAAGTAAAGATAGCCGCGCCCCTCTGTGTGCACCAAAGAAAGCGTTTTGTCATCCATTTTCTGTGGTCTGTACCTGGAGTGGAAATTCACTCAATACTTGCAGCACAATACGGGAACAATGTGTTGCCACAGCTAGGTGTTTACCAGTGGATTAACAGTTTCAAAGTGGTAGAAGGAGCGTGAAGGATAAGTAAAGAGTAGGGCGTCCAGCTAGAGCAACAACTGATAACTTTATTGAACGAGTCCGTGCCTTGATATTGAATAACCGACGAATGACTGTTGATGAAGTGACAACCAATATGCAGATTAATCATGGTTTTGCATATAACACCATGCATAACAGGCTCAACTTTCACAAAGTCTGTGCAAGATGGGTTCCCATAAAACTCGGTGAAGAGCACAAGCGAAACCGTGTGAGAATCTGTCAGCACCTACTGCACCGTTATGCTGAAGAGTTTTTCAGGTGAATTATCACTGGAGATGAAACGTGGATTAATCACGTTGAACCAGAGAGCAAACACCAGAGCAAGGAATGGAAGCACTCCGGATCTCCCACCAGGAAGAAATTCAAGAGTCAACCTTCAGTAGGGAAACTAATGCTCACAGTGTTTTGGGACTCACAAGGGCCAATCTTCGAACATTACCTGGAAAAGGGGTCAACAATAAAGAGTGAAAGGTAGAGTGATATGCTGATAAGCAAGATGAAGCCTGCAATTCGTAATAAATGCAAAGTCGATCGTCGGAAGGCGTTCTTGTTTTGCATGGCAATGCGCGCCCACATACCGCTGCCTACACCTCTCAAACTCTTCAGATGCTGCGTTCCGAGGTGTTGGAACATCCTGCATATAGTTCCGATCTTGCTTCTTCGGATTACCATCTGTTTGGTCCACTTAAAAATGCTCTCAGTGGCCTTCTATTCAGCTCCGATCGATAGGTGAGAAAATGGTGCATTCATGGCTTGTTGCGCAACCAGAAACCTTTCTTGCAGAGGGTAACGGCAATTTTGTGCAACGGTAGACCAAGTGCATTGAAAAGCATTGTGACTATATTGAAAAATGATATGAATAAAAATATTGTACTCTTGTGGTAATAAATAATAAAAATTGATTGCAAATACTTATTGACTTACCCGAGTACAAGGTAGTAAATTGTGTTCACTTCTTTTTAATCTGTACCTACGTGATTTACTCGCTCTTGGCACTGATCTAGTACAAGTAGTTAGTTTTGCCGATGATTTGCTCGTCCTTACATTAACATCTAACCTGGACACTGGGCGAGAATAAAATGGAACATACTCTTCTAACACTAGTCTCTTAATCCCGTCAAAATGGCTTCGTAATGAATTGACAGAAAACCAAATTCATAGAATTTCGAAACAAACATTTTTCTCTCACCTTTCTTTGCATCAACGGTACTTACATTTACAATGAACCTTTCCTTAAATATCTAGGTTTATTTCTTAGTAAGAAATTAAATTAGAGATGCCATCTTAACTATTTAACCCAGGAAGTCGGCAAGTTTTCTTGTTTGTCTGGTTGTATCTCTGGCAAGAAGTGGTACCTACAACCTTTTAGTATCATTACCTTCCTGAAACAATGTGGGGTCGATAATTTCCTCTATAGTGGTATTTTCTATTCCTATACTATGAATTCCTTTTATATGCAGCTTAAAAGAACCATCTACAAGCTGGTAAAACTCATTTTCTCTCAACCTTGATTTTGTTCCTAACTACTCCTTTGTACCACTCACTATTTAATTACCAAAGCTAGCTGGCAAATTCATTTTAGCAAGACTTAATCGTATTCATTCTTTAACGATCACGAAACTCCAACGGCTTAAACATATTTTCCGTACGACACATCCTCCTTACTGCACCAATCGACCATGGATCATACAAGCCTATCTTGGTCTCAAACATTTAAAGTCCTATCGCCACACTGCTCCATTTCTTCCTTGCTACTCTTGGCAATACAGTAGTAATCTCATCAGCATTCCCGCCATCCTTCCTAATTATCTTCACATTGATAATCTAGTAACAAATTACGGCCTATCAACGTATCTAGACAGACTAACTGCAAACCTTACGCCTTGATATCGTCTTAATATATAGAGTAAAGAGGGAGGAATACCGATCACTTAAGGTAAAATATGTGAAGAGGAAAAACTAGTAGTTGCGGTAGATGTAGTAATTAATGTAAAAGTATTTTTATCAAACCTTTTGCTTCAACTTACTACTTTCATATTGTAGCTCACAAGAAAGATAAAGGTACAATATCGTTTGTTTTCGGAGATTTCGTATGATCGGACTTTCCCCGATTTGGAGGAATTCCAATCGCCATTTAGTAAGTACTAGCAGCGTTCACCCCGCTTCGCTGCGGTCACCCCGGAACGCAATAAACTTTGTTACTTAGATAATTTTTACTTTTTCGCTTTCAAGTGATATGATAAAAACCATAGAAGATTGCAGTAAATGTTAACATTATATCGCCTGTCATTTATGTTAACCCGCCCCGCTTCGCTGCGGTCACCCCGGAACGCAATAAACTTTGTTACTTAGATAATTTTTACTTTTTCGCTTTCAAATTGCAGTAAATGTTAACATTATAGCGCCTGTCATTTATGTTAACCCGCCGAGTGACACGGTCATGCGGGTTGCATATAAATACGTTTATTTTTATACCTATGATGAACTAACAAAGGATTTGTACGTTATGGACACTTGAATGGTCAATTATCTCAAGACACTGGTAATTAAAAATTAAAGTGATATGATAAAAACCATCTAGGGTCCAAATCCTAATAACCCCCCAAAAATAAAAGAAATTGGTTCAGCCGTATTAGCGTGATGAGGGAACAAAGGATTTGTACGTTCTCTTTTATAATATAGAATATATAATTTTAAAAAATGAACAAAATACAACGCGAAACAAAGTATCATCTTATGATTAATACTTTCATGACTACCTGAATTAAAGAGTTCGTTATCTTTTACATTTTTTGTAATTCCAATTGTTTTAAGATTATAATTCACAGAGAAATGATTTTAAAATAGACACCATAAACATTTCTGCTGTTTCAGAAGTTTCTTTCTAACAAAACGGTTTGTTCGCGCTATTTGCAAAAGTCACGAGTGTAATTCTAACTGGAAGCAGTTCCACTGCATTCAGCATGAACTGCAGGTACACCAAACTTCTTTATCTGCCTTCTATCGCCGCATAAAGCACAGATGTCACATTCACCAAGAATTATACCTTAATTTAAACCTCATGATTAACGTAGTCAAGGGCACCATCATCTTCAGAACTGCTCAAGATTAAACGTAGTCAAGGGCATCATCATCTTCAGAACTGCTCAAGATTAAACTTTTGCTGCAGAATTTTTTCAATTTGTTATAACTTTTTTAAAACCCTTTTATATTCTTTCGTTGCATTAATCGTTCTCTTATGGGGGTGCTTGTTAATATTTCGGAACGCAATTTCGACTTTCTTTGCCGTGTGGAAGCACTGTTGTATTCTACGTTCACAACAGAGAGAGGAACAATGTTGTAAAAGGAACAAGGCGCTTGCAGATCAATATTATTCGTTGTTTGGTTGTCATTGATTTCGTGAATGGACGTAGTATGATCACCTTGTATTTAAAGAACCTACATAACTATCTTGTTGGGAAGAATCAGTTCGGCGTGAATGGTTCTGAATTTCAGGTAGATCTCCTTTGTCAACACTGGGCTCTAAAGCGGAATTTGAAGATTGGATATTTACTGATGTTTCAATAGTAAGGCGATTGTGTTCATTAGACTGTTGCTCCAAGGTTAGTGTGGAGGAAATCTTCATCTGTAAACAAATTTCTATTCACTGGATAAATTCCTGTTTTCTGGAAGCCATGGACAGGTTTTTCCATGTTTATAACTTTCAAGACAGCTTCGTTAAATAGGGCAGGGATATCGATAAGAGAAATGCATGTGGATGGTTGATCAGCCAACGTCTACATGCCTCAGATTAAGCTCTCTTTAATGGTGCATAGAAGCATACATCTAACGGTTGGAGGCGATGTGAGCTATGTGGAGATAATGAAAGCACAGAAATTCCATTTGTTTTACACATTTCATATACTTCAAGGGAAATGTGGCTGGAGTTATGGTCCAACACTAATATTACCGGATTGCTTAGAGTTGGGTGGAGATTTTCTATGAAGTGTTTCAACCAGGTACGGAATAGTTCTTCATTAATCCAACCATTTTTTGACACTGACATGAAGAACAGGGAGGGCCATTTCTTTGCATTGCCAAACTTAATCTTTGTCTGAGAAAATGAACATGTTTGGTATGAAATTATCGCCAGCACTCATTGCACAGACGACAGTAACGTTTTGTCCTCTATCAACACTTGTTGCACTATTACTCTCCTTGGCACCTGAAATGGAACATGGTTTTTGCACAATTGTGACAGAGGTTTCTTCCATATTAAAAATTCTGTTCGGAGAAAAGTTGTTCTTCATCATCAAATCTTCCAAATTATTGGAGAACGTCTTCTTCTTTGTTGAAAGTGGTTAAATGATTTATGCTAGTTGCCGTGGGACATCGAAACAAAATACCAGGATTTCTTTTCAAGAATCCCTCCAACCAATCCCGATCAGCTATTTTTTTTTCTCTTTAGAAAAAATATGTGACATTTTCAACTTTCAGCGTACAAAAATGCAAGCAAACTTTCGCAGATCAGTTATCGTTAGTCCATAAAATATTTTCCAAGTACAGTGATACATTCTATCATCTCTTTTTCTTGAGTTTCATTACAAATGGTTGAACTTCCGAATTTTACTGCTGATGTTTTTTCTAACCAGATGCGATCATGTAATGACGTAGACCCTATAAGGGATACCATAGTATTTCAATGCTTGTCTGGTTCATTTCCTTCTATTTTACAACGACATATGCCTCAAATAAAGCATCTAGATTGGACGAAATTTTCTGAGTTGTACGCAACCTCTTGCATGGCAACTGCAAAGGCAAAACCAAAATGCAAATCAGATATTGATAAGGTTATAACACAATTTTTCATTACAATAGAAAATAATAAACGATGGTCTAATAGAAAATACCACAGTACGACTAAAAGCTTAGTAATACTTTAGCTTGTTTCGGACTTTCTTTCATCATAATTTGTATCATGTATTTAGAATAAGTTATGAAGCCCATTTGCCTCTAATGACAGACATGAGATTAGTTAATTACATTATATTTTACGGTCGTAGTACACTGATTTTACAAAACTCATTGGATAGCAGGTCACTGATTCGCGAGCAAGAACCACGTGTATTACACGACCCTGCAGAGCTACGCGACGGTTGCGGTTGTGTGTGAGACGTTGTGGGAGTGATTCCGCAACGTCATCGTGAGTTGACAGCATTCCAACGGGATATGGTGATGGATGCCTGAGGCATTCAATTTTGAAGGTGGCGCAGGAATTCGGCTCCCCATGTTCAACCGTATCCAGGGCGTACCTTGAATGGGTGAAATAAGGAGTCATAGGCCCCAGCAGACAGCAACCTGGCCACCCTGGAGCCGTGATATGAACCCTATCGAGCATATCTGGAATGTCGTTGAACTCAGACTTCGTGCCTTGGTTCCTCGATCCACGAACAGGGCGCAGTTGGTTGCCGCTTTGCAGACTGTGTGGTGTCAGCTGACTCCGGAAGTGTATCACGGACTTGCAAAACTTAGTTTCATGCCGCCTCGCTGCACTGCCTAAGGCTAGAGGTCTCCGACCAGATATTATGTGGTCATCACATGAATTTTGCTGTCATTGTACACCTACCAATACATTTGTTTAAAAACAGATGAAAAAGCGTCTAAACCATGGTAAAAAGAACAGCATATTGTATAAAATTATTGACCTTAAATGTTCATGTTAATGGATCATCTAAGTTTTGATAGAAAAAGAGGAGAAATGAGTATTTTCCTATCATGTACTATGTGCTCAAGGAGTTATTTTAAAATTGATACGTTGCGGTTGTGTCAAAGAATCATGCACTGTCAATTGCGTCAATTGCAAAGCCGTGCTCAATCACTTAGATGTACAGAACTGGGCAAATGTGGAGCAGAAGAGCATTGTGACAACAGTGAAAATGACAATCAAATAAAACTATCGGACTCAGATGATGCCTCATAAGTCGAATTTCTATTATTAATTTCGTTTCCAAATAATTGTGTAATAGTAAAAAGGGTTTGTTTGTGTAATTGAAGTATTTTACTATTTGTTTTGCTTTCACAACCCAACATATTTACTAATTTTCATTTTTGTTTAATTTGAACGCGTATGTTTTTAACGATAATAAGGAAGTGGTCCACTACAATATGAAAATAACTTACCCTATAATTGGAAACTTTTGTTTAACTTAACGTATTTATCGGCATAATGATTTGTTAATATTTTATACCTCACACCATTTTTATTGCCGACATTTGATTGCATATCCTTCAAAAAAGATTAAATTTTATATCAAGTTTTCCGACTTTTTATTAAATTTGTAAATAAATAAAATTATCTTTTTGGTAAGTATCTATGCAATAGGTATAAATAATGGCCATGGAGAAAAGTGAGACACTTATTAAAACCCATTCGCTAGTTTAGATGGTATGGCCATTGAAGTTCGGAAAATTGATTTAATTTTATCCCAGTTTTGAAATTTTTCTTAATATTTGAAGTAGTGAAACTATTTATTTGACAAAATCTATGCAAAAGGCACATGCAGCAGCCATAAGAAATAAAATGAGCCACCTGATAAAAATTGGTTGAGAACTGTAGCCTGTATAGCGATAGAAAGACATCGATGTCGGCGTTAGCTGCCATCTTAGAAGTATGACATCATACACCGGCTCGGCCACACTTTGAGACAAAACACCCGATAGTGCACGATTCTATAGCTCATTACCTATCCATCGCCATCACTCATATAATTACTTCATTCAAAATCCTACGGACTTTGTTATATTTACAAATGTCCCTACACTACTTATTTCTCGTTATCATTTCAAAACATGGCTATCTCGGCAAGAGAAGCATCAATCGGATTAATAGGGTCATAGAAAAATACGATTTTTTTGTGTAAAAAGTTAAGCACGATTTATATTATTTAAAAAACCTGCAAGAATAGAAGCATTAGAGAAGATATGCAGTGAAATAAGGAATGTCCGCCCGAACACTACAGCATGAACAAATGTAATTATATGTTTTAAAAGATTAAAAGTAGGCGATTTAAGTATGTTTCACAATTTGTATACCAAACGATAATGTAATATCTTAAAAAAACAATGAGAGTTAACTATCATCAGTGTCGTGTGACCTCCATGCAATTTTAGGAACGGTTCTAGAATGCTGGCGCAATATAAAAAGTCCGAGTGTAGTGCATGAGAGGGGCCTCGGGCGCGGTATAAGTTTACTTTATGGGAAATGTGGGTATCTTTTGTGGGTAGAGAGCTGAGCGAATACCCTCAGTACTTAAACTAGAAAATTGCTCTTCCTCCTTTTATTTTAGCTTTCTGCACCTGATAACTGCTCTCATTTACATATTTAGCCAAGTCATTTGATTTTGAGTTCCACAATATGGTTGATGCAAGGATCTACAAACCTTTTTTCAGCTGATACAGATGTTCGTCTCCTGCTTCCGAACTTTAGGAGTTACTAATTCCAGTAGCATATAGAATTCTGAATATTCCATTCTGTAGATTTTTTTTTTTTTTTTTTTTTTGTAGGGACGAGGATCTTTTGCAGGTAATTCATTATCCACCATTGAACATTATTTCGGCGAAGAATCCACTCATTGCCCCAGCGGCTCCTCTCTTCTCTCTCTCTCTCTCTCTTTTTTTTCCGGGGGGGGGGGGGAGGTTCCGGCCTTTGTGGCAACAACAGAACAGATATCGCTGTTATGGCTATTTCATCCTTGAACTCATACTGCGAAATAGAAAAGCATATGATATTTACGATTACTACAGCTGATTGCCCTGTGCATAACACATTCTTCAAATGTTTTTCGTCTGTTTAATACAGCGGCCACGAGAGGCTCTGCTGTTAAAACATGTCTACTTTTAAGGATCGTCTGAGACCCCTGCTATATCATCTCATGATAAAATAAATTGCATGGAAGTTTGATTTTGAGTTAAGGAACACTGTCAAGTTGAAAAATGGGTTGAGGCCTTAGTTCAGGTCCATGTGAGACAAACTTTACCACTGGCGCAAATCCCGGGGGGACGACGGGACATGTCCCTTCAATCCTGGACCTGGGGGAGTGTCCCCAATAATCTGAATTAAAAAGTGCTTTTTGAGGTAAGTGTGATGATTTGTGTCCGACTGCCACAAAGGATTGTAAGATGAAATTGATTTCTCTTGGCTTTTCCATTTTTTTAAAAAAAAGAATCGTATTCTGTAGTATTTCAAACTGAACTTCGTGCTGTAGTGCTTTTAGTAGTCTCATCAATATGTATTAATTCCACTTCTGCTACTTGGGCACAAATTGTAATAAATGCCAGAGGAGGATATGCCCCTCTCCTCATGCTGGAAAGTTGTCTCACCTGTAGGTACGGGCACAAATTCCGGGGAAATGGGGAGACATGTCCCCCCCAACATTGGAACTGGAAGCTCTCCCAATAATCCGATTTGAATAGTGCTTTTTGCAGGTAAGTGTGATGATTTGTGTCCGACTGCCACAAAGAAAAGTGAGATGAAATGTGTTTCTCTTGGCTTTTCAATTTTAATGAAAATGAAGGCGTGCGACTGTGCGTGACGTAACCTGATATGAAATCTTATCTCCCTCTCTCCCCTAGACCCTACCACACGAAGAGTTATCAATCACTTGTGACCAGTGGCGGCTCGTACTGTCATTAACAAGGCGTGCTACTATATATATATATATATATATATATATATATATATATATATATATATATATACGTATATTTACCCATTGCCACAAGGGCAGTTAACCTTCCTGACCTACGGAAATTCCTCACGAATGTCTTAATTCTTTTTAGAGACGAAAAGTATCTCTCAGGCTCTGTTGTGGACATTCGTATGGTCACTATTATTTGCAAAAGGGTTGCTATTTCGCTAAAATTGTCCTGTAAGTTGTTTTCAAAGATAAGCTGACAGAACCAAAAGCTCAGTGCGAAGTCACTGCTTACCTAACATTGGGTGGCTTTCAACCACAGTGTCCAGATTATATTCCGGAAAAATCACTAAAATTTTTCACCAACTGTAGAAAAAAACATATCACTTGTCCTAATATTGTCTGTGTCATTCCGAATTTTCTCAATGGCTTCAATGAAATATTTAAGTGCTGTTTGTACTTTAATTGTACGCCTGCACTGAATTTGATTATAGAAAATATTCACATGCGGCATTATTTTGTGAAAGAATTCTAACCAAAACATGAATTTCCTGTGTTGGATTTCTCTAGTTCTGAAAAGCACTCTTTCGAAACATTTTAATTTTCATAGACGAAATTGACGGTTCGTGACTTGAAATTCCATCGAGTAGCTGACCCACTCGGAATACGTCGTACATCCACTTTTTCGAAAACAGATACACGCTGTGGGGAGCAGGAGGAAAAATGTGGAAAATCCTGAAAGACTACAAGAAAAAAAAAAAACCCTTGTCGATTGATTTTGAGATGCAGTTCTTTCCATTATCAAATTTAATTGGTTAACAATGGGCGTAGTGTGCCAAAGGAAAGCGTTCTTTAAATTTATATTGTACGCCATTAATTGATCCCTTATTACAGATTCCCCATTAAATGTATGTGCTATAATTTTGCTACGATCTGAATGTGTCAAAAATATTCAATTCATTTAATATACACTACCGACAATTCTGGGCTCCCGGACCTTTAGGATTAAAGAAAATAAGAAAGAGGAGAAAAGAGAGAACAGAGCGGCGAGCGCCGCCACTAAGCAGAAGAAGAAGGCGAGAAAGAGGAATACTTGGCGCTTGCGCAGAATGTCTTCGGGCTCAACCTAACTCAGCACGGTGGAAGCTATTCTGGGTGTAAAGAAAGGAAAGTGGACAAGGCATATTGAGATATTTGCTCCATGCTAAAGATATATTTGTTGAGTAGGCTTGTATAGTTCAAACGGGCTCCATTCAGTACAGCCCGCTCGGTTCGTTAGTACAACTTTCACACTGCTGAAGGAGCTGATAATCACGGTCCACGCTCGAAAAAGATCGTCATGGGAAAGTTCTGTATTTTGTTAATAAACGAACAGTTTAAACAAGTGAATAGATGAAGAATTTTTGAACTAAAATTAGTCTAACACAAATACACAAACATAGGAAGCGTGCTGTAGCCCGATAGCCCTACGCCAGAAACCGCTACTGCTTGTGACTATAGCCCACACTGTCCAATTTCCTTTCATGTATTTGAATGTGGGATTGGAATATAGTGATACTATAGATGTTGCTGCGAAGAGTTCATGTACAGATGGCAAGGCACATTTTGTTAAAATTCCTTACCATAGCTACTCCTACATGTTAGATCGCCAATACTCTCTCTCTCTCTTTTTTTTTTTTTTTTTTTTGACACGATGGTAACGGAATAATCGACGTAGTACTGGACAATTCTATTAGACTGGACTCACTGTGTTAAACCAGGCCCGTGTTCAAGGGGGTCCTAGGGGGGCCGAGCTCCCTAAATTTTTACTGCCCCCTAAAATTTTCATTGTAGGCGTGCAAATGAACTATAATATATTTGGTTCGCTCCCCTACATTTTTGAGCTGGCTACCGGCCTGTGCTAAACCCAGAGATTTCTCTCTATACGCTTGAGGCCATTCATTGATCTCAAGTGGAGATTACTACCTAATATCGAGTACTATTTGGAACTGCTCTTAATCCCGCTAGGCTTTCTTAGATCCGCATGAAGGACACTAACCACTGTTAGTACACTTAATCATCTCTTGTTTGAATATGATCTCTTTTAGCAACATCGAACTTCCTTTCTACAGCGATTGACTTTCTTTCTTGAAATGGACCCCTTTCGTATCAGCATATCCTGGGAACATACAATTGGTTAGCTATCAGAACTCTTCCTAACTTTCTACTCCTCAACGGTCTTCTTCTTCTTCTTCTTCTTCTTCTTCTAATAATAATAATAATAATAATAATAATAATAATAATAATAATAATAATAATAATAATAATAATAATAATAATAATAATAATAATAATAAAAAAAAACCAATTCTTGATTAGTCGTCTTATACTCTCGGAAGAAATTCAAGGATGAATTCTGTCTTTAGGTACCATTCTTTGCTCTCAGACCATCGTATGATATAGCCCATTCTAAGATGTTTTCTCCTGACGAATAAGAGAACTTATTGTCGGTCGAAATATTCATCCGCCAACAACAGAGACGAAATAATCGCCTTATATTCAATTTCTACATTCTAACAATGTAACAATCATAGCCTTCTAACACATACTGTCTGAATTACCGCCTTACCTTTAATACCGAAAAAAATCTGACAAAGGAAGAACCTATTGCACACGTCTCGCCCGAACTACTATCGACTCCTGCAATTAATTAATTCATTCGGGCGTAATCATCAAACTCATTCGACTTTCGAAATACATCGATATATACAAACATTCGTATCCTTACGGAATTCTGTGGTGCCCAGGGAAAACAAAAACAAGTTCGCAAGTAGTTGAAAAGACTTTAAATAAGGAAGAATGGAGGTAATTTGATATTTGAAAGACATTAAACACATCTGGAAATATTACTTGGACGGTATGTATAAGCATATAACACATTTACACTATGTAAATAGTAGTAGTAATAATTGTTAACGGGGTTTTGTGCTTGTGTCAGTTCTTCGTATTTTCGTAAGAAGTGTAATTATCTAAAACGCTGATGAAAAATTTTCTGAATACCAGATTATTCGATATCAGCGTATTATTTGTAGTAAAACTTCCTTAAAATATGAATATAGTTGTTGGGCTTTATAGCTGTCAACAAGAAATCTCCTTCACTTCCATATATTCGATACAATAGTTCATTGAAGTAAAGAAATGTAATCTGCAGTACTTTATAAAATTATTTGTGCTTTCTTTTTTTATGGGAGCATACATATATGATTGAAATGTAAACTTGTCTTAGTAGGAAATGCACTCTTACTGCCTTAGTTTTTCATAAGGGAGTAGCTGCATTATTGGGTGCAGATGCAGTTTAGGAGTGCTGAGTATGAAACGAACAAACGTAAAACCACAAACAACTTTTGCTAGGTGGTCACTAAAAAGCACGAATGCTATGTAACCAAGTCAAGGCAGCAGTACACCATGGAGGGTGGGGGAGCCATAGCTAGAGTGTTCGAAGGGAGAAAGCGCGTTAGCGATGGTGGGTATGCGCGTAAGCTACATATACCAACACAACTAACCCACCTTGCACTGAAATTTTCACCAATTGTTTCTTCGTTTCTTTGCACATTTTCAGAACTTGTTTCTTTCTTTTATTGCATAACCTGAAACTATCAGCTGATTCATTTCTCTTTGTTGATGCCATAGGCTTGCCGCATTTCTGACATACTACATCACATTTGAGTAAATCATACTCTTGCAAATATTTAATTACGTTCTTTTCCTATAACCTATGAATATGATGAAACGAAGATTGAGAAGTTCTTGAAATTCTAATATTTTATTCTTCCGTCACTGTTTTATTCACATTACTGTTTTAATATTGCTTAATATGTAAGTTCATATTCGCATGACATTCAACAGTTTGACCATATCTTTTCACTGTTCTTGGATACTATCAGCATTACCAGTACGTTATTTCAAATTGCTCACTGCAACGATTCGGACACTTTTTGGACAACTTTCGGAGACTTCAGTCTTTAAGAATCACAACTTAAAACACAGCATATTATTCTTCAATATTTAGTTTAGTACATTCTTATGTGCTTACAAGTGCAGATTTTGTATTGGCTATTCTCGCGTCTTACACATTCTGCGGCTAAGAATCACATCTATTTCGATTTCTTATATGTTCCTCTTTCGAAATCATAATTCATGTTTCTTCCATAAATTTTACAAAACTCTGCCCTCATAAAATAGGATAGCACCAAATTATTTTATGTGACTTGTCTTGCTTTAAATAATGACGTAATTTATTCCAGATGTTATTTTTCGTGATTCATGCTCAAATAATTGTGTACCGTTTGATAAGGTACCTTCAAACTTTTGCTATAATGAAATTATTTATGCGGAAAAGACCAGAACAACCTGTGCCAGATGGTCACATCAAGCAGGAATTGTATTTATTTCTGCTAAGGACAGGGCGGAGCTGGATAATCCATGCGGAGATCCGTCCGTCGGGAGCAGGCGGTAAGGGTTCTAGAACACTGTCCCGTATCCCCATTGAGTCGTAATTTAGAAAGTAATCAACCTTGCTAGTAATCTGCCTAAAATCGCTATCGTTCATTCGGCATTAGTAAGTAAATTGAGTATTGAGCTTTGATAAAGAAAGGAGCCAATTTGACTACTACCCCCTCCCCCCTCACCTATATGTACGGACCAGCATTCAACAACCTTTCCCTTGGAGATCGCGGTAGCTCAGTGACAGTGTTCACCTCTGGTGCTTTGGGTCCCTGGTAAGATCTCAGCTCGTGCCAGGTGAACTTTGTGGTGGACAAACACCGTGTGCGTGGGTTTTCTTGGGGTTCTCCCGTTTCCTCCCACTTTCTTCATTCCACATACTCATTCATTTTCTCATTATCACCGTCTCTTTTAGCCTAATCGTGGGACGTAAAACGTAAAGATTTAATTTCGTTTACAAACTTTCCGAACAGATACGTTACCAATAGTGGATCAGAACTGACGTTTGATTTGTGCGAACTTTGTCACTTTTCCTGTCTTAAAAAATGTTTTTACTGAGAGGAAGACTAAAAAAAATCCCAAATCAAATATCAATTTGACTTTCACTTTTTAGGATTTATCACCGATAAATCTGTGTATGTTAAGTTAGGAACATCACATTTTGCAGAATTTACAGCTAAAAACGGAATATTCACCATAGAAAGACATATTTATAAGGAACAAATTTCTGCAAGCGGCTGAATGAAGTAGTATGCATTAAAGCAGGAAGTGACATGTAAACTTAACCTGAAATCTCTTTGCAGTTTAGTGTCGTCCATTTCTTTTTAGCTTGACAAACTCGCATTGGGACAGAATCGGAGCAAAACTGTAAAGTATTGTAGGAAATTTAACAAATTTGACCGTTTTTAATATTAGAGTGCAGTGTTTGCAAGATTCTTAGACAGTGAACTACTTGCCCACCAAATTTCACTCAGATCCGGCCAGTAGTTACCGAGATATAAAGAATCACATACAAGCTAAATCCTACCACCAAATATAGTGAGCTTTATTCCTTATACCATGAGCTGCTTGTTTACCAAATTTGTTTCAAGTCCGGCCAGTAGCTACCGAGAAATAAAGTACCACGCACTTACAGAGGTTATTCAGTCTACAGTCTGATGACTCTCGGTTTGCCGCAGTCGGAAAGGTAAATCCATGCTTCATCGAGCGTTACGACGTACATCCACCTTTGTTTTGCCAGATGCCGTTCGTACAGCTTCCGGGCGTTACACTTTCGTTCCTTTTCGTGGGCATCCGTGAGAAGATGGCCGCGAGCTTTCATGACTTTTTCCAGCTTGAGTTGGTGCTGTAACGTCCGGCTCACAGTCCCCAAAGATACGTCAAGACGATTAGCCATACACCTTTGTGTTGGCGGATTTTCTTGCAATGCCATTTTGCGAAGTTTCCTCTACATAAGGAGGTGGCCTTGGTGCATTCCTGCTTTCTAGACAACTTCGTTGGTGATCCAAATGATGGAGCTTCGATGCCCTTGTACTTTTTAATAACATTTTTTATTTCACTTAAACTGGTGTTGCAACCATGCTTCTTGCACTGTTTTCTAATGACAGAAACACTAAAGTGGGTGTCATAAAGAGCCGCAACATAGCCTTTCCAAAACCGGCTTAGTTTGGGCGGCATTTTGGTCACAGAAAGGAAACCGACACACTTGGAAACAAATTTAACACAACACTCACAAGAGTGGTCCTGTTTTGTGCATTATTGTCTTCCGCGCGGAAAAACAACTCCGTTCCCAGGAAGCCACTGCACAACACTGCAGGACGCCACGAGCCAAGTCGGGTTAGTCCATTCTGCCCGGTAGGGGGAAGGAACGATTGGCTGAACAACCTCTGTATACCTGGCGTGAAACTGTAAGAAGCTGAATGGTTACTTAGGGAGCTAAAAAAGAAAATATTATGGAAGCATACAAAGTATAAGGAATACATTTTCTGCCATTTAATTGTTTAGTCAGTTATCACCACCAGATGATTTAGGTTCATTGTCACTTATTTCTTTGTCACTGTCATAGTATAGAGCACCGTCTTCTATGCCTTCAAGCGTGTTCGATATAGAACACTATTTAAATGCAGGGCCGCGGTGGCTCAGTGGTAGAGCGTTCACCTTTGGTACATGGGGTCCCTGGTTCGATCCCAGCTCGCGCTAAGTGAACTTTGTGGTGGACAAACACCGTCTGCGTGGGTTTTCCTCTTAGTTCTCCCGTTTCCTCCCACTTCTTTAATTCCATTATTTAATTTCTCATCATCACCGTGCCCTTTAGCCTAACCGGTATAATCGTGGAACTCAAAGATTTCATTTCATTTCAAAAAGCAATGCGACTAAGTTCCCTATTTTGTGTTACATACTCGCGTATTTGTACAAAGAAATAATAATATATATCTTTCTCAGTGTCAGTTTTGCATTAAAAAAGGAAACCAAATTTTCTCTTATGATATTTACCAATTCACAAATCGAACTAAAGTATTTTTGTGCCTTGTTTTAGTGTAATACCATAATTTGTCAAATACACCACGAACACTTTACTTAAAAAATGAAATCACTAACAATCTACCTCTATTTCATCAACACTACATCTGGATACTTACACACAAAACGAAAAATAGTTGCATTAAAAAAGGAAACCGGAAAACTCTCGAATTCTACTTGTATATCTGGAGGAATATGTGACATATAGTGCAGTTGAGGAGTTTGATGTAATAAGGGCGTAAGCAGGTTTATGCCCTTTTTGCATCAAACGCATATGTAGCTTTTGCCATTCTTGTTTAGCCTCTTGGTAACATTTCAATTCAATATCGGAATAAAATGCTGCATATTACATTGTTTTATTTAAGAAAAAACACTACTTAGATTTTCAGCATCATTTTTCTCCAACTGTATGTTTCAGACTTACACTCTTATTGCATCAAACTCCTCAATTATCACATGCTACAAGGGCTAGTAAAATATATTGTAAGAAAGCAAATTGACAACTGAAAATGAGATATAGAAAAAAAAAATTCAGTTCGTTAATAGAAAGAAAAAAATAAAAATTCAGTTAAGCACGTACTGCTTCTGTACTATTCATTCTGTAGCATGGCTTCAGAATAAAACAAGATTTCAAATGGTATCATGGGCATGTATGCGTGATGTACGACAAGAAAATTTGGGGGAAAATGGAAGAATTTTTCACCAAAATCTCTCTCTCTGTCTCTTTTTAAGTCTTCTGTGAAGTGGCCTTTGCTACAAGTGCACTAACATAATCTACCTTGAAAAATACTACGGACTATTTGAAATGCGTGTGCAAAGTTTCAGTGCAATATATATAATAGTTACAAGGGAAAAATATTTCTTATCCAGTTTGATAATACCAAATTTCATATATAAATAATGGAAAAGTAGGGTATCGGTATACAAAATAAAAGTTTCCAAACACTATATCGTAAAACAGATCTAATTTGTAATTTCTAAAAGGAATACAAAATAAATCAGAAAAGAGTAAAAAGGAAATAAAGATACGCGATTATTCTAAATTTAATTTTACATTGCATAGAAACGATTTCTTTCGCGTCTCATGCAATTAGCTTGCAATAATTCAACATTAGCCGGAAGCAAACATGATGGAAACACACTGAAGAGAACGTTCTCATCACAAGCAATTGATTTGCTGAGATAGGGACGCCAGATCCTTCGAACAACGCCGAGCGAACTTACAAATAGAAGCAAGGACTTGTAACACTAAGCTTTTTACCTCGGTATTTCAAACTCGCAACACCTCTGTGCGCGAGCTACTCCGATTTGTGTTATTTTGTTATCCAAGTATATACGAATCTGAAGAAGAAAATACCTAAAATGAGAAAAGGACTATCATAGACTTTTAGGGTACTTCAGATCCTTAGAAGACACCCTCGTGGTCCGCCCAAACGAGGGAACATCACCGAAAACTTCGCCCATAAAGGAAAGAGGGAAGAGATGATTGCCTAGTTGTCTACGATGCTGGAGTCCAGACTCATAATTGGTCGCTGCCCAGAGTTAATCTCCAATCAATTTAGATGCTTAATGGACTAAAAAGCTTCCCACCTCAGTTTTCGGACTAGTGTCACTTAACAACCCTCAAGAACTGTGTATTAGTGATGTGCTAGTGTGAGTGTTCATACAGACTACTACGAACTGGAATGGATGGAACCAAAGCCGTAAGTAGTATTCATTTATTGGCAGATCCGAGTCAATTGCAGTTTCTATACATATACTCTCCGTTCTGCTCTCGTATCTGAATGTTTCCTTTTAGGCTCTGTTGTTTCCAATCTAACACCAACCCAAAATTTTGTCGGGAATTAAATTTCAAATTAGATTCGTTTCAAGAAACAAAGGCACTCGCATTAAAGCCTCACACATTGCCTTTGCTGTGAATGAATATTTCCTTTCTGCTCGCACATTTTCTCCTCGAAAACTGTGTGCCTTCATTCACCCCAAAATGCTCTCCCAATAACTTAAAAATGAAGATACGTTCTAGGTTGCAGGTACGGAAACCTCACCTAGACAAGAACGTTCAATGTGCGCTGTGCTCTGAGACCAGGTAAGACTCAGGAGCATATGCACACAACGATATTGTTTATCCGAGCATCGTGGTTAATACGTCATTCTCTTCAGAATGGAACAAGCTTTTTTATTTTTTTTCTTTCTTCTATGACGCTTCTTGGAGAGTTATGGCTAGAAGTACCCAAATATATCCACCTTGAAAAATAGTATCACGTATACGTAATGCGTATGCCATGTTTCGTTGCAATATCTAGAATAGTTACGAGGAAAAAACCTTTTCTCAATCCTGTTTGACAATACCAATGAGATACTATCGAAGAATCGAAGCCAGTAATAACACTCTTATCTGTCTAATATACAACGGACTGCACTAAAATTACACCACTCAATTACCATTTCCTAATAAAAGTGCAACAAACGCACATAACAGTTAAAACAACACTAACTTCCCGTGTTTTTCTGGAACTAAATCATGTAAAATTTTCTGGGTGTAAGGAAGGTGATGGGAGAGAGGAAGAGCGAAAATCCAATAATGTTCAATTCTTAATATATACGTATGAATTGTGGACCTAAATTACCGGTTAACGTCCTTTTCCTTCCACTTTTGCGAAGCAAAAACAAATATTTCAACGCTACCCCAAAACACAAACTTCAAGGAACGTCTTCACTCTTTGTCGCAAAGAGCGGAATTGCTTTTCGTTATAAGCTATACCCTTTGGACATTAAAATAAAAAATAATAATAAAAAATTGAAGAAAGGATATAGGTTCTAGGAGATGATAATTGATATATGCGCATGACGCAGGGTTTGTACCATAGGATTAAGAAAGCTTTTTTCTTTTCTTTTCTTTTTTTTTTTTTTTTTTTTTTAATCCTACAGCTTGCCTGGCATGTTTTGACAAAAGTTAAAGAAAACTTCAATCAGGACGACCGGCCCTTGAATCCTGAGTGCGATAGAGGATAATCCTATTCGATATTATATAAAATTACCACTTCATTGTTACTCAACGAAATTGTTTTCTTCATCCTCTCTAGAAATTCAAATATAAACGAATGCCTAGTGCAAAATGTGTCCCACGAAACGGATCTGTTTCATGCGATAAGGAAATTCCATAGTTTCACTGCAAATGTGTACAATAGAACATGGATGCTTAAGTGGTGTTTTAAGTAGAAATACGGCTTTAAATGTAATACTCAATTTAATAAAACTGAATTTTGACTAATAAACCTACTGGGCTTGGTTTTTCACAACTCTGTTGTGTGTACATGTCTTTCAGTTTGTCCTTGAACGGGTTGTTGATACGCACATCAAGGGGTTGATAGAAACTGTAATTAAAATCCACTGATCTAGAACATCGGGTCTACATAATGGTTAAAACTTACTTGTGACGGCTTGTGGTGATTTTTTTCGGAGTTTTTTCCTACTATGTCGGTAAACGATGTTGTTTAAAACGTCGCTACCTAAAGTACACAATCCTAAAATAAGCATATTTCCAATATCTATTGAATGATCATAGTTGTAAAAAATCCCCCTCAGTAGAGCTGGATGTCTTCCATATATTTTGAAATTTCCCATGTTAATTTTTTTGGATGTGCACTTTATCCCCCTGTAACAGGGTTGGCTGGTTTAAACCAAGGTGGTTTAAACCAGCTGGTTTTTTCAAAAAAACCAACTGGTTTGAACCAAAAGACAAAAAAATGTTCGTAAAAGTGTAAATGTTTGTAAAATCTTGATGAACACACATTTGTGGGTTATCATGTTTCACTCCCGTATATTATTCGTATTATATTCAGACCTAAATTCCCCATTCATTACCCAAAAAGATTATACTACAAAAGCAAATTTTTTTTTTTTTTTTTTTTTTTACAAGTTTATAAATGTTTACTTTGTGATTTTTTGGTAGTTGTTATTATTGTTATGTAATTGCAATCGAAGAAAATTCTAAATATTGTTTCGTTTCAATGTTTACTATTGATAAAATACATCGAAAATGCCGTACTTTTTGTGTGTGTGTGGGGGGGGGGGGGGATCATACAGACCCCACGAGAGGCATTTAGTAAAATAAGTATCTTTGGTATCTATCTATGTATAAATGAGTTTGAGCCAAAGTGGACTCAAATAATTCGTATCTTTATTCACTTTTCTTATTGATATGCAGATTAAGTCGGTGTATTTCTTTAATTTGGACCAATAAAAGTCGTTGTTACCTAACTTGAACTAAATTAGTTCCTCTGTACTCCGTAGTACTTTGAAATTGTTCATATGTAATTCTGTGTAATGGTTTCACTTGTGCAACTGTTTATTTTTTTGTCCTTCTGAAATGACTCTTGACAGTTATATTAAGAAGCATGTAAAGATCAGTACAACGTATTTTTTTTTATCAGGATTCCTTCGTGAGTGAGTCGGCAGACGTATCGCATTTGTGGCCAATTAGTCCTGGTTCTGAGTTCAAATGGAGGACAATTTCTATCGGGTGTAACTCGAGAAGCTGTTTTTATTCCGCTTTAAGCTTATGTGACCCCTTCCAGCATAACCCGGTGTTGCATAATAACATCAAGGCGAAACAAACTTATTTCTGTCCATATATGATATGAATATATAGAGCAAATCATTTAAACCAAAAAAACCTGGTTTAAACCATAAAACCGTTTTTTTTTTTTTTAAAATAAAAACCATGGTTTTTGCCAATCCTGCCCCGTAATAATTTTTGATTGGCACACTGATTGTTCTTTTGTTGGGTCTCTATTTGTCCCTCTTTTTTAATCAACAGAACATGTGTATTAAGTTTATTTCAATTTAATTTCATTTAAACAGTTTTAGGAGTACACAGTTAAGTGGCGAACTGTGTCTAGGGGTACGCAAGAAAAAAAAAAAAGGTTGAATAGCACTGGTTTAAAATAACAGTTGTGTTAATGATACCAAACCGAGGGACCCTTTTTAAATAAGAAAAGGTTAAGAAAGGAAGTGTGCTAAAATTTTACATACCTGCCGAAGCAGTAGTTGTTTTCAAATGTTTCTTTTATTTGTAACTTTATATTATTATTATTATTATTTTGTTTTCAGAACTAAAGGAAGGTGAAGATGTATTCCGAGTGGACTAGCCTTAGCAACGTAATCCAAAATGGGGACGAAGAGAGTCAGAGCGTGTTGAATAAATTTCCAGTGGGTTCAGGAAAAGATGTTGCAGTAGCTGTAGTGAGGCATTTGGCAACTAACTTGGGATTAACCCAACCTGCGTCTCCTAGCCCTTTGACAACAGATCGAGAAGTTCATTGGTGCATGGAGGTAAGTTTCACTTCGAGGGTTTATTCCTACTTCACTATTGGGAATAAAATTAAATATTGATACCATTTGCATGTTTTATTTTTTCTTTGTACCGGTATATAATGAAATAGCACGCATATCGTCGGAGCATGAAGACTTAGTTTTTATATATATTATAGAATACGAAATGGTGGATGTAGATTGTTCCCAAATTCTATTTGATACACCTTCTTCCGTAAGAAGGTAGACATTTTCAGTATTTATAGGAACCTCGAATGATCGAATGAAACGGTAATACACGAAAGAGTCGGTGTAAGTTCAGATTTCTGAATCAAGGAAGATAAAAAAAGCTCAAAATGAAGGAAAGAATTTATGTTTAAAATCGGTGTATAGTATTTTATTATTTCAATTTTTCATACAAAGGAAAGTATCCTAACTTGAGAAATATTTCAAACGGCGTGAACAATGAAACTTTAAAGAAATACGAAATAAAAAAGGAAAAAGAAAACCAACTGTATAAGTAGTAGTCAAGTGGAACAAATTGGGACAATAATAAAGGAAGCCATAGTCATCTCACATGAAAGAGACAGTGGATTTCAGCTCAGTCCCATCTGGTCGGCCCTTTTCAGGAACAGAAAACGCGTTCAACAAAGCCATTTCTCGTAGTTACAATAACAGCCAATTAGGAGCCAACACTTCCTTCACCCAATCACAAGGTTCCATTGATAGCTTCGCCCTTAAGTAGTCACCATACATACATACAGATGGTGATCAGAAAAATGGAAACACCTGTAGTTGGTAACGGGTCAGATGTATGGGTTGGCAGTGGTGTCGTGGCGCCCGCAGCGCCGGACCGCTGGTGGTGGTGTGTTAGGTCGGTCTTCATACTACGTCAGGCGCAGTGGAATAGCAGTGTCCAGTAGCTGCAGCAGACGGAGGTAGTGTAAAATGGGAGATCTCTCAGATTTGTAAAGAGGGCAAATTGTTGGTGCGCGGTTATGTGGAGTGAGTGTGACGGCAGTGGCTACTGTGTTAGGTGTGTCGCGTGGGACAGTGTCGAAGATGATGACGGCCTACACAACACACGGGAAAACCACATCGGGGAAGCGGAACAGTGGGCGGAAGAAAATCATGAGTGACAGGTCACGCCGGGTATTAAAGCGCATTGTCACGCAGAACCGTCGTGCCATTGCGGAGCAAGTGACGAAAGAACTCAATCAGCACCTCCCCCACCCTGTTTCGACAATCAGTCCGCCGCGAATTACATGACATGAACTTACGGGGTCGTGTTGTACGGGCCAAACCGCTCATCAGGGACCATAACGCTTTCGCACGCCGCAAATGGTGCCGCGACCTTGCCACTTGAACCGTTGAGGACTGGAAACGTGTGATATGGTCGGATGAGTCATCCTTCACCATATTCCCAACCACAGGCCGTGTTTATGTGTGGAGAACGCCCAAAGAAGTTTATGATCTGCAGTGTCTCCGCCCAACTGTGAAACATGGCGGCGGCTCTGTGATGCTGTGTGCCGCCATATCATGGTTTTCATTGGGTCCTGTGGTCACACTTAGCGGACGAATCACTGCCAACGATTATGTCGCAATTTTAGGAGACCACTTGCATCCTATGGTCCGGATGTTGTTCCCGGAGAATGACGCCATCTTCCAGGATGATAATGCACCCTTTCACACAGCTGGCGTGGTTGCAGTGTGGTTTAAGGAACATCGGGATGAAGTTCAACACCTCCCCTGGCCCGCCCAATCCCCAGATCTCAACATAATTGAACATCTGTGGTCCGTCTTGGAAACACGACTCCGGCGACGATTTCCACCTCCATCCTCTCTCACAGAACTGGCCGATGCCCTGCACGAGGAATGGTGTAAAATTCCACTTGCTACCATTCACGACCTCTATGCCTCCACCCCACGTCGCATCAAGGCTGTTCTGAAGGCGAAAGGTGGCCCGACACCATATTAATCTGGTAAGTTGCAATTTCGTTCAGGTGTTTCCATTTTTCTGATCACCATCTGTATATGCCCACACTCCTCCGGTCTTTCCATCACAATTCCTGAAAATGAATGCTATGTCTGCATTCGAAATGTCGGATGTCAGTATCTTCACCTGGCTGATAGCCTGAGAACACTTACCGAAAAGTTTGAAACGAATTTTGGAACATAGTACCTACATCGAGGTAGATCTTTTTATCATGTTACTTTAATTAAGGAATGTATCCTAAGGGAAATAGAGAAGGTGGGGGTCAAAATTTATGAAAAAGATAGAGTACCGTATGAGCTTTTATCATTACATTTTCATTGAATCTTAAGGGATATATGTTATGGGCGCACTACAAAGTATAACGAATAGAATAACATACTCGTTATGTTATGGTATAGTCCTAAGATTTTATTTTTGTTTTCTTCTTTAATAGGTGATGTGTTTTGGGCTGAGTCTTCCGTTGAGCGAACATGATACAATTCGTGACTGTGTTAATGTATATTGCGAGTGGCTCTCTGCTCTTCATCCAGTACCAAAAATCAGTGTTCCGAAACCAGTGATTGAGGATCCTAATCTGTATGCTCGAAAAATGATTAGTCACTTTAGAAATCTATTTTTCCCAAGGAAAGGCGAAGGTAATGAGAATTTCCATATCTGAGAATGTATGTCAGTAAAATTTTAGAAGCAATATATTTTGATTCTAGTGCATACATGTATACTAACTTTGTAGGGCTTAGTGTATTTTTATTGTGTGAATTAGCTCTTATTAATTGAAATTACATTTTACTAAGGTGCGTTGCAAAATGGTACGAACGGTTCAAGACAACGTCATCGTCGTGATCGGAAAGGAAACGGAAAATGAAAGGGTGAATGAATAACACAGTGTTGTATTTGTTATACGAACACAGGTGTTATAGAAATAGACACGTATAGACGACAGGGCGAAATAATAATAATAATAATAATAATAATAAAAAGCCCAAGAGAAATGTTACAAAATGATACGAATGCAGACATGTTTAGCGTAATAACACATAGCTAGATCGCCGCCACGGAACGTAGAGGGCACTGGACAAGTGATAGAAGTGTCAGGTAGTGTACAACGGCGAGGACGTCTGTGTGAAGTGACGAGTAAGAGAAGCATAATAGGTCGTGGCAAAATATTGTCTGAGTGCGAAAAGGGGCAAAGAGTGGCATATAAAGAAGAAGGTATATCTGTTAATAAAATTGCATGTCGAATTGGACGGACTGCTTGTGTCGTGGACAATTTTCTTAAACTTGGGATGCAGTATGGAGTAAGGAAATCATCAGAAATGCCGCATAAACTAACGCCACAACAGGAAAGACAGACTAACATGTTCGAAAACTAAGATGTGGTGGAATATCCCTTACACAGTTGGCACGAGACCCTAACATTTGTGTACATAAATCTACCCTATCAAGGGCTATGAAACGCTGCAACCATCTCCGATATAAGAAGCGCAAGCGTCAGCCACGACTCACCGCGCAGCAAAGGAGCAATGGGTGATCTGGGCCTAAACATATTTGATCTGGAAACTTAACTGGGTCGTGTCATCTTAAGTGGCGAAAAGAAGTTTAATTTGGAGGTTCCAATGGTTGGCGATACTATTGGCACAAACTTCGGAAGGAGGAACAAATGTTCTCTAAGCGACAGCAAGAACAGTCGGTAATGGTGTGGGGGCTTTGGTTATTATGGAACAACAAACCTCGCATTTCCTACGTCTCGTATGACATCAACCACGTACCAAACAGTATTTGCAGACAATTTATTGCCATTTGCCGTGCTAATTGCTGGTCCTGGTGGATTTTCTAACAGAACAATGCCACTATCCATTTTGCTGGAACCACCAGGGATAGGTTTCGGGAGAAAGATGTGATTGCCCTTGATTGGTCCTCCAATTTCCCAGACAAATCTATGGGGAATGTTCTGTCGCTCAACGTACGCCAACGGTACCCAGTACAACAATGTTCGTGAGTTGCAGGATGCCATCATCGATGCATGGAATCAAATTGATGTGGCTCTGCTCCAAACGCTGGTAGACACCATGTTTGATCGAGTATTCAAGTTGGTGTTACGCAGTGGCTCATTTATTGGCTATTAGAGCTGGCTTTTGTATTGCGTTCGTATAATTTTACAACAGTCACTATCGTGTTGTTTTGGTTGGTTTTTGTTTTCAATTTGGCTAGCTTTGGAAATGAGTGAACTATCCATGGTCTGTATACATATCCTCCATGTGCATCTGTACATATCCTGTATTTCATCCGTGACATGCGTTTACTAAAGTTATGTCACATATTTAGGTCGTACGTATCATTTTGCAACGCACCATATATCATGTTACTGTATGTTATGAATAATAAATAATAGTACGTGAAAATTGTCAGTGCAGGAAGCAGGATTAGTAGAGAAAAAAAATTGTAGTTACAGTATATTTAGCTTACATAACGCAGTGAACAAAAAAGATAAGGAATAATAAAAGAGTTTGAAACTGATAAATATTTTATAAGGAAAATCAGCTGTAATACAAATGATCGGTGTAGGTTTATGATTTTTTTTTTTTTTTTTTTTTTTTTTTTTTTAAGTAAAGCCGTAGCACTGCATCAATTACGTTGTACTTGAAAGTTTTGAGTTTCCATTACAACCAATTGTTCTGGAGAACATTCTGATTCAAATAATTTAAACGTGATGGATGAACACCGTGCTCTTGAGTTTCCTCGGAGTTGTTCCTTCCCCCCCCCCCCCGCTTACTTCATTCCACCATTACGTTCAATCATCATCATCGTTTCCCTTACCCATGGTGCATAATCGTGAGGTGGGAAGTTGAAGTCTTTGAATTTTATTGACATACGTTTTAAGGTCCATTAAGTATCACGAGCGACATATGTAGATGATCTGATTCAGACATCTAAATGCTCAGAAGTCCATTGATAAGTATCAAAAAATTTAAGAAAAATTTCTGTAAATTGTGTCGCCTTGATGCAGATTTTCTGTTCTATATTTTCATTATGGCTGTAGGTAGCGTTTTGTTAGTTACGAAGTTTGAGGCCCTAGGACGTGTTGTTTGTAATATGGTTTGTTGGTCGTAAGATTTGAATACATTTGGTGTACTGGAAGCTTGCCTTTCTGCTGTCATCGTAAACACACAAAGAAAATGTATTCTGTGTGTGGAACGTACTTTTCTCGTTCTTTGATGTCCTGCGAAGGATAAAAATAGTCAAATATGTCTTATTTTCGTCTGAAGTATTTCCTTTTTGGATTGCATTCGTATTGGCTGCTGGTTCTGTGTGCTTCCTTAGATGGTTTGGTTTGAGAGAATAAACACGTTATTTGCAGTTTACTGTAAGCTTAAAACCGGTTTTGATTCTGTTAACCATTGCTTTAAATATTTGCATGCATGTAGTAATTGCTTATATCACATGTGCAATACGTTTGGATGCAGTATGATAATTTCGTGGCGTATAACCTACTTCTAAAATGCTTAAGACGCCCGATCATGTCCAGGTTCTTTTATTTGAAAGATAAACTCCACTTTACAGAATATTGTTGTATTATTTGGGTATAATTACATTAGTAAGAACTGTTGTATAACTACCAAACCTATGCTATCTTTTGAAGCATATTAGTCACACCGAACTACTTGCGCTCGCCACCGCAAATTAATTACCAACTCTGTTGTGGTATCGTCTATTCTTTGGCACAAGTATACTATCATAGGGAGTTCAAACTCGTTTCTGTAATCCTGGACTGACCTATACATACCAAATATAATTCAGCACAACACTGTGAAAAAGTGGTGATTTTTGTGTGATGCTGGAAAAAAATGAGTTGTTCTTTTTTCTTTCTTCCTGACATTATATACGAACCATGTGTTTTTACTCGCATTGAATTTTTTACATTTCTTTTCCTTCTTACCCGTTTCTGAGAGATCTTATTCCTTATCTTGTTAATTCTTAAGAAACATACAGCATTAATAGGCGAAATGCTTGGACTATGATCTTTCGTTCCGTCCCTGAACTTCTTCTTAGTTAGATGGCTAATGTTTACTTTTTTGGCGCTGGGGAATCGGGCTCGATGCCAGAATGGCTATGTGTGATTCAAATTCTCTACGTTATAGTGAATTTCGGCTTGCTGGTAGTGAAAATGGGCATTACTTCTAAACCAACCTTCTTCGTACTATCGAGTCATTTTGACTACTGAATAATATGATGGTTTATTCCATGTGTACGGGTACAAAATAATTGTATGTGCTGTAGTTAACGTCATAAAACACATGACTATGAATTCCAGTATTTTATGAAACTTTTTGGTTAATTAAATAACAATATTGGTATTTAACATTTATCACGAAGTAGCTCTAAAGTCATGGTAAGTACTTGCGAATTTCTGTTTCAGTTTCTTTCCTAAAATAGTTGAACATGATTAAGTGCATTCGATAAGATTGCCTTATACATACATACATATTACATTACCGAAGAGCCACGATTTAAAGTAATATGGTTGTACTGAAGAGTATATGTTAAGTATTTACTTCACATAAAATCTATTTGTATATGAGCAATATCAAAAAGTTTCTACACAGTCGTTTTCTATTTATACGAGGCGTGTTTTTTAAGTAAGTACTGTTTTGAAATTAATAAAGGTATACTTTTCGTAACAATTTTATTCTATGAAGGCCTCTGCCGTAATCTACTTTTCTGCGTAATTTCCACAATATTAAGGCACTTATTGCATCGTACATCAAGCTTTTGAACATCATCCTCAAAGAGGTCCACCGCCTGATTTGACTACCACTGCAACACAGCTGTTTTTTTGACCTCATCGCTGTCGTTGTGCTGACCACTCAGATGCTTCTTCGGGCCGTGGTGGCTCAATGGTAGAGCGTTCACCTCTGGTGGATAGGGTCGTGGGGTCGATCCCAGCTCGCGCTAAGTGAACTTGATGGTGGACAAACACCATGTGCGTGTGTTTCCCGGAGTTATCCCGTTTCTTCCTACTTCATTCCACCATTTCATTCATTTCCCATCATCACCGTCGCTAGCCTAACCGGCATAACCGTGGGACGTAAAACTTAAAGATTTCATTTCATTTCGGATGCTTCTTAATGCAGGAACATGTAGTAGTCGCTTATCAGATAACGACGAACTCTTTCACGTTTTCGTCAAAGTTCTGCATCAAGTCTTCAGTGATGACAGAAGGTCGCTCACTTCGTTCCTCATTATTAACATTCGTGGGGCCATCTTTAAAGGCTAACCCATTTCCGTACTATTTCATTGCTCATAATGATTTCTCCATACACTTCAATGATCTGGCGATGAGTTTGAGCCACTTTCACGCCTTTAGCACTGAGAAAAGGAATCACAGTGTGCGGAGACATTTTTAACTACTCACAAATAAAAGTAAACACGGTCAAATGTTTCTGTAATGGCGTCTGTGGCAACAAATGTACATATTTATCGCGCATGCGTGGGATGCTGACTACAGCGCTGCAGCGACCGAATTTCAAAACTACTTATAAAACACGTTTCGTATGTATAGGGGAGGGTAGTACACAGTGGATCAATTTTTAAAACTTTCAGCATAAATCCGTTTAATGCAACTATTACTGGAATTTGTTTAGTGTAGAACATGGACACACGTCTCCACTACATTCGTAAGTAATTTATTAATATGAAGCGCTGCTCTGTATTTTACAGTTACAGTCAACGCTAATGCTTGTAAAGTGATTCACTGTGTACCACCATCGTACACAGTGGATCATATATGCGTACACAGTGGATCAAAGGAACAATGTATTGAAAGTAATGAATAGAAACCGTATGATAAAGGGGCCCATCATCTGAAGATCTCCAAATCTACATAAAATTGTAAGCATTATTGTCAAAATCTCTATTACTCACAATACAAAATAAATTTTAAAATTCTAAATAAAAGTTAGAATCGAAGTATTACAAGCATCTTAATAGCATAGTATTAATTTCAGAAATTGATTACCAAAATAAACAATACAAACGACTGTTATAAAACAAACTTTTTAGACAATTAAATTGATATCTTGTACGGAGAATCTTTGGTTTTGGATTAGTAAATTTAGTAGTTATGCACAATAGCATAATCAATTTGTTATAAAATGGAGAATTTAACTTTCTGTACTGAGTTCAATTAGTCTGATTATTCAAATTATCAGTTTCACTATGACGACAAAAATATATGTCCAGCTCGACATTATCATCCTTTGAAACTTCAAAAGGTTAGCGGAGATCAATTCCATGGAACTCTACCGGCAACCTGATATTAACAGACAGTATTTTATTCTTCACAATAAGAAGTTTTGGAAGCCGTCTTACTATTCAAATATCGTGTGTGGGTAAAATATCTGGATTATTTGGGTAGATGAAACTTTCATTTATCTTGAGTTGAGGTGATTTTGAGTTTAACGTCCCTTTTCAGCAGCGAGGCTATATGAGACGTGGACTTTCATGTATCTTCTCACTTCTTAGAAACGAAATCTAAAAATCATTTTTTATTGTCTTTCCTAGTCGTGATTTGACCAATGTAATGTGTCCGTGAAAGAAATCTTAGAAGAACGTAATCACCAGGTTGAACTTTTCTTTGACTCTGTTCCAAATCATCAATAAGTAGGCTAGTAGTTTCTGTCTCTAAAGTAACATGGTCCGTATTCCTTAGCGTGAGGGGCATAACCGTGTGACGTTAAACTGAAAGATTTCGTTTTCTAAAGTATCATCATCATCTAAAGAATCTTATAATATAATTGACTTAAAATCATCATTCCCCGTTGAACTATCATTTTCTTTTCCTTTCTTCAGGGCTGAAAGTCTTTATTTTATCCGTTTTGCTTCAGATTGCTGCTGAATTTGTACTCCTTTTATTCACGGGCTTCTTTCTCTGTTATTACTGTCTTGGATGTATGATCTGTTCTAGTTCATGTCTAAGTTGGAAATACGTGAAAGGCTACAGAATTTGGGATATTTCGTAGATAAGTTACGTAAATTACTAAAGAATGCCTCAGCATTGTGTTTGTTGAATGATATCAATCTTGAGAGTCTAAGATTGACGCTATTCAACACATCTTCGGGATTTCGAATACTAAGATCTTTATTACGATTCACTCTAGACCAGAATTTTGCTTTTTTCCCCACTAAGCAGGTATCGATATATTATTCTTATCAATTTCATATGCCAAACGCCTCACGGCAACGTAGACTAAGATATTTTGTTGCAAATTTTTATATATTTCGGAAATAAATGTTCCAACTCTGAAGTGAATATTTGTCGTACAGAATAATTTGACTTCATTTTAACATTGTCACCTGGTACTTTCTTATTTTTTGACACATCTGCTCAAAGTTGTGTAATCAATGTTCTTCAATTTACCAACGCTGCTAATAGAATATCCCTGCCCCACCACTAATTGCACTGCTTCTCTCATCTAACTAAATGTCTTTCATGTTGCCTTGCGTATATTTCCTTGTGGTTAAACCATTAATCTGTAACGTGTAACATGATATTAAAAGCTCCGTGAAATGCCAATACTATGACTTGTTTCTAAACGAGTATGCCAAATACATTGAACATCCATAAACACAATGAGGTACAAAGTGGATCAATCCACTGTGTACCACACCGATGTGATCCACTGTGTACCACACTGATGTGATCCACTGTGTACTTGTTGGTGTCAACCCAAACAGTTTCCCACAACAAGGAACTATTAAAGTAGAAGAACAAAATAAACAATGCTATATTACAAATACATTCTTACCTACCTCTCATGTCCGCGATATTCTAAATTACAAGATAAGTCACAGCGTCAGAGCATTCACTTCTATTACTTCATTTTTTACTTCAGCACAAGGAAAACATATTTTTCACTTCACCACAAATAAGAAGCATCCATTGTTGTTGACATTTCGTTCATAAGTGTGTAATGTGAAAACAGAATAACTGACATGCGCTAGCTGAATTTGTGCAATAAATAAATGAATAACGCCTTCTGATCCACTGTGTACTACCTTCCCCTATATGTACACACACGTTTTTATCCAACGGTTTTGAAGTTGTTTTGAGCTGTTCTGTGGAATTGCGAAATTGACCGTGAAAGTTGAAAAATTTTAGACTGAAAAAGCCGTGAATTCGATTATTTAGTCCTAATGGGAACCCTGAATGATTAAGATCCAGTAATTCTTTAATTGTGTTGGAGTTTGTCCTATAATAGAACTCCTCCATTCCAGGTGCTTTGTGATATAAGTTATAAAGTTTGATTGCTTAATAGATAGTTCATAAGAATTGTATTTTTAATTGAATTGTTTTCTTTTTCAAGTCTGGTCGTTTCCGTATTTGGATTTAGGTAACTACATTCGTAATTTGGTGTATTTATTCATAAGATTAATTTTGCTTGTACTTAAAATTTATTGATATATTATTTTTGTTGTATTGTTCTGAAGAAAATGGTAAATGGTCAACAATTAATAAGAGTGTAGAATTCTTTGAAGGAAACCGTGAACTGAATGAAACATATGAGCAGAAGTATCGTTTTGTCATTAGAGCAAGGTCGAAAAATCCCGGACGCCAGATCATCTTGGTGAGTCTGGTACCTACTTCATTTTGACGTTAGTATTTCAATATTTTACCTACCAGTACTGATTTTTATGAACTTAGATGGGTTAAAAACAAATTATAATAAATTCGTTACGTTTGGAATTTATCTTGAACATAAACCTTAACATGAATGCCCATTATTAGAGGATTCTGATTCACTCAGAATCGATAGTTCGGTGCTCGAACTACATAATACGTACGTGGACATAAAACACACTGCTGCTTTGTAAAACTTCATTTGCATTCCCTTTAGTTTGCTTTTATCTTTGAGAAATAGTCTGCAGACTGAGGTTAGCTTGTATTTCTTATATCAGTAACTATAATTTAAGGCCAAAACATGTAGGTCTGAGTATCTAATTGGATTTATGGCTGATGAAGCCAAAGGTTTAGTAAGTTGGTGAAACTGTTACAAATCGATATTGTAGTAAAAACATTATGGTTTGCTCGGAGGCTTTGTGCAATTTCTGTTTTCATTTGGATTTATTTGTATTGTTGAGGCGCCTGATTTTCAGAACTGGAGCCTAGGTCAGAAGAAAATTTTTCAGTCCTGCTGTAAGTGAATTTCGCTGCTTATTCGGGTCATTGATACTCTTCAATGAGATTTGTATTTTGTTTTTCCTGAGTCATACCAGTAAATGCTGGAACGTGGACTTCGTTTAGAATAAATATCCACTCTCTCCATTCTTTATTTCGTGGGATGTATGTGCGAAAGCAAGATTCTATATCAAATAGGAATATATCTAAATAATATTTAAATCAAGGCTGTTTTGATTCCTCAGCCCATTGATTTATATCCGGATGTATTACTTAATGATGTAATTGGATGCATATTAAATAATCAAAACAAAGATGAAATATTCAGCAAAATGCACCCGCATAGCAACTCAGCGGATACGTTTCAACAACAAGTTGAAATTGTGTTGGTTGGACAACAACATATTTTAATTAACAGAAAATTGGTTACTTATCAATATATCCTCCCGTGGAAAAACTAGATATTCTCCAAACATATCGGAACAACATGGTAGTTCTTTCTTCAGTGGCAAGGTAAGGAGGATAAAAACTGATAAGAGAAATATTGTATGAAACCACTACACTGAAGAAGGAATTAGCTTATTGTTCCGATGCGTTTGGAGAATATTTAGTTTTCCTACGGGAGAATATATTGAAAAGTAACCAATTTTCTGTTAATTTGAATCTTCCTCTCATACATCTACATAGTTTTAACTACATATTTTGATCATTTTTCTCCATTGTATAACTAACGAATGTTGTTCTTGATTGCTTATGCAGTTTAGTTCTTGTCGGTAAGTATATGAACATGCCGACTAGCTCACAATTAAGCTGTGCCTTTCATTCTTTACAATTCTCAACACATTTTGCCAACTTATAGTCCAGTCCAGATGGTCGTACGGTTTAGTAAACTATCAAAATTCTTTGTTTTCTTGATTTTGTTTGAAACATTTTCCTCCTGAAGTACATTTACAACGTATTGTTAACAATTTTTCTTACACTTTGAACATGAATTGCTGCTATATTGCATGCAATGTAATTGAATTAGAAAATCGGGGTATTAATTTGAGTCTTTTCATTTAATGAACACAAAATTAACCTGAATTTCCACTCCCATTCTACTATTTGGCCCTAAAGGAGACTGCAGCGCGTAGCAACTAAAAATTCAACATACTTGCTTTTGAAAGACATGTCAGTTATGTACAGTAATGATTTTAGATTTTCCCTGCGAAGAAGGTGACTTTGAGTAAGCAGGGGCGAAACAGTGCTGCAAAGGTACTGGTAACCAAGGTTGAATCCGATCGGAGAAATACTCCAGATGGAATTTTGTAGCTCCCGCTCCAAGATGCGGATATACATTCTACAGTCACCTTTCTACTGGAGGTTGACCATCACAGCAAGCAGTGGAATGAGACAAGAGGGTTTCAATATATGTTATTTTTTGGAAGTCCACATTTCAGAGAAGTAGTCTCAGAGAGCTGAAAGAGATATTAAAATTTGTTAAAAAGAAGAAAAAATAATTTCCTGGAAAATATATAAGGTAGGAAAGTTGATCTGTCCATTTGAAAGTTATTGGGAAAAGAAAATATACCATTGTGAATACACTTTTGAACGTGACTGTACATGTTTACCAATGGATGCTATAGGATACCTATAACGTAAATAAACGGTAAACTTGCCTCTGCATCCTGTGCAAGTTTTTGTGCATAATATCTGTTCTATTTGGAACGTTTTTCAACCCTGCTTCTCCTTGTTACTTCCTTACATACCATCGTAAAGATTTACTTCCCTGGACAATTTAAAAGAATCAGTCATTCGGAAAGCAATTGCATCTAAGTATCACGTGTTACCACCCGCTTTTATTCACTTTCGGAACATTTTCCCCCCTGCTATGGAAATTTCAATTAAGAAAGTCGCTTTTTATTTTTCTGTGAATTTTACTTGAAAGGAAATCAGTATGTTTATAAATTATATCCCTCCTACTTAACCGAAACACGTAAAGCACTTACTCTCTATTGTGAATTTTAATTTCCTTGTAGATAAAAAAAAAGCGTATGTACACTTTTAACTATGTATTTTCAGTTTAGTTTTAGTAACGTTAAATCTATGGGTATACAAAGAAGCAGGAAAAAAAAGTGATGTTGTAAAAAGGTTTCAGGGAGAACCAATATTTTCCATAAAAATTTGCAGAGGATGCAGATTGAGCTGTATCATTTATTTTGTGACTTACGTAATTTATGTTTCGTTGTGCTTAGTTTTACAGAAACTGATGCTTTTATTATTTCTTTTCAGGAGCTGATACAATTAACAGGCAGGCTGTTCTTTGTCATAGAGTTCTTAGAACATTACAAAATTTAGCTCAGGTGTCGAATAGACTCTCCCGGGAAACATGGGAAGCTTTGTTACTTTTCCTTCTGGCTATTAACGACACATTACTTGGTCCACCGACAGTTAAAGGTAAGAAAAGAATCAACTTGTTTTTATTTTATGTAAAATTAAATGCTAATGTGAAGCAAATAACTGGAAGTTACGTCTGCTTGAAAAGAATGTGCTTCATTTTTAAGGAAGGGTTGCGTATACCTGTACTAATGTGGGCAGAAATATCGCAATGGAAAATGGAAACATGTGAGTCAAGTAACGCTTTTCACAGGCTATAGTAACGTAAAAGATTTTGTTAGCAAAAGCATGAAAGCTTTACTTCTTTGGCCGGTTATGTAATAACAATAGTAATTTTATATCCATATACAGGGCTCCCAGCTGTCCTATTTTCCTATTTTTTCCTATATTTTGGAAATTTTCGTTTATTTGTCCTATATTTTAATCTTGTCCTATATTTCCTGTATTTTTCAGTGATTGAATTATTAAAAGTGTATGCCAAGAGCAGTTCAAGTGATGATTTAAATTGCTACATATTAGCAATATGCTTAAATGTGTCGTAGCATTATTTTTCTGAGGGACAGTCACTAATCCTCACTATTTTTCTTTTAATTTGTTTTTTCCTATCCTCCCATGGCCACTTTTTTCCCCATCTTTGTTTCCTGTGTGCCTGTTTTTCTCCAGTGAAGCTTAACTGAGGAACCTTGCCATGCTCCAGTTTCTTATAACGCAATCTGTGTTAGCATTTTCTTTCAGCAGTGTGTGCAGCAGTATTGGCTATGCATTGAGGTGTGTTGATATTCACCAACATATCCCAACGCCTTCTAATATTGCTGTACATAATACGCGTCCTAAAAAACCTGGAAATAAAAGTGTGTCGTGGAAACGCTTGGGAAAAGTTATGGAAAGCAGACAAATGGTAAAAATCCTGGGAATGTCCTGGTAATTATTTATGAACTGGAAATGTCCTGAAATTTATGTTATATAACAGTTGTTAGAAGTGTATATATAATTTGCAGAGCTATGATGAATGAAATGTTGTTACGTTATTTATTTCAGAGGGAAATACTTTGATCAAATAATTCAGTGTTTAATTAGATTCAAGTATTTTATTACAGAGAAATAAGTTATGAATCTTCTTTTTCCATTAGGAATAAGTAATGAAAAATAATGCCAAAATAAAGTTCGTCTGTGAATAAAAGAACTAGAAGGATAGTAGGAAGGTAGAGAAATAGTTAATATTTTTGCATGCATTAATTAAATTTACGTATTCAAAATTATATATGAATAACGGCATGTTAAAAATGTTAAATGTCATGGTAATCCTATAAATAACAGTTAACTGTTTCTTTTTCGTCTGAGAGCTCCCTCGTGGCTAAGCGGTTAGCGTACGCGCCTTTGGCGTGGGAGACCCGGGTTCGATTCCCGGCGGGAGCTCATGTGGTTCGGATTCCACGTTAATCAGTAGGTCCACGTCTCATATAGCCTCGCTGCTGAAAAGGGACGCTAAACTAAAATCACCTCACCTCTTTTTCGTCTGAGAATATGTTTTGAATTCTAAAGATATTGAAGCTGCATTTTTATTTATTTATTATTATTATTATTTTTACTATTTTGAATAACAAATAGTTGTCCATTGGAGTTAAGGGTGGCCTTTTCTTACAGTACATTTATATATTTTTTTTCTTTCTTCAGAGCGTAATATTCCATTGTATAAACCAAACTGTCTTATACTTTTTCAATGTTCTGCTGGGAGGCCTGCATATAGAAAGTGTTGAGAGGAAACGGGGCAACACCTAAAAAACCCACGCACGCTGTTGTGTCCACAAAAAAGCCTACTTGGCGCAAGGTGGGATCGAACCAGATATCGCACGCACCGAAGCTGAACGTATATAATAAATGGATGAACGTGCGTGTGTATGTTCCAGTATAACTCTTTAACGCGTAGAACAACTTCTCAAACTTGTTACGTATATGATTTACGACCTAGAAGCATACTGTGAGGGTAAGACACTCCAGCACTCCTAGAAGAGTGGAAGAGGTGACATTCAAAAATAATAAAAAAAAAATGGCCGGTATTAGTGTCTAATCCATAGTTGTTGTGATTGCTAAGCTGATTAATGACAACCTAATGACATTCAAGCTCTAGTTTATCGAGAGGGTAAGATCCCTTAGCACCCGGAGAGGGCGGGATGACGTAAAAATAATATAATCGAAAACGATCGATATTAGTGTCGAATCCATAGATTTTGAGGTTGCTAAGATGAATAATGACTCCCAATGCCGTTCAGGTACAAATTCAACCCTTGTTCGTATGGTATGAAGAAGGGATGAAAAATTAAGTTAAAATGACAGAGATTAACGTCGAATCTGTAGTTTTTTGGGGTCAAGAAAACAGCTGCCCTGTTTGATATATCTTTTGGAACATTTTAATACTCATCTTAAGCTGGGTTTTTATCATGTGACTTCGATTAAAGGGTGTATTGTAGGATGAGGTGGGTTTTAAAAGTTTTGCCAAATCTTATGGATTTTTCTTTAGAGTTTTATTGAAATAACTAATGTAAGAAGGAGGGGATTAAGATATTTTCCATAAACGTATTCTCTCCGTGCGAAGAACAGGCATTTCAGCCAGTAAACATATAAACATTATGAAACTGTGTATACACTAGATTAAAATACATACCTTGTTCTGTACTACAATATCTGACAGTATTCTGCTGCACTGCTTCTTCTTTCCGCACCACAAATATTTGTTCTAGTCACGACGCTGTAAGGGTCGACTTACTGCTTCTGTCATATGACGGACGAATAGTGCGAGTTTATTTCAGTCTTTTAGGAATGATATCTCTTTTAGGAATGATATTATCTACGAGGGTGATTCAGAAAGTGATGCCTCCAAGGTGATACCTTTATTTGTGTTGACAGGTAGCACCGATACAGGTATCAGTGGAAAACGCAACGTCAGCTACAAAGGGTGGCATCATTTTTCAACATAGTCCACATTACGGGCAACACACTTGCGCCAACACGAAAAAAAGGCTTTTTCGTGTGGTGGTAACTGCTGCTTCCACCTCCACGTCACAACTGCAGCGTGACCCTTAAGTTTGAGGAAGAGCCAAAAGTCACAGGGACAAGATCCGGACTATAGGCAGGATGAGGCTGAATGTCAATAACACTTTGCCAGCAGATGAGGCAACTTTGAATTTTTTGGCGGATGAGAGGACATGTGGTGATACTTCATCGACTGACGCTTCGTTTCCGGGTCGTAATGGTGTATCCACGGCTCGTCGCCGGTGAAGAATGTTCCTGGGCGCACAACCTTCCGCAGTCAGAAAGTCAATGCCCACTGTTTCAATCGGACGTCACCACTGGATGGCATGAATTGCTCCATTACTCGGGAACGAGAATAGATAGGAAGGTGAAACAAGTGACATTCTATAGCTTAAAATATCAGTGCATTAATGATAAGCAGTTCAGAATGTTTGCGGTATTACTGACCAAGTAGTGGGCTTGGGCATTACTTTCTGAATCACCCACGTATTTTTTGATATTTCAAGGATAAGGTCGATTATTATTATTATTATTATTATTATTATTATTATTATTATTATTATTATTATTATTATTATTATTATTATTATTATTAGGGGTTGAAAAATCTTGCTTGCAAGTACCAGCCAGCCAAAAATCTACTAGCCGGACCATTTTGGTGTCACAAGTGTTTATACTCGTCAAATATACTTTACTTCCGTGACTTAGTCGACAAATGTAAAAACGTACTCGCCATTAGCGAGCAGGCGAGTCGATTTTTCAAGCCATGATTATTATCATTATTATTATTATTATTATTATTGTTATTATTATTATTATTATTATTATTATTATTATTATTATTATTATTATTATTATTATTATTATTATTATTATTATTACCATCATCAACAAAAGGCGTTCTGAAATGTTAAGTAATATGTAACTCACAAAGAAATTTATAGTAAGTAGGAAAATTAATGTATTTTGTTGCTCGTGTGGTTGCACAAGAATGGTAATATTAATACACATTTTTAACTTATGAATACTAATAAGAATACATTTCTTTATTGTGGTAGAGCGTTCACCTCCGGTGCTTGGGGTCCCTGGTTCGATTCCAGCTCGCGCCTGTGGACTTTGTGGTGGACAAACACCGTGCTCGTGGGTTTTCTCGGGATTCTCCCGTTTCCTCCCACTTTCTTCATTCCACCATTTTCAGTCGTTTCTCATTATCAACGTCTCCTTTAGCCTAACAGGCATAACCGTGGGACGTTAAACTTAAAGATTTCATTTCATTTACATTTCTTTATTATTCTTCAGATGATGTAATACATTTCTTTATTATTTTTCAGATGATGTTGGTGATCAGCTCTGTGAACGCGTATTGAGTGTATTATTTGAAATATGGTTATTAGCATGTGCAAGATGCTTCCCATCACCATCTTTATGGAAAACATTTCGTGAAATGTGCATGAACTGGAGACATCGGATTGCACTGATCGAACAGTGGAATAGAGTGAACTTTGCCTTGACCTCTAAACTCTTAGAATTTATGTATGGTCCTACATTCCCAGAATTGAAAATATGTAAGTAAAGTAGTGTTTGGAGGTGGATTGTAAATTGATGTTAATCTCCCAAAATAATTTGGAAAAAGTACAAGAACATTAATGGTTACAATAGCTTATTGACATTTGATTCTTGTATAATAAACTCGCGTGTTCATATATATATATATATATATATATATATATATATATATATATATATATATATATAACTTAAAGAACATGTTCACTATATATTTAGAAAATACGATATGAACTTTGAATATTGGACGAAATAGTGCCCAAAATAGTGATTTTTTCACCTTGGATTGAACTTTCTTTGTCTTCTTTAATTTGTAACAGTGATTCAAGAAAATAATAGCCATAAAACTGACAAAGAACTATCGATGCTACATATTCAAAATCTACTTCCCGGATCCCTTCGTTAATAAAGACGTTGACAAATTCATGAATTCACATAACACAATAGATTTTCTCCTCTAACACGTAAGAGAGAGTGCAGAGCATAAGATAGTTTACAGTAAATTGCCGAGTATTTGTCACAGAGTAAGAGTAACTTCAAAACACGGAAGTTAGTCTTAAAGAATTTTTAAAAGTATATATTACTACTAACTCTGTTGTAAACATTGAAAATTATTTTCAGATTTAATATTCACCGAACAACTCACACTGTATAAATAATAATAATTTTATAATAGCATCATATGAATGATTGCGCAATCCAAAGTATACATAATTGTTGTCCCTGTATGAAGCCTCAGAATATAACCACAAGAAGAGTTTCTGTCTCCTGAAATATTTTTAGGATTGATTTTGAAGGCTCAGCATCGGCGAGTGCTTTATTTATTTACTAGAAAATGTGTTTGACGCAATCCATATTACATTAGTTGAAATGTTTTTCAGAACTACCCTACAGCGTCTACAGGGTAGGTGGAAATTAATTCCGTATTGAAAAGTGTTTATAACTTCTTTAATACTTAATCAATTTTCATGAAAGAAAAAGCGTTTTGTTCCTCACAATAGTAGAATTGGTATGCATTGCTAAAATTCCTCATTGAGACTGCCATTGTTCACCAGTTTTCATAAACGGACTTCTGCAGATACTCCAGCGGCATGTCTGCAAGAACTTAGCACTAATGAAATTTTCGTGGCCGAAAGTTCAACTCATCCTTCAGGACAGTTCGGATTGCGTGTTGGGTTAAACCACTTTCGCGAGATGCCTGTCGTTGGGATTTCTGAGAACGTCGAGTGAATATTTCCTGAACCATTTGTACATTTTCCTTCGTTCTGGACGTCGAGGGACGACCGCATCTTGTAATATATGATACAGAACCTGTGTCCATTAGCTTCGATTGGTAAAATTCCGTATGATCTTGCATCTACCGAGACACGAGGTCCTTTTACATTTCGCTACTGTTTCTGTACTTGTGCCACGGACTGTCATACTTCGTATCGGGATGCCAGCTGAGCCCGCTCACGCAAGGTTATATGTTGCGTCATTGTCCGCTACTGATACCTGCAAGACATCATGTAAGAAATTCTATCATTGTAAGGAACAAAATGATTTTTGTTTCATAAAAAATTTGTTAAATATTAAAGAAGTTGCAAACAACTTCCAATAGGGGGTTAATTCCCGTCCAGTCTGTATATTAAGACGTAACTGTAATTTTTGTTCTTTACTTATTACCTAATAAATGCTTGACATGCTAAAGTTATAATAATGCAGTGTTAGTTAATGCTATCGTGATTGAAGTTCAGTCCAGATGCAAAAGTCGCCGTTGTTGAAATGATACCAAAATGTGTGAGGATAAATTATGTGCATCATGTGCAAGGAATGGCACGCAAATTGGGTTCAGATAAGATATGTTATTCTAATTTACAACAATGATAGAATAGTGGTAGTAACTAACTACAAGTCAAAATACACAACGAGAAGCAACAAGGTGTTCATTATTTGCAAATGAGCTTGTTAAAGAGCAGTCTTGAAGCATAATTAACTACTTTATTGGTCTCGACTAATCACGTATAACAATGCTTAGCATTCGAAATGTATAACAATGCTTTCTCTTTTGTAGTGACTGAAGGAAAATATAAAGTAATCCTATTTACATAATCTGGATGCGTAGACCCATGCTGTATTGAAGATATACATACTTTAATGATTTCACTGAATTCCGCGCGCTACACAAGCTTGCTAGTGTTCTTTCTTATACTGGCTTCGAGTTCTAACGCCTGCTTTGCCATATTTTCTTAGAAGCTGTCGGGATCTCTGAAGCGTTCCAGTCACTGACGCTTAACTTCGAACGGGAGCCTGACAGGAGCTTTGAAGTACATAGTACTCTCCCAAGTGTAAGTATTTCTGGTATGGAGAAGTGCTGAGTGCACTGACTACTGAATATGCCATCGATGTGGAGCTGACCACTAACCATGTAGTGATGAAGTCCTTAAATATGGCTATGACTTGAAATGGAGTCTCTTTGTTAAAATCCATTTCTACGGTTTTGGGCCTGCAACCGAGTTGTAAAGTTGTACTACCTTCTCAGAATCTCAAACCTTTGGATTTTGGTCCTGTCATTGAACAGAGAATTCTGTGCTAAGATTACTTGAGAGTGATAACTGCTTAAAGAATGCACTCTCAAACGCCAAGCGACGAATCCCTAACCATGAATAATCCTTCTTCGGCTGACGCCATTTTTATAGACCTGTCCACATTCCTGGTTGAAGTCAGGATTTTTCACTTTGTGCTGCGTGCTGGCTTCAGGGTACCAAAGTAACGGAAATACCTTTGTTCTGTTACCTGAACTTTTGTGATCTGTTCCCCTGGCCAATTTACAGTCTTTAACGGTTGGACAATTTTCTAATGGCTTTTTGATTTATTTATTTACATGTCAGTATCTAGGTAGGTTCTATACATATTTTTACAAGAAAAAGTCCAAATTCTTTAAGAAAAGCTTTTTAATGTCTATATAAAGAAAATAATAAACCCATGTAGAGTTTAGTGTTGGCGTAAAACTTGTTCTTGTTCAGGATTGTTGAACTACCATGACTTCGAAATGATCCACTGAGTAAATGCTTTTATTTTCTAATTTTTATAGCGGAAGAAGATTCTCAACTTATTCCTGCGGGCATGACAAATGATTGTATAGCACAGGCGTGGTTTAGATTTCTCCATTGCCTGGGGAATCCTGTTGATATGTGTCGTCCTGCTGTAATCAGCCAGACGCAGAAATTTTTGCAGTTTGCTATTACCAGTGAAACGGTTGTTGATCCATGTCAACATCCTTGTCTTGCAGTTCTTCCTCAGATATTTCTGAAAGCAATTAAAGGAATTGCTGGTTTAGTGGACTCATTTTTAGGTAAGTACAAATGTTCCTCAATCTGCTTCGTTAATCTGCAAGGAAGGGTAAACAATGCAGAGCTAATGAAGCGAAGGAAACAATATATTCAGTTTATAAAAATCAGTAGACAGGGTGTGATTTGACTGTGTAATTTCACTAGGCTTAATGTAAGAAAAAGTGTGCTGAAGTGAATAAATGAAAAAAAAAAAAAAAAATGTTATTTAGTATGCTTTTTGTTAGTCGATGTGTCGAATTCAAAGAAGAGTACAACGTGCAGCAAAAGTGTATACCGGTCCATGTAATTTTATCAATAAATGTAAAACATAAAATTTGACTGTGAGCTTCCATAAAATATAGAGAATTATATTCTTCCTGCTTCAGAGAAAATCATTCAGCTTGTTTCGTACCAAAGTAGTTGATGGATAGAAATATATACAGTTTGGTTTTGCAAGAGAAGAGAGAATATTCTAATGCGTATATTTATCTTATTCTAGTTTTTGTGTCTTAATTTTAAATTGTATCACCAACTATCTTCTGTACACTATCAGACTTTTGTGTTCTTCATTCCTTTTTTTTTTTTTTTTTTTTTAATCGTGTTACTACTATCGTATTTTTTTTTGTAATGAAAACCAAAAGTAGAATAGGTTTTTAACAGTATATATCATGTGTATAGGTTTTCATACGTACTCTTGCGCATTGTGTACTTGTAGTACGAGGATGCGTCGCTAGGGCACTGTGGAAGGACCTCTTTTAAGTCAGTATGCCAAGCGCCTTCCACAACAAAGAAAGAGTTCTGTAGTAAAACGCAAGTGTATGAATGGTTTACTCGGTTAAACTGGGCGAAAATGGCCATTGAATATCTGCCCCGTTCCGATCGTCCTTCCAGTTCGCGAACCGAGAACGTTACCGATATCCAAGATCGACGCAGAACAATCAACCAACTCGGAAAACTTTATCCGAGTTATCGTACAGCTTCATTCAGCGCATTTTGCACGACGATTTGCGAACGCGACTGCTCTGCGTCGATCTTCCCTGATGAGATCACGGGGGGAGGAGGGAGAATCTAGAAGTGTTAGCACATTTACATGAATAAAAGTTCTTAAATTTTAAAACCATTGTTTTAGTTATCAGTATTTGTAGTTTAACAGTTTTGTTAAATTGTAAGTATTCACGGCACGGAATGTACTATATTTTAGTGTATAGGAAACCAACGATAATGATGACAAATATGCAAGATATTACACTTTTTGTAAAAAATCAATTATCACAAAACTGCTATGAGTTGAGCGGGTTATCTTAGATATCTGCAGGGGTCGTAAAATTTAAACAGAGGGATACAGACCGTCAGTTTATTCAAATTTTGTGCGATATTTCGAAGTGAATTATAAGACCTTTATTTTATACTTCAGCACAGAAACTTAGAATAGCTACCAGAATGCTTTGAATTCATGTAATAAAATCATAGTCTTTTTCTAGAAGTAAAACATTGCTATACCTGTTTAGATTCACAGTTAGAAGGAATATGTTCGAACACAGTCTTTGGTTAAAGAAAATTTTGTATTTTCTGAAAAAGAGAAAGAAAAATCGTAGGATTTGCATAACTAGAAGCGAATTCCAAAGACCAATATTTTAATCAAGTGGCACATGGTATGTGTTTATACTTTTACGCATATGCTAATTCCAGGAATGGAAATAGTTTAGAGAGAGAGAAAAATTTAGAAAAGTCCTTTTAATTTTGGAAGTTTATATATAGAAAATAATAAACCCGTGCAGTAGTTCCGCTGTTACAAAGCGTAATTACTGTATTAAGCAGCTGGTTACTCAGTGAATTAAAGATAAACAGTCAAATGAATATGTAAACTTCTTTCTGAACTTAACTAGTTTATTGTGCTATTAAATCTATCTTTATATGCATTTTTCTTCTCTGTTTTGACTGATATATGTAATTACCTTGTATGTATTAATGTATTTTCTGTTTTTTCATTCTCTGAATGTTTTAAGTGCATATATGTTTTTTTGAAGAGGTTATGTTCTATGTTCTATTTTCCTCATAGCAAAGTATGATTCATTGTTCAGCTCGTGAGTGATGAAAAAAGTATATTTCTTCCTCTTTTTGCTTGCAGTTAGAAATACAACGAAATTATTATTATTAGTGTTATTATTGGTATTTCGTGAATGATTTCTAAATGCAAAACGCGTTACTTTCAGGGTAACTATGATGTATAGTTGCTCACCTGGTGGAAAGCAATTTTGTATTGAGTAATTCCGAGAAGCAGCACATAACGTGAAGATCTAATATTTATCTATTCATTGTCGTAAAACATAGAAGATTATGTCATGCGCGGTGTCTTGTATATCGGTGATGGCCAATTGATAATGCTAGGCTTGAGGGCCAGAAAACTTAAAAGTAAAATATAACTAAAAATGTACAACTATCACAATTTAAGAACATTAATATTATTATTCAGATATTTTAAAAAATAATGTTTAATGCTAGTAGAAAAACTAGCATGGCTTTTAATGGGAAAAATGATTATTAAAAAAAAAAAAAATGAATCACATGTGTAATAAAAACTTTATTAGCTTCATTATGTTAAACGAATTCTATGGCCGTCATCAGGGTTTCAACTTCTTACAGGTAAGTGCTAATTTTCTACATCGTTCGTGATTCCATCTTCGTTTAATTCTGTACCTACACTTTAAGTTTGTGAGAACACACTGAAAAGTACATTAAAACTGCCACTACCAGAATGTGTATGTCGTTTTATGTCTGCTGTGTTCACTTTCGCCTATTACTATATTGGTATATTATCACTAGTACAATAATCAAATTTATTAGTGCATTTTGGGCCTGAAACAGTAATCGTTCTCACATGTTAAACGGAATGCATCAAAGTTGTCGAAGTTCATTAGATTAGATTCGTTATACAAGTTGGTTGATTATGCCAGTTAGTTTATGCATAATCGCAATATAAAACCTTGGAACAGTGAACCCAATAGATAAAAATAATAAATACGTTCTAGTGGTGGCGATTACTATATGTTTCCAATGCTTTTTTCACAAATTTAAAGTATTGTGGGTACAGAATTAAAAGAATATGGAATTAAAGACGTAGGAAATTCCTGCTTGCCTGAAAGAGGAGCCGAAACCCTAATTACGGCCGCAGGATAATATGGTTCAATTATATTTGGCCCCTTGACGATAAGCGCAATACAAGGTAACAAATGTTTTATTTTATTTCACATTAATATAAGTTACGGTATAAAACTTTTCTTAAAAAAAAAAAAAAAAAGCTTCGCACACGTAATCCATTTGTTTAAAATGTTGCAAACAACAGATAGAGTGTAGTGTGCCGGTAAATTGTTCTGAAACTTTGCAATACAACCCCTGTGCTGTTATGCAACCATAAATCACTCTAATGAATATATGGTTACTTATAAGCATGTTATTTCGCCGTAATTAACTCAGTATCGGTTGAGATACTTCATAATCTAACTCCAAAGATTACCAGCAGATCCTAAAGAAATTTGTATGGGAGCACAGGAAAGGTATACTCTTTCAATGAAAGAAGAATTAACAAAATCGGCCCACTATATCGAAATTATTAATGAATATACTCACAACATGAATATAAATGGGTTGAATAAGTGCGATTTTTTTTCTTTTGAGTTGGTTAAAAATGAAATCTGTAACGTTGTTTGAATCTTACTTATTTTTATAAGTTAAATTTAATTGATACATTTCTATTTGCTTGCCATCACTGCTACTTATTATATATAAGTTTTTCAACAGCGATTTCCTTCGCATTGTGTATTGAGTCCCGGTACAGTTATTCAATGCAAAATCGCATTCCATTAGACTGGCACCAATAATGTATGTGAAATGTATAAGTATTGTTACTCAACAGGAAGCCGAAATCTAACAATACCGAACAGCGTTAGCTGATTTCTTATACCAAACAAAAAGTAAGTTCTGATAAATATGGGTCAAAAAATGCCTCGTTTTATATAGTTAGAACAAAAGGATTCCCGAGCGGAAGTAGAAAATGAATTACTTATTAGAAAATAATGAACGCATCATAACTAGCAACATACATTATAAGAAATTCATTAGATGCAAGAAGGAAAGAAAACTTAAAGAGAAGGGACAATAGATGTGAAACATCCAGATGGGCGCCATGTTGGAAAGCAGGGTCCGATATGGCGGTCACTTAAATGCATCACAACTTTTTTCTTGTATTTCGCTTACTTCAAGTTCCAATTCCTCAAAATTCTTTGCGCTTTCAAACTTCCTGCTCTTTCTCGTGAAGCTTTTGTTTATAGAGAATAAAAATAGAAGCAAAATGAATAAAAACTATAAAGGAATGGACTCTCCAGGGAGTAGCAAACAACTTTGACAAATTATACGAGGGCAAGTCAAAAATTATCCGCAATGTAGCTATAATGTTTCTTACATTGTTCATACTGACCTATATCCTCGTTTATTTTATTGTTATGCTATGAAAGTTTGATCTTAATTCCTCCATTTGTCTTCCTTGTGTTGCAGGTAGATCATGGCCGCTTCATTAGAAGTTTGCACCAAAGGAGAACACCGAGCAGTGGTCCAGTTTTTGTGGTTGGAAGTATATCAGGAGCTGCAATCCATCAAAGACTCTCGGCACAATACGGGAACAGTGTCTTACCGCAACGGAGTGTCTGCGAATGGATTGAACAATTTATGGTCGTAGATGGTCGTCCGGTTCCTTCCTCGTGTGTAACATTTGTGCGACCATTTTTGAATTTTTCACTCCATTCGTAGACACTCCGTTGCGACAAGATACTCTTCCCGTATTGTACCGAAGTCTTTGATGGTTTGCAGCCCCTGATACACCTTCCGACTACAAAAACCGGATCACTGCTCGATGTTCCTCTTTGATGCAAACTTCTAATGGAACGGCCATGATCTATCTGCAACAAAAGGAAAACAAATGGAGGAATTAGGATCAAACTTTCATAACATGACTACGACAGCATAAGGCTAAAATAAACGAGGATATAGGTCAGTATGAGCAATGTGAGAAACATTATAGTTACATTGCGGATAATTTTTGACTTGCCCTCGTATGTTCAGTTTTTTTTTCCCAGTGAGTCCACTTCTTTATATTTCACTGTTGTTCTTATTTCTTTTACTTCTCTCCCTGTTTTTTACCCTTCTTGAACAAGTTTCCATGGGAGAGCCGGAAGTGCAAGGAAGTTTCAGGAATCGTCGGAATTTGAAATGAGATAATTGTTAAAATTCCTGATCATAACTTATTAGGATATTGTTTGTAGTTTAACTTTTCTTACCTCCATACTTATTTCCCTCTTTACCTGATAAAATATTTGCTTTTTCCTCTCTTTATCTGATAGAACATTTACTTCTTTCCCTCCTTACCTGACAGAATATTTACTTTTTTCCCTTCTTACCTCACAAAACATTTACATATTTCCCTTCTTACCTAATAGAACATTTATTTCTTTCTCTCCGTACCTGATAGAACATTTACTTCTTTTCCGTCTTACCTGATAGAACATTTACCGAAAATGATTTTAGTGTATTTTGTTAGTGTGTGTGTGCGCGCGCCTGTATTTTCTGGTATGTAGTTAATTTTCTGAAGTATTTTTTTTTTTAATCTGTCGAGTCGAACACTTTCTTCATTCCACCATTTCATTCATCTCTCATCATCACCGTCTCCTTTGGCCTAACCGGCATAACCGTGGGACGTAAAACTTAAGGATTTCATTTCATTTTTTACAATCTTATTTTTGCTCCCTGTTTTTTTGTATTTCAACTCGCGCTGAAGTTATGTTACTTTTTGCTGTCTGGAACTCCTGAGGCATGTCGTGTATCATCTTTATCTGCTTATGTAAATCATGTGAAATTGTTTTAAATTCTATGAAGTCTTCTTCACTGGATTCACAAAAGCAGATAATGATTATATAAAGGGTTCCGACCTTCAAAAAGTAAAAAATGATTGGGAACATGATTATATTGCGAGTCGAAATATTAACAAAGCGAAAAAGAAGAGGGTAACGGGCGCAAAGGTAAGCTTGTAATTTTATAATTAAGATGTACCCCATAGAATCTATCAGTAAATCTTCGGAAAGTAATTCTTTGTAGCACTTTCGGTACCTCATAACCATGAAAGAGCGTTTTTTTTTTTTTTCGACCTGCTTTTATTAGAACTTATTTCTTCTATTTGGTATAAGAAATCACTTTATAAGTTTGGCAGTGTTATTTTTCAGCACTCTGTATATTTATTGTTTTCTTGAACACTTAATTGAAACATTCACTATTGCCTGGATGTTGTTTGATTTTTATATAGATATGCCTACTGCTGGCGGGATATACCAGGTAGTGTGGTGTGTAGTCATATTTCTGGTGTAATTTTTGCAGGTATTGCACAGCCTTTGTCAGATGAATGTAACACAGAGAAGAAAGAAAGCAGTTCTTCCCACCCTAGTTCCGCATCCCATTCCCCAACCCCTCCCCCTCAACGTCGACTTGCCAAGAGTTTTAGTGTTGCCCCTTCTTCTGTCACAAAGGGTAGGGCACACCAGTTGTGGTCACTTTCTTTGTAGTGGGTAGATGGTGATCTGTAGTCACGTACGCATAGTTATTCTTTTGTTATGTGTAGATGCTTCTTGGTGATTAATTTTTGCGTAGTTTCTTTATATATTTTTTTCTAACACTGCATGTTTCATTACTTGTTGTAGGTAGTGGATAAATTTACGTGTGTTTCTGTTGTTATAGTATACTTGTATGTATACACTTTCCAGTCAGTATCAATTCTTTCAACGAAAATGCTTATAGCTTTTACTTCAAGTGCAGTATTACGAGATTAAATTCTTCTTTAAGCATGTGTATTTGGTAGCGGACGAATATTGTATGTGTGTGTTTACTCATTATATTTATCGTGTATTGACTACTATCATTTCCATTAGTCTATGTGGCTATATGTGGAGGGCGGAACTTAAATATATTTTGTGGCTTTTTTTTTTTTTTTTTTGTGAATAAACTTTCTTTATGTTATTGCACACACATTTTCTTAGAAAGAATGTGGCATATAAGTGCATAAGGGCGTAAATACAATGAAAATTCCTCTTTTACACGACTTTGCAGTTCATTTTTATGTTAAAGGAAACCTTTTGCGCATCATTTGCATTCTTGTTTTTTAGTGGACACACATTAGTCCTATTCCGGTGTGTAGAAAGTGTTTGTTTTTATTCCTAATCTATTTAGAAGCATTAGTGTACACATGTATCACGCTATCACACTGTCCCACTTTGAACTGTGCTTTTAAAGCGTTAAAAACATTTATGTATATATATTAGGAAGTATATTCTTCATTATTGTGATAATTCTTTGCATTACATATACATATCATCGTATCACTTAAATACACAAAAATGCTATCATATAAATATATATATATATATATATATATATATATATATATATATATATATATAGATAGATAGATAGATAGATAGATATATAGATGATACGATGATCAAATTTTGAGTAAAATATTTAATTTATGATAATGATCAGAGTTACAGGTACAAAAGTTTTGCCAGGTACGCAATAAAGGGTATTTTTTCTTTCGTTAATGAATTTACATGAAGAACAATTGTAGAAGTGAAACACCACATGTTGCACACCGCGAAAACACCAAAAATATTTATTGATAATTGCGTAAGAACTTAGTAGTATTTTCTCTTGCCAATATTTTTGCCTCTACGACCAAAGTTAATTTTTAATTGGACATGTATATACTAAGGTATAAAGTGCGAAAAAAAAGTTCATCCATGATTGATGTTACTCTCAATTGATAAATAGTTAATTTAGACCTCACAGTTTCATCTGTTAACACTCACGATATGATTGTTCATATTTTTCCCCTTTAAAATGGATTTGTAGTTAATCATTTCGTATTTTGTATTAATGTATTCCGAACGAGAGTGATACATAGTTTTCCACGATGGTAAATAATGACCAACATACTGTATTAATAGAATTAAAGAAGTAGTAGCTATTAGTTATCAGTTGCTTTCATAGTAGTATTATGTTTGTATCCTCGTTTAAGAAAATTGATATGTAAGTTAGTGCATGATAAAAATTACAGATATATCAAAAAATAAATTTTTCATTGCTCGCGGAGAAAGAGAGAAAAACAACGATCGTATTTTCTGTAAAGATAGGATTGAGCGTTTTTCTGTTTATTGGTTAAGTGCTACATATGGTAAAAGAGTTATATTGTTCCAGGTATTCCGAAGGCTGCGTTGATTGGATTAACAAGCAGTAGAGCATCCACGAGCCATGCTCCGTCAACTCCGAATTCTGGACCTTCATCTGCATCAAGTTTGAGTAGTAAGTGAAACAAACTTCTTTTATTTTCATTCAGTACAAAGTTATCATAATCATAATCGTTAATAGTTATCATGTCTATTTTGGAAGGTTGTAATTTTTAATTATAGTATATAATTAGAGTGAGATTTTCCTCATTCCCACCAGGCAAATACCGAGATGGTACCTAACATACTGATCCCAGGCCACTCCCTTCTATGTTCTTTTCCTCCTCTAATTCCCTGGGTAGTGTGGTCGCCGAGGGACATCACTCTTCATACTTAACTGGCTAACATGGTGATAGTTGCCGAAAGCCCGGAAATCTAATTCCTAATCTTTATCCTGAAAAGTAATTTAAAAGTAATTATAGTGAACAAAATATTTTTTTATTTGGTGTAGTTGTAGTTAAATCAATCATTTACTCCATATCCTGATGGAGCTCAAAAGTCTTGACACAAAAAGGGAAAAAGTAACTGACTGGACGGAGTCTTGAACCCGGGACCTCCGTAGGAGGCGCGGTGGCTCAGTGGTAGAGCATTCACCTCCGGTGCTTGGGGCCTCTGGTTCGATCCCAGCTCGCGCGGTGTGGATTTTGTGGTGGACAAACACCATATTCGTGGGTTTTCTCAGGGTTCTCCCGTTTCCTCCCACTTTATTCATTCCACCATTTCATTCTTTTCTCATCATCACCGTCTCCTTTAGCCTAACCGGCATAACCGTGGGACGTAAAACTTAAAGATTTAATTTTTTTCCGGGACCTCCGACATATCGTGCCGATGCGTTAATCACTGCGCTATCCAGTCCGCTTTCCGGAACAGCCACTCACTCTATCCTCTCGAGATGAATCGTGTTCTTGGAATTCTTAATCGATTGCAGGAAATCGTTTCTTAAAATTTTACTTTAGTAATCAACGTTAAAATCGAAAATGGTTAATTTCTATCACTTTGATGGATGGATCACCTCCAACGAACTTGATTCTTAAACTTTTGAACCTCTATATCCTGGTGAAAATTGATGATGATCCGCCAAATAGTTCTTGAGATATTTTGACTCTCGGGCAGACGAACACATAGACAGACAGGTTAAATATATAAAGAAGATTTGGTAAACCGAACTCCTTAATAATTGAAAACCACAAATGCTTCTGAATCGTAAATATGGTATTCTGTTTCGGGAGAACGGGAATCTGTATGTCGCTAAGTTCACCTTGAGCCTATTATCTTGTGGCTCCATGTAGCTAACGCTCTAGTCTTTGGTGCAAGCGGTCCCGAGTTCGATTCCGGGTGGGAACACTCCGGTCGGAAAGGTGTAAAAGTCTTTTCAAGTCAACCATCATGAATTGTTTTTTTCCCCTGGGTTCTCTTCATTCACATTAGGGAAATGCCGGGATGGTATCTAACATAAAAGTTTAAGGTCGCTTTCTTCTTTCCCTACTTCCGTGGTTGTGTGATTGCCGAGATAGTCGTTCCTAATAGATGCCGAATGCCTAGTAAAGTCCTACATCATTATTGGACTTGGTTGAAAGTATTCAGGACGTTCATTGTATATACTTCCATATAATATGTCAGTTTCAACTGTCTTGCTGCGTCACTTCGTTGGAGGCACTCATTACAGCATGGTCATTGCAGTATGCGAGCTGGACGCACAGCGATTTTTGCAAATTACTTGCTCTAACGAAATGACACACTTAGACATTTGAATCTGATATATTATTTCTTCTATAGATAGCACTATATACAATTAACTGTTTCTTATCAGTGACGGGATTTTACAGTACCAGACCGGAAACATTTGGAAATACCCTCGTAATTGTGGAGCGTGTAATTAAAAAGAAGAAATTTTAACGAAATTACATGCAAAAGACTAAATTTATTGCAAAAGAAGTAACAAGTTTTGTTAATTCGTTAATGATCTCAGTAGAATGTTCTGCCAACATCATAATTGTATTGTGATGATTGATTTGTGTAAGTTAATTCTAAGTTATTATAGGAAAAGAAGCAACTTCACGACTTTTGAGGCCTCAGCTTATCTCATATCGTACGAGTGATTATAAAGCGGCGAAACATGGCATTTATTCTAGGTACCATCTATATATGGTGCAGAAGCTATATGAAGTCTTGATTATGTTTAGTTAGCATATTCTGTCCCAATAAAATTCAAATTGTTGTCACCAGACTGCCAAGATGTCTTTTAGACATAAAATTTTTCTGACCATAGTGTGTTTTAGTCGTAAACGATTAGATTGAAAATCCTCGTGAGAATAGAATTAATTTGCACGTAAAAGTGTTTCATCCTAACAAATTACGATCTTATGATAGTAATCTTGAATTTATTTTATGGTAGCAAGCGTTCTAGCTTGAGCAAATAGAAGTTGATTAAATATAGTTTTAAAATAGATTTGTCTACTTTTTTCATAATTTTTTTAAACAACCTCATCTTATCTTCGTTATCAAGGGTGACAATTTTTAGCCAAAATATTGAAGAAATTGCGTTTACTCACTCACAGAGGATATAATGAAATAAGACCATTTCATTATTTTTATATCCTCAGTATGCATAATGTAGTACAAAATATGTTTTAAGTATTATTTTTTTCCCGGTGTCCAGAAGAAGTTAATTATCTTAACTTGTTATATTAGAGGAGCCGCGCTGGCTCAGTAGTAGAGCGTTCACCTCTGGTGCATGGTGTTCTTGGTTCGATCCCAGCTCGCGCCAAGTGAGCTGTGTGATGGACAGACACCACCGTGTGCGTTGGTTTTCTCGGGGCTTTCCTGTTTCCTCCCACTTCCTTCATTCCACTATTTCATTCATTTCTCATCATCACCATCTCCTTTAGCCTAGCCGGTATAAACTGGGACGTAAAACTCAAAGATTTTTTTGTTATATTACATATTATGTGTATGATGCTCTATATCAGAAAATAGTAAATTAAGTTGATTTTGGGTTTAACGTCCCTTTCAGCAGCGAGGCTATATGAGACGGGATCTACTGATTAGCGTAGAATCCGAACTACATGAGCTCCCACCGGAAATCGAATACGGGTTCTCCACACCAAAGGCGCGCACGCTAACCGCTTAGCCACGAAGGAGCATTCAGAAAATAAGTAGAAAAGAAAGCGTACAAGAGGAATTACGAAGAGAAATACAATATTGAACAAAATGTATATTAAAAAAAATTAACTACAACTGACAATTGTAATTGTTTTGCAGGTATGGTGTCATCTATCGCACAAGAACCTCGAGCTCAACTTGCATCTGGTCGTCCAAAATGTAATAGTATATTGCATATGTTTGGCTCCTGGCTTTTTGAAGCAGCACATATTGGATGTGAGAGTTCTTATCACATTAAAAGTAAGTTTGTTCAATATTCTAAGAATATCTTTTTCATTTTTGGTACCCTTTTTGGGTATTGAATAAAATAGTTGTTTAAATGTTGCTTCGTCCTATTACAGAGATTTCCGAATGTTGGAATGATTTAACGAAAAATAAAGAAAAAAAAAAAAAAAAAGAAAATTAGCTTTATTTTTCTCACTTTGCTATATCTTCCAACTTAATTTCATAATTTGATATAAAATACTAACGTTAAAGCATGAGGAAGTTTGTTACTTGAAAATTGTCGATGATTCTGTTTAAAGAACTGCATATGGGTCTTGGCCTATATATATACTCATTTCCTTTCGAAAAAAACTCAAATTTCGGGCGTAGATATAATTTTTAACAACATATATTTCAAAAAAATGAATATATATATATATATTGTTTATATCATACCTGGAGAGAACGATCCATTGAAGTTTTACTGTATTTTCTATGAGTACATTGTTCTGTCCTGATCATACCACCCTATCTGGATTCCACATTCTTTAGTGTACTGCCGGGTTTAATGATAAAAAACTGCTGAATTGAACCTAGGAAGTCACTTCTGAATAAAATCCAGACTAGCCTACAGTGAGACGGAGGATTATTCTTGTTAGAACCTCTGTCCGACGTTTTTGGTGATCCTCAAGTGAAAGAGTTCTACAAAAGAAGAAGTGGTGGGTCCGGTATGGACAGGAAAAGAGGTATATACACAAAGTCTCTCTGAGTATGATATGACTTTCATCTTAGGCCAATAGACTTATTTGTCATTAAAAAGGGAATAAACTCGTGTGTAAAAAGTATTAACCTGAATTTGTTCATTTAATTCGATCAAATGTTAGTTCATCAGTGTATCCCCGATTTCTTACTATTCTCGCACATGTCTTGTTACGATCCCAAATAAGTAATATATCTCTCTCTCTTCCTGATTGCTTTGTTCCTTTCTATGGATAAGGATATTGATCTAATAAAAGAAAGTATTCCTTTCTTAGAACATACGTGTGTAGTATTTTCTGTTTTTAAGAGATTATATTATTATTATTATTATTATTATTATTATTATTATTATTATTATTATTATTATTATTATTATTATTTGTGTTATTGTAGGTAGCTGTAAAATCGTCTTCGCATTACCTTATTATTTAATATGTATCCATTAGTCTGTTTAGAAAAGCAGTTACATTTACTAAGGGCTCCAAGTTACGAAGCATTCCTCCATTAAACTTGTGACGGATCATTCTAATCGCGTGGTATTGATTGTTCCTGTTATGAATAATTTGCATTGTTTAATATTGCATGTTGTTAAGTATAGTGACGATTTGTGTTTGTTTGGATATGTTACCAGAATTTATTATTTCATACTGTACAACTATATTTGGAAAATGTACGGGATACGGAACACTTGCGTGTTCCTATATTTATTTATTTATTTATTTATTATTATTATTATTATTATTATTATTATTATTATTATTATTATTATTATTATTATTATTATTATTATTATTATTATTATTATTATTATTATGCAGTTGTACGGTATGCATGCAAATGGTGGTGTCTAAACAATGAGAACTCACACATTTTGACTTATAAATATAGGAAATTAATAGTAAATTTAAAATATACACTGCTTATCAAGAACTACGTACGACTAGGCATTTTCATTACGTTCCAATATCTATAAAACCTCAATCAGAATTTTGCTATAACACAAATGTTCGTGGCTCAAGTGTCCTTACCTGTATGTTGCACTTTGATTAGATGTAAATATTTATATTTGAAACTTATTCTAGTTGTTAGAAACTTTAAACCGCCAATATTACACTTATATCGAACAATACATGACAATCGGTGAACATAATTTATTTTCCTAATTAATACTTAACATTCATAAAGGTAGGCATCTTAGCTGAAACAGAAAATAATAACGAAATTCGAAAGACGGAGGAAAAAAAAAGTACCGTGTAGAAATAAATATTTTATAAATTTTGGAAGAAATGAAATGGTATCAGCATTTATATTTAGTAATTACGGGAGTAAATTTTGAATGTTAAATATGATGTAAGGCGATAATATTTTTACAGAAGTGAGAAATGTAGTTTGTTAATATTGGAGCGTTAGTTGTTAGATGTGACGTAGGGTAAGCCATTTTGAAAAACCTTCCCTGTTTCTGTGTTAGGACGAGTCCTGATATTATTGGATTTTCAACTAAAATTATATGTTTAGCATATTCAATCTATGTAAAATTATCAATTGCAAATCTTAACAATAACAACAACAAAACTAACTGAGTAGGACTCTGTCAGCAGGGATGGCTCTATGATATTTTATACCCTAGGCGAAAAAACATGTCTGCGCCCCCATAATCTCCTTCTTCCCCAAATGGAAACCAAAGAGAAGCCTTGTCGCCCCTAACATTTTCACCACATCATTGTTACCACTCGTTTAAGCATTAAATAAAATAAAACTTACCTCCGATGCCTCTTTAAGCATTAAATAAAATAAAACTTACCTCCAATGCCTCTCTCTATGGCAGCGTTTCCCAACCGGTGTGCCGCGGCACACTGGTGTGCCGCGAACGGGCCGATGGTGTGCCGCGAGGAAATCGAAACAAATTATTAATTCTATAGGAACCAAATTGCAAGACATAGGGGAAAATGTATATTTGTATTTCACATTACTATGAACCTCTACTATAAATCTACAATTTTAAGTTTCATACTGTGTTACTTTTCTGTACATTTTTAATGTTGAAAAACGTATTTATCATTGTCATGACCATTATTTCTTCTTTATTATTGCAGGCTATTTCGTAACTTGAAATTTTAACATATCATTCAGTAAATTCAACAAAGCAAACATGCATACAAATTACCTACATTTGTGTTTTAAAGGTACAGGAGATTTGTTTATTTGTTCGTTATTTAGTGATCTTCCTTTTTAGTGAAAGGTTAGATACAGTTTTTGAAAGAGAAAGTGGATTTTTAAAACCCGAGTCCTATATTTCATTGCAATTGTTTTCTATTTTAAAATTAAATTGAAAAATAAGTATAATGATTTACAACGGGCAGGCCCGTAGCCAGCCCAAAAATTTAGGGGGGGCCCGGCTGATGTTAGGGGGGCCCGATCCAACCATATGATAGTTCATCACCATATTATAGTTCTTTTGCAAGCCTACTGTAAAACTTTTAGGGGGCCAGCAAAAATTTAGGGGGGGCCCGGCCCCCCCTAGACCCCCCCTGGATACGGGCCTGACAACGGGGGAAAACCAGTGATCGAGCTTTCTTCTCTGTAAGAAGGAGATCAGTAATCACAGAAAAATGCCACCACGATATTTTATATTTAGAAATAATAACCGTAATTATATATATATATATATAATACTGGTGTGCCGCGAGAATTCAAATTACACCTGTAGTGTGCCGCAAGTTGAAAAAGGTTGGGAAACGCTGCTCTATGGTATCAATACGTAATCTATAAGCCAATTATTTTTAGAAAACATTTTCATTGCTGTGGCATTTGGAATGAAATTTTACTAATATAACCACAGGGCAACAGGAAATTAAAGGTTTATTTTAATGTAAACCATGTCGATGTCCATTGTAAATATAAAACTAAAGATGGTTGTAATTGTTTCTAAAAAGATTCTATAGAAAACGTGATTAGTGACTGCAATGTTTCCAAAATTTAATTTTTGCCTGTTTAAGGAAATCAAAGTTAAGAGGTATACTATAAACAGCTTTGTGTTTTGAATTTGTGTAATTATTTATAAAAGTCTTCAAGTTATTTTTTTTATATTAACTACAAGGCTACTGATTTCATCAAAAACCATTTTTCACACTGCATGAAGATATTATATCACGTAACAAATTAATCAATTACATTCCTTAGAATTGTTCATGCAGCTTACACAAGATGGATCTGAAATTATAACTATTTATTTTTGTTGCTATGACAACCAATTTCACATCGTCAAATTACTATATTAACAAAATAGCAACGTATAACAACTGAAAAAGAAATTACATCTATAATTTAAAAGTAAACTCTGCCCTCAAATACAAGTAAGAGTTGAAATACACGTATAAATACAAGTGTCGTTGTATATGGCGCCTTGAACTGTAGGACCTTTTTATTTTATTTTATTTTATTTATTTATTTTTTAAATAAAAAGAGAAATCCTGGGCCGTTAACTACTACATACTAAGTAGTTGAGTTTCTGGACGGCTCTCGTATATATAAAAATTGCAATTCGCATAATCATATCTCATATTTTACTTCTATAGCAACATTATTTTCATATTTTATCTCAACTTCTTAATTAATTTTATTTCAAATATTTATATACTTTAACGTCGATAATACAAGGTTACATTCAGATTACGGCATAGATGTTATTTAATTTTAAGGTCCTTTGGTGAGTAATATAAGTTGGAGTTTAACAAAATTTGTATTATTTTAGCGGGCAGAACTAAAAAAACATTGTGAAAAAGATACACATTTACATAATTGCTATTTTACGTAAGAGACGATCAAATATAGAATATAGTTAAACAAAATATAAATTAAGATTGAAATATCGATAATAATCAGAACATAACATAATAATTAACATTGCAACAAAAACTAGTTTGAATAAAAGAAGTTCTTATCAAGATCATGAATGTACGAATTGTTTCATTTGTTGATTCGTTAAATTATCTTCATAGAATTCAAATGAAATGCAAATAACAAACTAAGTCATAACGGTATTTACAGTGAAGTAAAACAAAAATCAATTGAATATATTCTTTCGGACTCCACAACATTAGTTTAAGTTACATGACCAATGAATTCGTTTAAGTTGTATTGAAAGTCATAAACCGGAATACAGTCTTGCGCGTTATTTACTTTTACAGTTCTTTGTTTCTTACTTTGAGAATTTGTGCCATCTATGGAATTTCTACGAAATTCACTTCGATGGAAATTGGATTTAATGATTACATGCTTCTTAAGTTTAAGTAATCGTACTACGCTAGGATTAGGTTCGGTTACGCGATTACTATTACTGATACTACTAAGGTTAGGTTCAGTTATCTTACCGGTAAAATTAGGTTCAGTTCTTATTCGTTTTACTGGTGGCGAGATGTCGTGTCTCCTAACAGATCTGTACCTATTCTTTCCACAATATTCATGGCAATTTGTCCTACCACGGTTTTTGTTTCCTCTGTAATTAGGTTCGGTTACACTACCGGTAGACGTGAATTTAACATCACCTTTTACATTAGGATCACACTTTAGTCTCACATGGATATTTCGAATTTGGTTTTGATTTAGGTTAGTATGGTTCAGGTTTGTACAATATTGCACCATTGATGGATTTTCAAAATTTTGCAATGTCATACTTAAATGATTGAAGTCAACGCACTGCATCACGTTCTGTAAAAGCATAATCGGATTGTTCACTACTATCATTTTGGTCTTTTCGTTGAGTGAATATTTCAACAGCTCCAACTCAAACGACCAATCACTACAAACATTGGTGGGAACACACGTTCTCTTTCTGGATTTCACGAATACTGGAATCAACTTTCTTCCTGCTACATGAACCAATGTCGTGTACAAATCATTAAACGGTTCTATTACCATTACTTCATCTTCGGGATTAATATCATGTTGAATGTACCGTGAATACAAGCAATCAAAAGCATTCACTAGACGAAGATGACCATAATTCGCACATTGATCTATACCAAATCTTCATTATATACAGTATCCGTAAGGCAATCAAAAACATTAGAATGAAGAGAGAGGTTGGGATAATCTGATCCAACCAATACCACAGTATGATTTTGCGAAAACTCACCAATGCAAATTCAGGATCTGTATTTTCTGTAGGATCTGTGGAAGGTTCAGGTTCACTTAAAGCATTCATGCTAGCCTGTGACGAAATTTCTTCGGTAACTGGCAAATCTTCTTATAACTCTTTACTTTGGTTGGTGCATTCATTAACTATAATTTCTACTACTTCAATGGAATTTTGCATCTCAGTGAATATACGTATAATTCGTTCCATTTTAAGGTCGCTTTGTTCAATTCGTAGATTCGTCTGGTCGATTTTATTATCAAATTGTTTCATTTGTTCTATTTGTTGGTTCATTCGATCACCAAAATTCTGCTTTAAGTGTCCCATCTGTTGATCGATTTACTATCAAGTTGGTTCATTTGTTCCGTTTGTTGATCCATGGGATCACCAAAATCTTGCTTTAATTGTCCCATCTGTTGATCGATTTTACTATCAAGTTGGTTCATTTGTTCCATTTGCTGTTTCATTTGTTCCGCTTGTTGATCCATTCGATTACCAAAATTTTGTTTTAATTGTTTAATGAAATCGACTAGGTCAGAAAAGTTCATTTCCCTGTTGCCATCTGATTCAGATATATTTCCAATATCAGGAATCAATATCAATTTTGATATTTCTGAAAATTTTGTGCCACTCCTTAACAAAGTATACTCCGTTTTGATATTTCTTTTAACAAAATCACTACGTAGTCTTAAAGTCAATCTGCACACCTAAAAAAAAAAAAAAAAAAAAAAAAAAAAAAAAAAAAAAAAAAAAAAAAAAGCCTTGCATTCCGCCTTACGCAGCCGCGAGAGTTGTACAAGATACATATACGAGAGTTGTTACAAAAGTTCTAAGCCTACTTTTGAACGGAGCAGCAGAAAGTTTACGGACGGTGTTACTTTTCAACATAGTCCCCTGTCAAGTCAACATTTTGCCCATCGTGTTCAAATCCGTTAATGTCGTGGTAAAAAATGATTTGTCGAAGATGGGTAAAATTTCATCTACGTCATGCATGATATTATCTTTAGTGTCAAAATGAGTACCTTCCAACTTCTTTTTGAGCTTTGGAAAGAGATGAAAGTCAGAAGGTGCCAAATCAGGTGAATAAGGTGAGTGGATAGGGGGACGAATCCGTAGCTGCAATCGTGAATTGCTGCCGTTGCAATGACTGACTTGTTGCTAAGTGCATTGTCTTGATGGAGAAATACACTTACTGTCATTTTCACACGACGCTTCAGCTGAGTATTATCACGCAGCTGTTGTAGAAGACCTCATAGTACTTCCCAGTCATTGCTCACCCCTTTGAAAGGTAATCCATTATCACTGTCCCTTCCGAATCCTAGAAAACCATATCCATCACTTTTCCAGCTAAGGGCACTGACTTGGCCTTCTTCATGGGGAAAGAGAGGGGGGGGGGAGCGGTGAAGGGTGCATCCACTGCTTGGAACTTTGGACTTCGGTTGGTAATGATGGACTCAGGTCTCATCTACTATTACGAATCTAGTGCGAAAGGCATCTGGATATTTTTCGGAAGACATGAAGATTGTCCCTTGAAATGTTGCTTCTGTTGAGCTTTTGTTCAGGTGTCAAAAGTTTGACACTCTCTCGCAGAAACCTTGCTTATTCCCAGATGCTGGGTAATAATTCGGTCAACACTTTCAGTAGATAAGTCCACTGTCTCACTAATCTGCTTGATGGTCATTCGCCGATAAATCATGATGGTTTCGTGCACTTTGTCAGTTTTCTCCTGAGTTATTGCTCCCTCGGGCTTCCTAATCGAGTGTCATTTTCAATGGAAGCTTTCCCCTTCTTAAATTCAACTGCCGATTTCTTCATTGTGGCATATAAAGGGGCACCATCACCTGAAATAGCAACCATGTCGGCTTGAAACTCTTACGGCTTTAAATCTTCCTTGTGAAGATATTCAGTAAAAGCTCTCGCCTTCAACTTTTCTATTTACTCACTCTTCTGTCTTTCTAGACCCGTAACAACAGAATAAAAGTCGATCCCAAATTTGGTATGACATCGTAGGAAGGTTCAATAAATACCGGTGTCTAGTTCTAAAGTTTCTTGTTTAGGCTTAGAATTTATGTAAAACTTTACGTGTTTCAGAAGCGTTAAATTATCTTAAAAACCAGGACAAAATATTGAACGATAACAATAAAAATAATACATGATTTGCTGTTTTTCTTACAGCTTTTGTCCAAAGTTATTGTATGTGCATTGTACCTAGCTCTATATACATTCCTCCTAATAAGAAACCCGCCGGTACCAACTTTTACATTCATTAAAAAATCAGCTTTGCAAACAACACTCTTTAAGTTAATGTGTTATCTATTTATAATTTAGCTCTGTGTTTCAGAGCAAGCTTTTTTTCTGGTTACCATGGAATTTTTGATACACCTAATTTTTATTTTCTTATAAAGGTGTGGATTCTAGCGTGAAGCGGCCTAGTTCGTTGCTTTTGGATGGACGGAAGGCAAGCATATCTCAACCGAGCTCGTTAACTGACGTAATTGAGATACCTTCAGGACTCACCATTGATAAATATGAGGCAGGCCGAGCGGAAGCAGTTGGTGCGTTGTGTCGAATTTTCTGCTCGAAAAAGACTGGAGAAGAAATTCTTCCTGTTTATTTGGCACGGTTTTACTTAGCCTTACAACAGGGGCTAAAAGTTCCAGAAGTAAGTTTCTTTCTTATTTTTTTACTGTTACTTATGTATACTAAGAATTACTATATAATTTTTTAATGTATAAATTTCTACCTTATAATTAAATAACTCTTAACCGTCTAACATTGATGTATTAATTAATGTAATGTCTTTAATTAAATAACCCCTTTAACGACGTTGTAATTTTAATTATCCAATCTCTTATTCCTGTTTTAAAATAATCTCAAATTTGTATACGCCATATTAGTAAGTTTCTCCATGTAAAATACTGCTAATAATTCATGATTGTATACCTAATTTAAAAGATAAGATTGAAAGAAATTAATTACATTGTAAATTTATGAAAAGAAAATGCTATTTTAAACGATTAAATGGTACAGAAAGGTGTGTTTATGTAAGGGCGGAAAGTGGAAACAACACAAGAACAATATATTTTTATGCTTCAAACTAACAAAAATTAGAGAAAGAAAAAAATGAAATCTTTGAGTTTTACGTCCCACGATTATGCCGGTTAAGCTAAAGGAGACGGTGATTATGAGAAATGAATGAAATGGTGAAATGAAGAAAGTGGGAGGAAACGGGAGAACCCCGAGAAAACCCACGAGCACGGTGTTTGTCCACCACAAGGTCCACACGGCGCGGGCTGGGATCGAACCAGGGACCCCAAGCGCCGGAGGTGAACGCTCTACCACTGAGCCACCGCGCCCCCAAAATTAGAGAAAGAATTCGACAGATATAATAGGTCTTTCAAATACCTCTAGTAAATATTGAAAAATCATTATTCACATTTGAAAGTTACTTCACGGACAAAGAAATGTCAGATTACAGAAAGCAAGAAAAAAAAAATATATATATATATATAGTCCAAAAATAGATTATTATTATCCTCTAGAATTGTAGTAACTGTATAATTCTCCTGGAGGTAATATATAACAGCTGTCCCTTCTGCAGTTCGAAGGCTCGAAATTAACATCTGGATGTAATAGCAAATGTATAGGGATGACAAAAAGAAATATATTCGAGATTCCAAAAGCAATAACAGTTAGTTGTAGATTTATATAAGCATTTATTAGAAAACATTTATATAAGCATTTATCTTCGTTGAGTATTTACTGTGTGCAAAATAGGTTTCCATTGAAGTACCCATAATAGCTCATATTATGCAGATAATTCACATTGATTCTGGGATATATCTGCAACTCTTAGGAATCGCAGACGCCTTGGTGTAGAGTTAAGATCTAGAAAGTGAAATTTGTTAAATTTCGGTACTAGACTGAGAGAGTAATTTTCACCTACTTGGGTTCAATTAAGGCTTATTGTACTAGGAGACAAGACTAGAAAGTGATGAAGAAAATTGTGTTTGTTTGAATGTTTTTGAGTAATTCAGTCCTAAGATATACAAGTTCACGCTAACGTCTGCAAAGTCACTAATTGGCACGCGCTGCTCAACAATACTGGCTGCAATTCACAAATGGACCAGGTTAAAATTTTTAAAAAACAGTTTCGTGGTGCCAGTGTATACAGTAAACAGTATATTAAGAAGTTTTAAAATCAAAATTGGTGAAGCTACCCTCATTAGATCACTTCATATGGATTGACCTAAGTATTTTTTTCTAAACCTACCCGTAAATGGTAGCGTTCTCTGGTCAAGGAAAACTTACTTTATCATGATAATTCAGAGAAATCATCACCAAAATTTCAGTGTGAATCCTGAATATGTTTGGAGGACTAAAGTTATTTTAATGTTGTACCACTGGCAGAAATAGTCCAGGAAATCTAGAGCAATTTTACCCTCAACCTGGGCAAAATTGCAACACAAGCTTTTTAAACAGTTTTCGATTCAGGAATTACTACTGAATAACATATTCAAAATCCGACAAAATCGGACCACGGGAACACCCCCAAAAACGGTTTCAAAATGGCGGACCATAGTTTTTCGAAAAAATCGTAGACCTTTACTTTGGAGGCTCTAGTAGCCCTCTTAATTGACACAGAGACATTAATGATACCTCGTTGGAATGCTCATAGACCACAAATTGCAACGAAGTGACTTTTGTACCCATCATGCCCAACCCGTAGAAGAAGAAGAAGAAAGTCGATTTTTGTTTTTTAAATTAATATTTCTTGGACCCTGCCAACACTGTACGTAATCATACTCCGGCAGAAAAATTCCTACGTGTAGACCAGACATTGGTAACAATAATATTAAAAAATGAAGGACGTAGGTTCAACAGTAAGGGAGATAAAAATTCGGAACCGCGGACAAAGGAGGGTCACTCTGAATATTTTTTACTGTGGTCTAACTTCTCTTTCTTAGATCTAGTATCCTCCCTAATTGTTACAGAGACATGAAGCATACCGAGTTGGAAAGCTTATGGAACCCCCTTGCCAACGACGTATCGTTTGTGCCCCTTGTGCCCAACCTGTAGAAAAAGAAGAAGAAGAAACCTTGAAAAAATTGGGAAAATCTGTACTTTTACCCTTCTTGGGCTCTGGCAACCCTGATAATCGTTGGGTATAGGGAGCACAAACGATACGCCGTTGGAAATGGGTTCCATAAGCTTTTCTACATATCATAGTCTTGCATGAACCTAGGCACTGAAGAACCATGGCTGATTCTCTTACACGTTTGTGTATCATCTGCAGAAGCCTAGATCCTGACGATAGCCTCATCACACTTCAAGAAAAGGGAGCTGAAGGAGTGAACAATGCCAGTAAGGCTCGCGGTAGTAACATTCTCGCCGCTACAAGTATGATGGTTCATGTCTCTTGTCGCAAACGTTATATTGATAAATATATATATATATATATATATATATATATATTGCGATTGCGCTAGAAAGAAAAAACGTCATCGCCGATTCAAAAACGAGTTACTCGCTCGTCGGATGGGTCCTTCAACAGCAACACCGACTCTGTTTTGCGGAACGCCTGTCTTATTTGATGACCGTCACGTGTTGAAATCAGAAAATGTGCGAGTGAAAACACAAGCATTGCCACACAGCATTTTAAAGTGTTGCAATGAACGAAACGATACCGGGTCACAAACTGTCCGAGGTCGAATTGAGTACTTATCATCTGATCTTCATGCAGGAGATTGTGTCTATCACAGATCATGTAGTATCAACTTTCGAATAGGTATAGCAATTCCTCAACAATACTGCACCGACAATCAGTCAGCGTCAAAAAATTCCGGGCTGGCCGACCTACAAATGATGAGAGAATCCGAGCATTTCAGCGCATCTGTAGTTATTTGGAAGAGCACGATGGTGAGCAGCTAACTGTGGGAGAACTTGTTACAAAAATGGGCACATTTCTTGTAGGGACTAATCACATTGCATATGATAGACGGCACATGAAGCGTTAACTAATGGAGTACTTCGGTGAAAAAATTATAATTTCTAGTGACAGTGGAAAAAACGACTTCATTACACTTTGAGAAACTGCCAATCACATTCTACGGGCATATTGTGATTTACCACGAGAGTATGATGAAGAAAAGGAAAAAAATAGAATAATAGAAAACGTAGCTCGACTGATCAAAAGCGACATAAAATCCAAACTACAAACTGTAAGTGATACATATCCTTCACCCAGCGACTTGACCATTCAGGAATTCCTTCAGTACATTCCCCCTAGCCTTAAACTATTCTATGCCATACTTTTGCCGGAAAGGACAATGAAACCAAAATAGCATCGATTGGCCAGTGTTCGATGCAAGCAGCCAGACCAAGAGATATGTTAGCTCCTCTGCAGTTAGGTGTTGCTGTGCAGCTGCACCACCACTATCGATCGAAACACCTGATTGACACGTTGCATCACCTGGGATTTTGCTCTTCATACACGGAAGTGCAGCGGCTTGAACGCTGTGCTGCAAGTACATTTGGTAATCGTGTGATCGAAATGCCAGCAGACCAGACTCTCCTCTTTGCAGCGGATAATGTAGACCATAATCTCCAAACGCTGAGTGGTTTAGGCACATTCCATAGTATGGAAATGTTGGCGGCCATTACTCCATCCACTACTACCAGTCTAACCATTCTTCGGAAGCCTGTCTCTGATGCTGATGTGAAGTCCCTTGCCAGTGTTCCCATTCACACATACACTGAAGCCAGGGCTATTCTTGAAAAGGTCAACTGTGAACTGGTAACAGCACCATCACCGAACAAAAGCTTCCTGGATATTTTGTGGAAACTTTCCTGGCACTTTCCGTCACGCATACCAAACTGGTCAGGAATGATGCAGGCCATTCACGCAGATCCATCTCTTCATCATTCAGGGAAATCCACTGTTCTCTGCTTACCGATTATTGACCTCCATCCATCTGATATGTCATGCATCTATTCCACTTCAGTGTACCTGAATAATCTTGCGAGAAAATATAAAGTCACACCAATCATCACCTTAGACCAACCACTGTTTTGGAAAGCTTCACGTATCCTGCATGACAAAGTACATAACACCAGTATTAAGGACACTGTTCTCCTGTTGGGCTCATTTCATACTCTGATGAACCTTCTAGGAGCAACTGGTTCCCTGATGGATGGTTCAGGCTTACGTGAAATCTTGCATGAGCTTTATGGAGAAAATTCGGTTGTACATATGTTACGTGGCAAGTCCGTAGGAAGAGCCTTCCGTGCTCACATGATGGATGACCTCGCATTAAGTGCATTGCTTGTGGAAAATGTTTTTTTTTTTTTTTGCAGACCGATAACTATAACTATTAACGCACAGAACTATTAACGATGCTTACTCTCTCTACCAGAGTCTGATGTCGGGTGAAATTACTGTAACTGGAGCTAGTTCTTCACCTCTTCTTCAAGAAGCCCTAGAAAAAATAGAAGCACGAAATTCAGAACTTATTAACACATCAAAAACAAGTCAGTTTTGGCTTGCATACCAGCGCATGTTGACTACAGCAAGGAAACTTGTGGCAGCAGACCGAACAGGAAGCTGGGAGGATCACCTTAATGCTATAGCAGAGTGCATTCCCATATTCGCTGCAGCAGGACACTTCAATTATTTGAAGTCGACGTGCTTGTATCTGCAAACAATGTTAACGCTGCCATCGGTTAATCCAACAGTTCACGAAAGCTTTCAAAATGGATTCGTTGTTATTAGAAGAAGCAACCGTTATTGGGCTGGTTTGTCCTCTGATCTAGTCATAGAGCAGGTTCTGATGAGATCGCTAAAATCCACTGAAGGTCTAACCCATGGGAGTGGAATGTCGGAGATGCAACGATCTTTGTGGGTGCTCTCAATGCCAGGATGCTCCGAGTACAATCTGGCGATGCAAACTCTTACTCACACAGCATATGTCACTAGCGAACAACATAAAGAAGCCGAAACGTCAAGAATGTCACGTGATATCAGTGACACACGTCGCATTCTTGCAGAACTGCAGCCCATTTCACCATTTGACGGAGACAAATCGTTGAGAAACATTGCCACTGGCGTCACAGCGGATTCCTCGGTCAACGTCCATAATTTATTTTCAGTTGGAGAAGAGCTTGCGAAGAAACTATTTGGCAAAGACCTGTTCACTGTGAAGTGGAAACGTGCAGATAAAGTCAAAACTCTAACATCCCTGAGTAGTGTTAAAATCAGCAGTGATATCTCCGTCGATTCGAATCTTTTGTTTCAAAGACTGTTAGTTGTCGCTAATGCTGGCAGCACATCTTTAGAGGAGACCTTAGCGCATGAATTATGTGCCTACCCATCAGCTTTATTTGAGTCACCCAGCATGATGCGTAAGGCAGACAAAGCCCCACTGGCCCATGCGATACTACAGTTCAGCAAGCAACAGACCGCACAGTTTGAGGAAACGCAGCCAGACAATATTCTGTATGTCTTAGACGGAAGATCTCTGTTACATAGACTTCCATGGTGTAAAGGCAGTTCGTACGACAACATCGCTGCATCATTTCCTGAGTATACGGTTCGTAAATATGGCACATCAACCATCGTTTTGATTGGTATGGAATTTGCTCACCATTGTTCATTGCAACTGTGCTATCGGGTGTGCAAGAACGTATTATACTTGCAGAAAGCATGCTCTTCCATGTCCTATTGCTTGTGGTGTGTGCCAACAAACTGAATGTTTTAACTCTTTAAATGAATATGGTGAGGACAGTGTTAGCGTAGGCGATGACGATGTAGATGTGTAATTTGCCTCCCAAAGCCTTTCGTTATTCCCATTCTTTTGCTTAAGAATATTTTAGTTTTATGTATAGTACTTATATTAAAGCGACCTTTGATTTAAAGAAAGAAACAAGATTTTTTCATGCATAGAACGATTATCAGGGTTGCCGGAGCCCAAGAAAGGTAAAAGTGTAGATTTTCCCAATTTTTTCAAGGTTTCTTCTTCTTCTTTTTCTACAGGTTGGGCACAGGGGGCACAAACGATACGTCGTTGGCAAGGGGGTCCATAAGCTTTCCAACGCGGTATGTTTCATGTCTCTGTGACAATTAGGGAGGATGCTAGATCTAAGAAACAGAAGTTAGACCACAGTAAAAAATATTCAGAGTGACCCTCCTTTGTCCGCGGTTCCGAATTTTTATCTCTCTTACTGTTGAACCTACGTCCTTCATTTTTTAATATTATTGTTACCAATGTCTGGTCTACACGTAGGAATTTTTCTGCCGGAGTATGATTACGTACAGTGTTTGCAGGGTCCAAGAAATATTAATTTAAAAAACAAAAATCGACTTTCTTCTTCTTCTTCTACGGGTTGGGCATGATGGGTACAAAAGTCATTTCGTTGCAATTTGTGGTCTATGAGCGTTCCAACGAGGTATCATTCATGTCTTTATGTCAATTGAGAGGGCTACTAGAGCCTCCAACGTAAAGGTCTACAATTTTTTTGAAAAACTATGGTCCGCCATTTTGAAACCATTTTTGGGGGTGTTCCCGTGGTCCGATTTTGTCGGATTTTGGATATTTTCATCAGGTAAGGTACCTAAACAAAATACAGGTATAAAACTAAAGGTTGCAATTTTGCCCAGGTCAAACCGTATTTTGACTCGACTAAAATGTCCATAGTCGGGAGCTCTAGTGAGATTGGTGACAACCAAAGATTAGTAAGCGCGAGCCCGATACAAAGTAGCCGTTTCTGTTTACTGGTACGAGTAGCTCAACCATTCGCCAATGAGAGATCGAGATTCAAGTCCTCATAAGTCTAGTAACTGTTAAGTATTATAAAAATTCACATCAATATTATACTTTAATATAGTTTGTAAGTCACGAAAATGCATAACTATTCAATTATATTATGCTTTTTTGTCAGTAACTAGAAGGAATAGAATCGTTATTGATTACAGCTGATAGTGAACGTCTTGTTAATGACAGTACTAAAAATATTAAGAAAATTTGCTAGATGTAGTTATAATTAATTATACAATTCATAGAACATTACTAGATGAATGATTTGAGGTAGATGTTACGTTGTTGACATAGGAAGTAAGAGTGTATGTTAACTATTATTTTTTCGACTTTTTTTAGAACAGAGTATGTGGAGAAATGTTGGCTAGTATACTACTAAATTCGTCCGATCTCTTCCGAATTGATCTAGACGGAGTTCAGGTTTTGGTACCATACGTAATAGATGCACTTGAAATAGTTCTTCCAGACAAGGATTTGAAGTTACGGTAAGCGACTTGTAATTTGCAGCAAGTAAAGGATGATAGTAATTTAATTGCTGGGAAAGTACTTAATTGCTGCGAATAGCATTCACCTTTAGGGAACTTACATTATACAAGGTATTCCAAAATTGTGAAAACAACCAGATAAAATTGAAACGGTGTAGATAAATGAAAATCCAAGCCTGTAAGTGTAATAACGGAAAGGGACAAACGTGACAGAACACAAAATGATTTCGGCGGCCATCTTGAAAGATGTCATTGAATTGGAATCAAAATTCTCAAATGTAGGATGTATGAGAACCGTGTGGTTTGGTGGCTTTTTTTTCACAGGGCGTGCTTCATTAAGTATAGGGTTTATGAGAACTGTATAGTGTGATAGCGTTTTCTGACGGCACGTGCTTCCCCCTAATCTCAGTCTTGATTGTTAAATTACAAAAACTGTTTCTTATTTACAGTCTTAATGTTTAAATGAAATATATATATATATTTTTTTTCAGAATTTCAGTGTTCGTGAATTTCAACAAATTGAAAATATATTGAAGATGGAGAAAATTTGTTGCACTTAGAAGTTGAATTTTTACAGAAGGTTGTACGCTGTATATCCGACCATTTTCGATTCGATGCTGCCACTTGGTGTATGATGCTGGAACTATGAGTTTACTGGGGGTAGCAGTGTTGCGTCTAACCGTGTAGGTCAGTGCTGGGAGAATCGGTTAACACTCAGGGTGACTACTGCGAAAACTATTGTTTCCCTTATGTACAACAGGCTCCCCGTGCAAACATTCACCCACGAAAACCACCAGGAGAAGGGATGCAAGCCAAGTGACACCCGTAGTACTAAGGGTGATTCGTTAATTGGCATGCCAAGAAAATCCCCCGACGCAATGTGATATGAGCCACAGATTTTACCTCGCACCATCAACTGTGAACAAAACAATTCGCAAGTGGCTCAGGCTGAAGTATGTGCGGAAGGCTCGTGCACACCACCTTGCTACCACGTCACATTGGCGAATGTAAGACGAACTGCAGGAAACTGTATGGAAAGTACCTGGCGGGTTCCAAACAGAAGAAAGTTGTCACAATGAACCATATGTCCATCTCACTGCTAGTGGCCACATTCGGGCCATCACATACCGTGACATTGACAGCAAGAGGTGCAGAAACTTTGTTCGTCAGTGCTGGGAAAGTTTCCCTCGTGACTTTACGGTTGTTACGGGATTCGAATATGAGAATAAGTTGATAATACGCAAGGTGGACAAAAACGTGAATGTAAATGCAAGATACTTCCAAGAGTCCATTCTGATACCTATATATCGGAGGGATCCCACAATTATATGGAATGGACGCGAACAAGGCGATGATTCATGTAGACAAGGCTTCGAATCATACCACCAGAACATTACTACGTTTTTACCAAGAAAATGGCAAACGAATTAGGAATTCGTGTCATTCCGTTTGAAGAGATTCCTGCTAAAAGCCCAGATGTCAGTTCCATGGATATTTACAAATTTGGACTGTTGAAACAATGTCTTCAACATCGTCACCCACGCACCCTGGACGATCTGTTTAAAGCTTGCAGGGAGAAATGGGGCAGAATTCCTATGTCTGTCCTGCGTGGGAACTTGCTACAATGGAAACTGCAATGCCGTGTGATAGTCCACAATGCTGGGGGGTCCAATAGAACATGATCAGTCGTGGCGGCGCAGTATCACTTAAGGTGAGTACCCGCCAAAATTGGTCGGATATAAAGCGAACAACCTTCTTTACATACAGTTTAGCGTTGAAAGAGGACATCGTATAAAAATTTCCAAGTTAAAAAAGTTTAGAGATCTGATATTTAGCATGTTAGTGTTTTTTTAATAGATAGAAATGGATAAAAGTATTTTCCTATAAGTAAGATAAACATCAATAGCATGTGGTCTCTGTACCTGTTCCTTTCTGACACCAAGAAAGAGGAGATGGTTAGTTTTTTGAAGGAGCTGAAGTGAAGTTAGATGCTTTTAATCTAATTCTCATAATTTGGATAATTACACTGCATGATTTTTATCAGTGAGCAGGGTTTTGGGATTGAAGTTGTTGTTTGTCAGTTGTACAGTCTTGTTCAAAGAAACTTTGCAGTACACCTCTCTTTAAAATACTCTACACTTTTACCCCCAGTTGAAATTAAATATGAATTTTCTTTGACGTATTGGCATCTTTATTTAGAGCCAAAGTACTAGAATTTCGAACGTGTGGTTACCAGAATATCACCGTCTAAGGCAAGGTGGGTGGCAGATTTTTTGAACAAGGCTGTACATTGCTGGACATGATGCAGTTTTTTTAAAATTTATTTTTTGTTATTTAATTATGTTTTATTTAAACCATAGAAATTAGAACGTGATAGTTTTATTATTATTTTGATACAAAATCTTCAATTTCGATTCAATGTTTCCTTCGATTTGGGCGATATTTTGGAATGTTGTTCGTGTTCTTTCTTCTGGTCCAAAAAAAAAAAGGAAGTTTTTCTTTGTTTATATCTATTAAGTGCTTAGTGAATTAATGATGAATTAAAATATAATATAATTAGTGACTATTAAATTTAATAAAATTATGATGGAGAAAGAATTGTTGACGGTGAAAAACACTAAAACTCAATGTAGCTATATCTGTCATCTTCATTAGATAATAGTGTCATTAACTTTGAGACCTCATTGAAATGAGTTACATATTAAGGTGGAGAATTTGTTCTAACGGTTTATTGACTAAAATTTAGTGTCAGAATGAGTTAACGTGTATGGAAAATTATTAAAATACTTTAATTTTTGTAATCTATATATATAAAAGAGAACGCACAAATCCTTTGTGAACTCATCACGCTAATACGGCTGAACCAATTTCTTTCATTTTTGGGGGGTTATTAGGATTTGGACCCTAGATGGTTTTTATCATATCACTTTAATTTTTAATTACCAGTGTCTTGAGATAATTGACCATTCAAGTGTCCATAACGTACAAATCCTTTGTTATTAGTTCATCATAGGTAAAAATAAACGTATTTATATGCAACCCGCATGACCATGTGACTCGGCGGGTTAACATAAATGACAGGCGCTATAATTTTAACATTTACTGCAATTTGAAAGCGAAAAAGTAAAAATTATCTAAGTAACAAAGTTTATTGCGTTCCGGGGTGACCGCAGCGAAGCGGGGTGAACGCTGCTAGTTGAAAAAAAATACAATTTTAATAATCAAATTATCCCGCATAAAAAGTTTGATTATTTAATTATTGTTCTAAATTTATTACTGATAGAGGATTTGTACAGTCGTCGACAGAAGAAAATAATAGCTTATATTAAACTATACTATTTTTTGTACTCACAGTCGGGACATATACACAACGATAATCATAATTTCCCGGTAAAATTTACACTATTTGTTAAAGATTTTATTTCAAAGTTGTTGGTTTGAAACGGCAGAACCGGTGAATTGGTGGTTAGAGCGTTGGACTCATGTCTGCGTGGTCCGGGGTTCGATTCCCAGCTGGTGCTTCCAAATTTCCGGCATCCGTCCAGAGTCGTGAGGCAAACTGGGGAGTCACGTGAAAACGAGACGTGACGGCTACAAGTCTAGAAATTTCTGATGTGGCTGACCATGTGCTCGTCCCTGGGCTGTACGTAGTTCTGCCGGTCGCTAGCAGATGGCGCTGGAGCAAGCTTAAGCTTACAAATGGGCCGTCACGCCAAGTGATTTTTTTTTTAATTTGAAATGAAATTATGGGAGATGGAGAGTAGTATGAGAACGACAGGAAGTAAAGTAAATAAATAAATAAAACTTGACACAGATGTGTATTACGACAAATTTACAGACAATAACATCAAAATGCCTCAATCACTCGGAAGATTGTCGAATTTCAGTAAATAGCAAATGAAATGAAGTAAATGAAATGAAGTAACATGAATCAGATGGAAATCTTCATTATATGTTGCCGTGATGTAACCGAGGCGTTAGTTGATTTTAAAAATGTATGCAGTTAATAAAGTGACAGCTTATTGAAGTAATACTTGAATGTATGATGATTCGGTAGTAGTATATCCCTTTCAGACCTGGTGGTCACATTTGTGTACATTAAGTTTTAAGCTTAATATAATTACTCTGGAGGATTCTAAATGGCTGGATTTTTATGTCAGAATTCTTTGAACTTTTCTAAATCACTTTCCACTATTTCTGTGATGTTTTAATCTGTTGTCAGGAAGCAATGCACATTTCTTGTAGACTACTTGCAGGAGCTATCACAATGGACAAAGCTCACCCACGAAGGCTGTTTTATTCTTGGCGAAACAAGCTATTTGCAATAAATTCTCCTTTTGTTTTAGTGATGTATTTTGAGTTTCCAAACTATATAGATCAAAATGATGTGTTCGATTGATCCCATTTTTATTTTATATACGTATTTCAACCCTAATGCACGCAAAATGTTTCGTCCATAATTCTCTAAATATGACATCCGCAAACGAATTGACGGTTGTATTTAATTTGTTAAGTCATAAAGAATAATAATTCAAAATAACAATAACACCGGAGAGTAAACAAAAAATCAGGTCTGAAAGGGATATTCTAGATTACTTTGGAAGCATTTGAATAAGGAATATTATATTTAGAGAGTAAACTACTAATAATATAATAATTTTTAAATAGCAATGGTATATTTTATCTTCCAGATCCAGTACAGTGTCTAAAACAGAGCTAAGGAGAGCCTCAATTCATCTTTTATTATCAATGCTCACACTTCCTCTGCATTTTCAGGTAAGTTTATTTCTTTTATTGTAGTTTAACGGGTTCCTTATTTATAATAATGAAATAATAATTAATAAAGGTGAAGAAAAATAATAATCTTGTTCAATTGGTTTAACTAAAACAAGATTACAGTCGAGTTCGAATGACTAAACAAAAAGGTTGCTGATAACGTATGTAATTTCATTTTGTTACAGTTCATGTGCGTAAAATCATAACAGCACTTCTCGATTATCTGACTTGCGTATTAATTTTGCCGGCACGCAAAAATCACATTTACAAAGTAGTTTTTCAAATAAAGTTTTGCGTGTCCATGTTTCTTTCTTTCTTATTTTTCTTTTTTTTAAAAAAAAAATTACTTGAATTTTTCTCCATGGCTTCTAAAAGTAAATTTCAAAATAATTCTAGACATTTCTAATAGCATTTAATATTACTCTTTGTGGCTTCTTAATGAATATAGTACCTAAGAGATAATGGAATATTATTTATAGTTGTCGAATGTGTAGATAAGGTATGTTTTTAAAGCCAGAATTTTTGTAGCTCAGAATTATTTATTCTGCATTCATATTTGATAAAATGTTACCTAATTATTGTTGGACAAATGTATCACCAGTATAAAAACAGTGAATCGCAAATATAAATACTACCTGTTTGAAAACCTGTTCCCAAACCGTAATGGTTAAGATTTAGGGGGAACAAAAGTGAACTGTATAATTTTCTGAACGGTATTTACACCTTTCATATCACTTCAGACCAAGCCTAAATGCGGTTGTAACTTCAGTACGCTACAAGGTTATTAGTACAACGATTACAAAATCATTTATAATTCTTTCGTATTTTCTTTTTAGAATTTGCCGATAAAAGACCTAACATCAGGATCAGAAAGAAGGGATGCCACTCCTCTTACGTTTGCGCAGTTAAAGCCCAAACTTATGAATTTACTCATAAACGCTCTGCAAGTAGAATCAGACCCACAGAATACACAAATGCTTCTTGGTAAGTCTATCTCTTAAATGCAATTTTTTTTTTTTTTTTTTTTTTTTTTTTTTTTTTTTTTTTTTTTTTACAGAACAATAAAGTTTACTAGTGATCACAAAAATATTTTTCTACTAACATATTCATGCCTGATTTGCTGTTCTTTTGTTGATTGTGCGTACTGATACCGAAAGGGTGTACAGAAGTACATAAATGCAAATATCTGCGTTGACATTTGAATTTGTGCTCAGAGTATCAGAAACTTCTCTTCTTTTAAAGTAGTTTTTCTCTCAGCTTCTCGAAAATTCGTTAATTTGAATAGCAAAGTGTATTAAATATACAAAGTTTGTTCGGAAAGTAATGTGACTAGTTTTTTCTTTGAAGGGGGGGGGTCAATCAGGAGGGCCGGGGAGGGGAGCAGGAGTCTTCGAGCTGGAGTAGACGGTTGGTAGAGGATGGTAGGTAAACGATCGATTTGGCTCTATGAATTTTTAATGAGTGTGAATCGTTTGTGAATGGACATAGATGGTAATTGTCAAAATGCAAAGGATATCGAGCAGTGATGCGCGAAAGTTTTGTGTTCAACTTAAAAAATACATGACCTAGACATTTACTATGATATAGAAAGTCCACGCGAAGGATGGAATGTTCTTTGAGTACGCTCTGGAAACGAAAAGAAGACTGGCACACTACTGATTGAGAGCTTTGTCGGCCAAAGAAGGCTCAAATGAGCAAATCTAAGGTGATATTGGTCTTTTGTGAAGGTGTTGTCCATAAAGAATTCGTACGCCGGACATCGCCTACACCTAAGTTCAGTACTATAATAGAGGCGAGCCATGCCTCGTTGTTGATAAGAGTATTTTTGGCGAAGGAAACCGTAATAACGCTGCCTAAACTTAGCCCACACTTGGTCTCGGATTTTTGTTTCTCCTTCCCAAATCCAGCTTGGGAAGACATAATTTTGGAACTGTTAAAAAATGTGTAAGTTGCTTCCTGTTAAAAACTTCCGAACTGTTAAAATATGTGTAAGCTGCTTCCTGTTAAAAACTTCCAAACAAGCTAAGATGCGTGACAGAACAGCTGGCAGCGGTGTATTAATATTCGAGGATGGTATTTTGGAATTCTAAGAGTATGTAAGCTTATTTTAAAATTAACAAAGTTTATGGAATCAGTCTCATTGGTTTCCGGACAGACATTATAAGTTTAGTATTTTAGAAGTCACTCTCTAGAGCGGGGTTTCTCAACCTGAAGCGTGGGGCCCTCTACGGGAATCGCAAGAAAAATACATAGGGGTCACGAAGAAAGATTAAAAAGATAAATGTAATTAGGATCTAGAAGCGGAAAAATAAATGTTTATAGATTATTGAATTTCTTATTTTGATAGATACATTTTTATTTCCATACTTGTTAAATTCAGCAAAGAATATTAAATTAAAAATTGTTTTAAAAACTATTGGAATGGAAGATGAATGAGTCTGGTAAAAGACTGCATGTTGAAATACAAGGAAAATACAAATAGAACTTAAAACTATAAGCAATGGGCAACAATAAAAAAAATATATATATTACAAACATTACTTAGGCGGTTAGCGTACGCGCCTTGGGCGTGGGAGACCCGGGTTCGATTCCCGGCGGGAGCTCATGTGGTTTGAATTCCACGTTAATCAGTAGGTCCCACGTCTCATATAGCCTCGCTGCTGAACGGGACTTTAAACTCAAAATCAGCTCAACTCAAACATTACTTATGGAGGGTCACAGACAAAAGAGTGTGATATGAAATTGGCTGCGGAAGTCTGCACTAGAGAATACAATATCTTTCCAATAACTAAGTGGTTCATATTAGCTTTGCTATCTTAAATAACTTGAACTAGAAAAACAAATAACTGAACAAAGCAACGTTCATTATAAAATAATAAATATGTGACAGTTTCGCCAACTAAATGAACATATTGGCTTCATCAGGCATTGTAAAAATAAGAGGGTTGCATCGAAATATACAGGATGCCGGAAAATGGTTCTAAACGCTGATTAGCTATTCAAAAGTGATTCAGCCAATCACAACAAAAGTTGATAAAAGTGAAACTAAACAGCGTAAATTCCTTTACCCTTCCTGGTCAGATAGAAAACTAAGCTACATATTAAGTCTCTTCAAAGAAGATCGTCAATTTCGTCAAGATCTTTCCACGTAAATTTCAATGAAATTCCGAATGAAATATGTAAGACTAGACCGTGAATCGAGCCCGGGTATGTCCCTTACCGTACATTGCACGAACCATTATGCTACTCAATCAGCTTCCACCCAGGTTCGATTCTAGGTCTAAACGTGTATATTTCACTCGAATTTCATTCAGTTTGGACTTACAGAAGATATGGTATGAGAAAAAAATCAATGGTTATTCCTTCCATTTATCATACTTCTTTCTATGTATTTCTGCTCGTATGGCAAACATTTCTCCAATCTAGCATTTTGATGCTTACAAATTGGGTTCCTTTATAGTTCTGTGGCTGCAACACTTGTTTGCTATTGTCGCGTTCGTAGATTCAAAGCCTTCTGGATGTACATCATCTTGAGTAGTACGCCAAGAAATGACCGGTCCCTTGGCACTTTACTGCTACACAAGAACGTAGAGTACAGTTAGTCAGTTAGCTTGTGCTATCAGAAAAAAACGTTGGTATTGGAATACCTTAAGCACTCAAAAATCTAACATTCGTATCCTTTAGAATGTAACAGACTTTCTGTTGTATATTATAATACTTTAGTTGTATTTATGTGTAAAAGAACATCCAATAAAGTTAAGTGCTTACTATTACTATTTTCAGTACTGTAAAATTACATTGATAAGGTAGTAAGTAGGGAGAGCAGTTTAGCATTCATAGTTCGGTTTTCTCCCACAACCTTTTTATTATAAAATTCGTGTTATATATGACAACGTCACTATACGTGTGATCGAGAGACAACACAAAGTTTTTTATGCAGTTTGGGTAAAATATATGTTTTTAAGAGCCAGGAAACCAAGGGAAGAATTCCACAGAGTACCAGGCAAGCTAGGTAGAAGGGATTTAGGGATTCTCAGGGTTCCAGGCAAGCAAAGAGAAATTTGTGTCCCGCAGAGCTCCAAGCAAGTTAGGTGGTTGCGGTTTAGGATCTCTCAGAGCTCCAGGCAAGCTAAGAGAGGGGTTGAATTCCCAACAAAGCTCCAGGCAAGGTAAATGGATAGAAGACCTCAAAGCTCTAGGTAAACTAAGAGGCTTGGGTTAGGTTAGAACTCTCAGTTCCAGGCAAGTTAAGAGAACAGGAATGAACAGCCAAGACTGATGTCAATAGAGACCTTACATGTAGTTTTCTGGATAGCGGTGGCGCTAGTGTTCCCCTTCTGTCACCTGACCTGACGATGAACTTGTCGTTTGCTTCTTGTAGTAGTTTTGATGTTGTTTGCAAAATTAAAAGTACGTGTTAATGTTTACAAATACAGACCACGTATAAGATGTTACGATACTATGTGACAATACGAACTTTTTATACTATTTCTAGGTGGATTGCTTCTCAGCGTACAAGATTCCGCAGCTTCTGAGGAAGTTGAGCAAGTCACACAACCAGATGTTGGCACTGGAATAGATTCTACGTCTAATTTGCTGTCTTCCGGTAAGTTTCGATAATCTTGTCATATTTTCAGTATAGTCTTTTAACTTTTCTGTAATATTAATTATTTTGATATTGATCTAGTTATATGAGATGATAACTACAGAAGATTACAGGTTTGGAAGAAAATAACCCAGGCGCATGCAGCACGTACTTTCTTTATATTTTATACAGTCAAGTATACCTTTAAAATATATTTGAATTCATATATATGATATATTTATATATTTCATTAAACATTTAAAATTTTTGTATTCAGTATGATGGAAATTTACATCGAATTTTCGAAATGGTTACTTTCGATACAGTCAGATTATTTTATTACACTTTCTCATTCGAAAGTAAAATTAGAGAAGAATCGAGTACAAGGCCATCTTGTAATAGCTTAAGGACTAGGAATTTTTGCCAGTCTAGTGAAATTCTGTTCTGCAGTTTTATCATTTTGGTAATTTAGGTAATCTTGAAGGGCGTTCTTATGTAAGCGAATAGTTTCTGCACATATCTATGATATACATTTTCGCTGGTGTAATTCTGAGTGGGGTGAAGAATTTTTAGTGTTCAATATTCTGAGATAGTTGCAGAAATAATTGAATTAAGGTTAGTTTAAAGGGACAAGTTTCGCGGAAGCCGACTACAGCCTTCGTATCTCTGTCATGTATTTTTTACCTTTCACAAAAATTCGCGATTTCTCTTACAAATTTCAACCTACAGACTTTAAATTTTTAAAGAAGGAACTTCATAACCTATCGAAGGCAGGAATCCGTGCCTACTTTTTATTTAGAATTTTCTTCAATGTTGAAATGGCTTAATTGTTGAAATGGATATCCAAAGCTATAACAGTGGAACTGTTTCAATAATGAAGAAAATTCTAAATGGAAAATCGGCACGGATTGTTGCCTTCGATAGGTTATGAAATTTTTTCTCTAAAAATTTGAAGTCTCTAGGTTGAAAATTGTAAGAGAAATTGTAAATTTTCGTGGAAGGTAAAACATACATGAGGGAGATACAAAGATTGTAGTGCCATCTATCGGCAAAACTTGTCCATTTACACCAACTTTAAGACTTGCCAAACCTTGATAGAAAAAACCAGAATTATCTGCAATGGAAGTAGATGTACTGATCACCCATCTAAAAATATATCTGACTGGTAATAGTCATTTGTCAGCAGTATTTCAGAGATCAGTTAATGCACAGTTGGAAATAAGTTAATTTTAACATGTATTGTAACTCTAATTATCTCGTGTTGTTCATTAGTAGCTCTATTAAGGTCCTTCCTAACATTGTTCTACATTTTATTATAACTTTTGCGTTAATTCTGAATTTTACGATATTTTAACTTCGCAAAGAAAAACAAAATGTAAATTCTTCCTCAGTTCGTCCTACTTCTGATATTTGCAGTTTGTACTGTTTTGGAGTATTGATTATTTCGCACTGATTTTACCTTCTAGTAGTTATCAATAGCAAATGCAAGTGCCTACAATGTGTGAAGTAATGGATAAAAAAAAAAAAAAAATAAATCCCATCTATTTTCTTATTCACCACCGAAATATTTACAGTTAGGTAAGATAGATTAAGAACTTTAATTTGCAGGCTTGTTTGTTTTCAGAGGAAGTTTAACATTAATGTAAGTTTTGTTTTCCTATTCGGAGTTTGTGTAAGTTTTAAATATTCCAAAGAGGATCTATTTGAAACATACATTTTCCTGTATTAATCAAAGATGTGGTTCATCCGAATGATAGTGACAAGATCATAAGTGAATCAATATTAATTTCAGGACGAGGCCTCGATATGAGTGTTTCCTAATACTGACGCACGGCAAACTGAATGGTATTATATTTGCGACAATACAGGAGTAGTAATTGATAAATTTTGATTCGTTTATTCATACTGATTACTGATTAGTTTTGATCAGAACCGGCGGAAAGGGGCTACCGAACAAACTATCAGAAGTAAGCTATCGGGATGATTTACTGATTGGAGTAAAAATCTGTGACGGAGATTCATGACAGAAGCGGTGCTTTTATGCAGTGGGTTCCAATTTCCAATAATAAATAAGAAAAATTGTGATAGTTCAGTAATAAATAATCGTTTCTGAATGATTAGCATAAACCGGCGGAAAATATGAAAATACAATGAGTAGAGGGAGTAATTACATACACTCAAAAACACAAATCAAAAATCACTGTGGATAGACAAATAAACGACTTGGTATTTACTATGTAGAGAAACAACAGGAAACAACCATACTTTAATATCAGATGTTTTACAGGTGTATTTAAGCTATTTTTATTGTTACTGCCAACTCTTAGTATTTGCTAATACATCAGATTAAGGGTCTTGTATCAATACGATAATAATAATGAATAATTTCAGATTGTCTAGGTCCCTTTCAGTCATTTAATATGTTTATAGAACAGAGTTCACTTCGTCTAGTTAGCTGAGAGGGAATGGTATAAGGCCTGGGGGAAATAAGGTAAGAAGAGACGGATAATAAACCCACTGGAAGCAACTTGGTCTTTACAAAGGAAAGGAACAATGTGTGTGTGTGTACGAGGCGCATGTCGAAATAAAAGGGCCGGGCCGATAATTTTTTTACGCCGGGTTGGCAACACTGATGAAGTTGAGCATGTCTTATTACTCTGTGCTTGCAACAGAGATAGAATCATCCGAGTGAAATTGTGTAGGTGCGAGTAGCAGTAAGATGAAATGGCTGCCATAATACAAAATCCCGCCAAATGTGAAGTGAGATCTGTCATACGATTTCTGAACGCCAAAGGACAGAATGCAGCTGACATCTATCGGGAATTGTGTGTCATTTATGGATCGACAGTAATGTGTGAAGGGAAAATCAGGCTTGGTGCAGAGAGTTTTGGGAAGAATGTTCAAATGTTCATGACGATGAGCGTAGCGCAAGGCGCAGTGCTCAGACGGACGATCTGGTGAAACGCGTTGACGAGAAAGTACGATTCAATCGCCGCGTCACAATAACTGAACTTGCCAAAGAATTTCCAGAAGTGTTCACGAAAATAGTGCATTGAATTGTGACTGACAAGCTGGGTTATCACAAACTGCGTGGGAAGTGGGTGCCAAAAATGCTGACAGACGCTCACAAAGAGCAAAGAATAACAGCTGCAAGTGTTTTTTTCGCCCGTTGGAGGGGAGGATGGGGATGACCTCTTTTGTCACATAGTGGAAGTGGAAGTAGCAGTCAATACAGTAGCGACAATTTGGTTCTAAAATGGTGAAATTCAAACAGACACCATCAATTTTACAAAATCATGTCCATGTTTTGAGACCAAAAGGACATGTTTCTTATTGAGGTCTTGGGACCAGGACGAACAATTACAGCGGATGTGTATTGCAAAACACTGAATACTCTGCGACGTGCCATCCCAATTTGGCAGAGAGGAATGCTACGCTCTGGAGTTATGCTGATCCATGACAACACGCACCCTCACACAGCTCTTCGTACTGTTGAGACAATTCAAATATTTCGGTGAGAACTATTGAGTCATTCTCCTTACAATCCTGACCAGGAATGTTTGGAGGTTCATGGTGACTACGTCAAAAAAAAAAAAAAAAAAAAAAAAAAAAAAAAAAAAAAAAAAAAAAAAAAAGGTGTATACTTGTATATCAATCATGGTGCTTGGGGTCCCGGGTTCGATCCAAGCCCCCGCCAAGTGAACTTTGTGGTGGACAAACACTGTGTGCGTGGATTTTCTCGGGGTTCTCCCGTTTCCTCTCACTTTCTTCATTCCACCATTTCATTCATTACTCATCATCACCGTCTCCTTTAGCCTAACCGGCATAATCGTGGGACGTAAAACTCAAAGATTTCATTTCATTGTATATCAATCACAGTAATTTTTTTTCTTTTTTTCAAGAATATTGGCCAACTTTTTTGACATAGGACTCGTACTTAGTAACAATGTTAGCGGTGTGGGTAAGAGACAAGATCTTTATACACAGAGAAATCCAGGGAAAAAAAAATCCTTAATTAGAACGAAACATCCGAACATTGCTATTAGCCTATTTCTTTATCTTCATTACGCACATCTGCATAATTATTCATGCATGACGAAGTATTTTCTTCCGAATTGTTTACTGTACACGTAGTTTTCCGAAGAAATTAATCTCCTTTATGGTTAGTATACGTGTCTTCGGCGCGGGATACTCCGGACCTCATGTAGTTCGGATCCCACGTTAAGCTGTAGGTCCACATCTCATACAGCCATGGTGCTGAAAGAAACGCTTAACTCCAATTAAAAAAAAAAACTGCAACCTCCTCCTCATCTTCTTTGGGTTATATTATAGCGAGCTACATTCATTTTAAATAATAGTTCTCGTAGAACGTTGTGGAATCTTTTAACAGGTGTTAAAGTCTCCATCTTAACTAAGAAGGGATTATTCTTCTTGGCTGCTGCTGATATCTCGCCGAATAAGTTTGGAAAATATTTTGATACTCTTCTTGCTTTCTTCCGCATTTTGTGTTGTGAATTTTTGTGGTATTTTATGTTAAGAAACACATTGCAAAATACATATTATAATTCATCAGATTTGAAAATGTAATCACAGCTTCAATTTTATTTTTGAGTACGTCCGCTTTATTTGTTTATTTTTCCAACCTGCATGTTTTTTTTTTATTTGTGCTTTTTTTTTTCTTGTGTGAATACCGTGTTTAATGTGTTCTTACGCTTTGATGTCCCGTTTCTCTCTAGCATCAGACTCAATGAGTTCTCACAGCCTTGGTGATTATCGTAGCCTTACTGAAGACCTGCTGGATTATCCGGATGGGGAAGCGTCCTTTGGTAACATGTGCTATGACTTCCCATGTGGATTGATCAAAAGTAAATTTTGTTGTGTCCATGACAGCATTATTCGATACTGTGATATTGAGATTTTGTTTTTCATTCATGGGTGGCACTCCTCTCTCCCTACCTGCTCTTAGCTAGTAATACAAGAAGAGTAACCTTAGTAAAAAATAATCAGATAGTATTTCCTTACAGACTTAGTAAGTAGACGATACTAAGTTATGGACTCTGTCTCCGGTGCATTGTTTCTGACTACACTGATAAGCAAGGCTAATGAATTAGTTTTCTTTGTGCTTTTCTTCGTTGGGACGTTGTGGTGAGGCTTTTCTGTATCATACTTGCATGGGAGTTGGTAGTCTTAATCTATTCGCATGTGTAGTTTTGGCCTCATACTGTATATACATTGTTTTAGATGAAGTAATAACTCACAAATTTCTTAGTTTTAATATTTCGTAAGTATGTCACTCTGCAGTAGACAAGTAGAAATACTCTAGATTTGAGTTTATTCAAATATGTTCTCATGGTATCTAAATATAGTTATATTTCAGTGATTGAAATTGTTAGTATAATCAGATGTATTGTTGTTATCGTTGGAAATTGTGATATGAAAAGTGTCAAGCAATGCACTCAACAAATTCTGCTTATTAATTCTTTACATTATATTATGACGGAAGTATTCATTTTGCTGAGAATCACCTCGTTAATGGATTTATAATCTAAGGGTACAAGAACATTTTTTTAATGAAATTTTTGTAAACGAATGGATGTAGCTTTTTCCATATTTCATCGACTTTTAGTTAATGAAACTAATTTTAAGTTTTTCAAAGAAATACAGGGTGCATCAAAACGTGCCACTGATAAATAGTAGCCCTACTGGGAGGATCTTTACCATACTTTGTGCGAAAATTACGTTGCACAGTTGTCGTAGTCTTAGATTCTTTAAACCAAAACGCATAGCTAGCACGCTCGGGACCAGTAAAGGCAGTCATCATTGCTGCAACTGCCACTAGCGCTTGCGGTGGCTTGTTTCTGAACTAGTGTACTACATGAGTCAAAACTTTGTTACAAAATGACATCAAAACTATGTCTGTAAGATAAAGGAATAAATCAAAATGAGTTTTTAAAGTTGTAAAGTGCTTTTTGATACACCTGTATATACTCCTTTTTAGATTGGATCATGCCGAGGAAGATAGGTGCTATTAAGTTTACTTTAATACGTATTGAGGTCAACAGAAAAAGTTCTTTGCTCCAGTAAAAGATAATTTCAATTTAAACTATTGACTGGGATACACTGTAAAATACTAGAAGTTTTTTGCAGTTCTGTTGAAAGTCAAATCAAAACTTGTGGTATCCTAAATTATCATAATCCTGGGTGAAGACAGTTGGTTCCGTGTTATTTATTGCAGAAAAGTATGTTTCGGTTTTCAGTTTACCTTTTAGCCCACTACATCTTGTGTCACTAACTTACTACGTGGCAGACAAATATATCGAATATCTTTCTTAGAAGGTCACTTGGGTCATATATTAGTTTTCTGTGTTCTTTCAGGAAAAGAGCCAAACTGAACAGGCCTTTTCCGTTCGTTTAGTTGCTATTGCACAAAATTTTGGTGTATGTGGCGGGTTCGATTCCTGGTGGGAGAGTATTGAAAACGTATTACAGTGGTTCGGATTCCAGTTTAAACTGTAGATCGATGTTTCATATAGCCTCAGTGTTGAAAAGAGATGCGAAGCTTGAGCGAACAAATAATTCGAGTTGAACAGTATTTTCTATCAGAGAAATTTTCCTTTTCCAGTTATTTCCACTGAAGTATACAATTTCTGTACACCAAGGGTAGGCAAACTTTTTAAGTGTGAGGGGTACTTTTTTTTTTTTTTTGTCAAAAATCACTGGTGGTCTTCTTATCTATTCATTAGCCCACTACAGGGAACTATAAAACAATAATTGTCATTGATACAGACAGTATGACACAAACCTCAGCGGACTACCTCATATGACTTACAGATCGATTAGTAACCCACGGTCGACAGGTTTTCGTGCTATATACTGTAGTTTTCTATGAACGAAAGAGAAAACAATACTTCAAGAGACTTACTGTACGTTAAGAAAGAAAACAAAGTAATGTAAGCTTAGCAGTTTACTTCCACTGGTTAATTTGTTCACAGATATTGACAGTTTTTTTTTTTTTTTTTTTTTTTTTTTGTTTAAATAATAATACGATCTGCTTACAACGCTCACGTGTAGTGCGAATAGTCCTTACTTTGACCCAGGCCAAATGTAATAAACAGCTCATGCCTGTTGACTGCATCGGAGCTCTGTTTCCTTCCGACTCCTGTAGACATCGGTAAAATCTTGTAATCTTAAGTTTAAACCTTTTCTCACTACTTTCTTGTATTTTATTCCCCAGTTTATCATCACTATTTGCTATACATTAATACTATCTTCATATGTGTTCCCAAACTAATCGTGCGCGTTGGCAGATTTGGACTCCGTTATAAGAATACAAATTCGAGTCATAGTTCAAATCCTCTGTTAATAGTGATTTTCGTTCTTCCACATTTGGCAATAAAGAGTTAAGAGATGAGATGATGTCTTCCAAGCAACTATTTTGACTTTGTAACTGTAAATATTATTGTATGCAGTTTTAACTTATTAGGAACGACTATTTTAAATCAATCTTTCTTCAGAGACGGGAAAAATCAAATTGAAGTTATGTTGTATTGTAATATACATAGAATAACTTATTTGACAAATAAAACACAAATGAAGCTTATAAACCACACCCATTCTCCGTCCAGTTTTGTGTTTATATACCACACTCGTCCTCAACGAAATGATCGACTTTATTTATATGAAACCCTGTCTCTAAAGGTCTTTTTAGAGATATATATCAGTCTTCCTTGAGAGACAAAGGAAATGGCCGCCCTAAAGTCATCCAAGCCTATGATTGGATATTGAAAGGCTTGTTTGAGAAATTAAATGTAAATGAGACTCATAAACCCCCACCCGTTATATGGTCCAGGATTTGTGTTTATATACCACACTTGTCTTCAACGGAACGATTGACTTTGTTTATATGACAGGCCCGTCTCTAAAGTGTCTCTTTAGAGATATATCAGTCTTTCTTGAGAGACAAAGGAAATGTCCGGCCTAAAAGCCACTAAGCCTATAACTGGATATTGAATGACTTCTCTTTTAACAAATTAAACGCAAATGAGACTTACAAATTACACTTGTCCTCTCCGTACAAATGTATTTAATATACCAACGAAATGATTGAACGTGTTTATATGGCATGCTTGTCTCTAAAGGGTTTAGGGATGGCTATCAATCTTTCTTCAGGAATTAAAAAAAAAAAAAAAAAAAAAAAAAGTAGAAAGCCATCCAAGCTTGTGATTGAGTGTTGAATAACTTTTCTGACAAATTAAACCTAAATCCATTCTTCACACAAAAATCAAATTCTTTCTTGGTTATGAAAATGAAATGGAGTGGATTTCCTTCAAAATATGAAACCACCAGGCTAGTTTACTTGGCTTGTCTCTACCTCGTTGAGAAAATTCATTTGCATTTATCGCATTGGTCTGAGTATAGTATGACCTCGAATATTGCACCTTCATCTGGTAAATATCAGTCGCAATCTTCACCATCATAATCATCATGTCCTTTACCGTTTCATTTTCTGAAGTGGAATTGGATTCTTCTTCAGTTCGACTGTCATTCCATAAAAGGACACATTCACTGCCATTCATATTGTTGGGAACACGGCATTTTTTAAAATCCTTAAGAATAAACTCACTGGTGATTCTGTTCGATGATCTAGTGAGCGAAATATATGAAATCAACTTTTTCTTTTTTCAACTATAAATAGCTAGACTGCGATTGTAATCCGAGTATTTTTTTTTTTTTTTCACGAAACTAATATAATATATTATTATTAAAATTCACGAAAAGGTAACAAGTAAGTTCAAGAATTAGAGTGTTTGTTATCAAATGTCGCCGTGAATAATCTTATAAACGCAACTTCTGTAACATCATAGCAAAGCATTTTTCTCTAAATTGGATAAGATTTTCTTCTAATTACCATGTTATGAAGTAGAGTTTGTTGAGTGCAGAACATGCTGTATAAAAGAGCTTATTGTGGTTCTCGAAAAAGAAAAAAAGAAAAAAAAATAAACAGTTGATAAGAAGTTTGTTATCGTTTTCAAATGTTAATCTTACACTCAAGCAGAAAGAGAAAAGCAAAAGCAAAATTGTCCACGTTTATCATATTGTAATCCTTTCGGAGTAACTTTCGTAAAATGCTAGATTTTGAACTTCAGCATGTGTCCATTACCATATTCGTGCAGTATGGTAATAAGACTTTTTTTTTTATGTACGAAGTCTTTGTGTCAAAATGACGGGCGAGTTGATGACGTCATGTTTCATTTGTCGCTAAGTATAAGAGAATAGAACGTCAAATAAAGTAGTGAAAGTGTTAAGTCGCAACCTTATCACGTAACCACAACCATAGAAAAGTAAGTTTTGACAGAAACTTTGTTTATTTATATTATCTCTTCCTGCTTGAGGCCAGTTATGATGACTGAAAACCTTTCGTACTTAGTTTTTTTTTTTCTTATTATTATTTAATAGTCTTATTCAGAATCGCGTAAGTACTTTATAAATATATACAGGGTGATTCAGGAGGAATGTCACATAATTTATGAGGTAATTCTGCATGTGAAAATAAACCGAAAAAGTCCTATGAATATGTGTCCGATTTTTGATCTTTACAAAACCGGAGCGGGTTGAAGACTACACACATCCATGAATAATTATGAAGACAAGAGCGAATATTACGTACCAAATGCCCTGTAGGCGCTGTGGTGAGCAGAATAATGATGGGACAGATGACTGATCCATCCTGCAAGAGGTGTACAAAACGTCCTCCACCCATCTCAATGCACTTGTCAACTCGTTGGAGGGTGTGTTGTGTTGCACACCGAACATCATCTCGGCGGGCTTTAATGCGGACAACAGCGTCAGTGATGCAAGCGACAGGTTCTTCACGTGTATCCACCTTCCTAGCCTACACATCGCTCTTTAACTAGCCCCATAAACGGAAGTTTAATGAAGTTAGGTCGGGTGATCTGTGAGGCTAGTTAATGGGTCCGCCAATCCACCGTTGAGGAAATGTGTTATTCAGATACTGAGGTACTTGTCTGGCACAGTGAATCTGTACAACACTTAAGCACGACACGCACACGGCCTCACAACTGGTCACTTATCCAACCCATGATTACATACTGGGTATGCTTGCGGCTGTTACCTCGGTGCGACGTCACATTCCTGCCATCTATTGGACAACCTCCACACCTCTTCTAGGATGGATCAGTCATCTGTCCCACCATATTCTGTCCACCACAGCGCCTACACAGCATTTCGGTAAGCAATATTTACACTTGTCTTCATAATCATTCATGGATGTGAATAGTCTTCAACGTGCTCCAGTTTCATAATGATCGAAAATCGGACACTTGTTCATAGAACTTTTGCGGTTTATTTTCACATGTAGAATCACCTCACAAATTATGTGACATTGCTTCTGAATCACCCTGTATATGGGATGGAATATGCATATGTTTTATGCAGCATCTGTGACAGCGATGTATTGCAATAAAAATAATAATATAAAACGCTTCAGATAGCTATATCATTATGGATAAAATTAAATCTCATAGAAAGGTAGAAATTAAAACAGTGATTCTCTCACGTAATATCATATCAGAAGCCAACGCTCTCTAGTACAATGTGTATAATCACTATCAGGAGTTGATTGAATTTCCCAGGGTGTTACAGAATTTTATCACAATATTTTTTTTCGTTGATTCCTTACATCAAAATAAGAAAAACAATTCATATAAACTTGTAGTCGGAAGTGCATAATTTCTTAGTTATAAGGTGCAGAAAACATGAAGAAGTGAACTTTAAAAGTCCATAGTTCCACTACTATAGGACCGATCGTAGTCGGGTCAAGACAGTACTGAGGAACTAATATGTGAACTATCCAAATATCAATCTTTCAGAACCTCCGGTGTTTGCACAATCATTTTTAGAGAGGTTGTTTGGGAGCACTTGATCACTCTCTGCCTACCTTTCTAAAAATTGGTGTCCAAGTACTGGAGCAGTCTTAAACACGGATATTTGGATAGTTCACACACCAGTTCCTCAGTGATGTCTTGGCCCGACTACGATAGGTTCCATAGTAGTGGAGCTATGAACTTTTGAAGTTTACTAGTTTCACGTTTCCGACACCCTAAAGGTGAACTTCGAAACTATCTATCCACTTTGGAGCACAGGTTCATATGAACTTTATTTCTTATTTTGATTTAGTAGCACCTTCTCAATTTCCTTTCCCGACAACTTCGGAATAGATTAACAGATTTGAATATAATTTTTACGTAACCTAAAAAAAAAAAAAAAAGTTCTCCGCAAATTATAGCGAGATACTTTCGAATTCTTGTATTCATTTTGAACTTACGTAGGGGATGTTGACTGTACAACAAAATTAAAATTATTATATACAAGCAAAAATGTAATTACGTAACATAACTTTACTTAAATTTAAAAAAAAATAACTATTTCTTAATTTTATTATCTTTTTTTCTCATAACTTTTAACCGCTCGTCTAAACAGTTCTCATTCAATAATTTTACAAATATTAGAATGTAATTTCTCATATAATAGCATACAAATCCTTTATTGCAATCCCTACGGAATAATAATATATTTCTTTCTAGTAGATCGCAAATAAAGCTAAACACAATAGATACTAATATATCAGGAGTATGCTTCAATAAACAAATTAATGTGTACTTTCATACTAGTAAGATTGGGGGGAACTTTTAATTAATGTTGTCTAAAGGCTCCTAATTTTCAAACTAATGTTAATGAGTTATTGTTTTAATCTGAAAACTTCTATTTAAAATTTGTAGGGGAGAGAGAATATTGTAGGAACGCATCTCGTAGATGAAGGATAGTTACATACATACTTAAATATTTACATGTGTAGTAATGTATACATACTACCATGTGGTTAATGCAAAGTTGGTTTTCTTATAGACTCTGCCCACGCATTGTTTGTACGAGCAACATACCTTGTATGCCATCGTCTGATCTCTTCCTGGAAAGCTGATCTCAATGTTTCTTTGGCTGCTTTGGAACTTCTGGGAGGACTCGCTAGGACCCATATAAGAGAAACAGGTACATTGCATGTTTTTGTAGTTCAGAAGCACTGACATTAATTTCAAGTTGCGTCCATTATTTTGGAGAATTTTACTTGTTATATTTATTTATATGTATGTGTAACTGCGAAGATTTGAAATGTGTTGTTCACCACTTTCGATACTGCGACGTGATGATGAGGACTTTAGGCGATTTCAATAGGAAGATATGGAGAGATATTCTATTCATTGAGTTTTTAAAAATAGCCTGTAGATAGTTGTATATGTATCTAGATGTTAATCTATGTGTGTGTGAACAAGAACCGTAACATTTTTGTTGTACGTAAGTACGTTATTATTAATATTCTTATTGAATTGTCCGATTTCTGTATGCTTAGACACACACACACATATATATAGGGTGCACCACTTGTGAAAATCAACTCAACTCAACTCAACTTGACTTGAAATACCCTTGTACCTTTCATACTAATACATTTTACAAGTTGAAATTTTGTATGATACAAGTATCGGCAGGGAAATTTGTTTCATATAACTCTGTAGTATACTACCAGATTAACGGTATTGCCAACCCAACAGAAAATTGTAATTTTTAAAAATGGTACCACGTCAGATTATTACTAATTTCAAATGTATTACCGCGAACAAAAGTGCATTCACACTTCCAGTTTTTCACATCCTTCAGTGTTAGACAACCAACAATACAGTCTGGATTGCTTGGTTGAGACCAAAGTAAGGCGTTCTACAAACGATCTAGTTTGTTCAAAAGATGTCAGTGTAGTAAAATGAAAAAAAAAAGAAAAAAAATCCATGCCTCTGCGACGAATAAACAATCAGAAAGAAGATACTGTTTAGTATCTGCAGAACGATTCATGTAATGAGCAACTTACAAAGTAATCTTATTTAACCTTAGACATACCATTGAAAAATCAGTCTTGTTCAAACTTTCATTTTGTTTCACAGGATACAATATTTTGTAAAATCTCGGGATGTTTTACATTATTCGCTTCAACGTTACCTTCTATTTCGTTAGTTTTTAGTTTTAATATTTCTACTAAAACTTTAAGAAATATATATCACGTCGTGCGATACGTTTGTCTTCCACCTTTGTTTTGCAAAAATTTCTTTTATCCTCAAACCATCGTATTTTTCATTTAAAAAGTATTATTATTATGTATCATTTACACATTAAAGCTAAGAAGAATATTTTGCGGTGTTGTTGTTATTGGTTTCCAGTGTATTTGGAAAATACAATCGAAAAATAGAGAATAAATCCCTCAGAAACACTAGAAAAATCCAATATCCGTAATAGGAGTAGGATTACAATATAAATTATCAGAATCTAGTTTCTTTAAAAATCAAGAAAAGAAACCTAAACATAGGCTACTCTACGAAATCCCTATCTTAACAGGAAATACAGACTTCCATTTAGAGAACTAAAAAATTCCGGACTCAGAATCATTTACCTGAGCTTTTCAAAAAACTATAACTTCTAGGGACCCTGACATTCCCTATATTGCCACCACTGAGGCATAAGCCAGCAAAGAGATGCGAAATGGATCTTCGAGGCGTCCTCGCGTAGGATCTCGTCAAAAGTGAAGATGATAGGAACAGTTCCATCCGTATTTATAGACAAACGACACAAAGGGATGCTTTGACCTCCGTTTCATAGATCCATAGCTGCAGCCAGGGGAGGAAACCTTCTGGGTCGGAAAAGAGAGAAACGGTTTCCCCCCTCTACAATAAACTAACTGGTTATATCTGGAAATAAACACTTTTTTTTTCTAAAATAGCTAAGAGGAAACAAGTATTTAAATGACATGGTTAGGATGCTCTAAAAAAAAGTAGAATATACAAAAATATATATTTACAATAATAATAAACTTAACATATTAATTATGAAATAAACATTATCCAGGCCTGGAGATTTTTTACTTCACTTAAACCTATCGTAATATACGTATATGTTCATTTACAATTCTTTTAATATATAACAACCAGGTGGCACAAACAAAAATGGCCTCTAGAAGAGTAATAACACAAATAAGACGGACGGGACAATGCATATCCTAATTACCTTTTCGTTGAATACTATGATCGTGATATGACGTATTTAAAAAAAAAAAAGTTACAGGATATTGAAATTTCGACATTTTAGAGTGACTTCTAAGCATTTTTCGTTTTATTTAAAAAATGCTTAAATAAGCATCACATGTAAGGAATTATATTGTTCGCAATAGTTAAAAGAATCCTTTTACCGTTTGTTTCAATTTGATATCTCAAATCGTTCCGGAGATATGGTAATTACAACTAAAGCCATTGCTGTAACGTTATAAAATCAAAGGAAAACAACAATAATTTTCAAGATTTCCCAGAAACTGAAAATGCTATTTTTTGAAGAATCCTTGTACTTCCTGAAACTCATATAATTTCTTACGTCGAAATCTTGCAGAAGACTGTGCAAATATGAGGCCGTGCTACTCAGGTGAATATAAACAGATTGTAAATCGTTTTTATCAGCTAAATGCTCGTATATAACACGCATGATCGTGGGCGTTATGGTATGCTGACACAATGTACGTCGTTTATCTGGAGGCATGATAGTTCAGTGATAGACCATACACCTCTGATAGAAGGGGTGCATGAGTTTTCTCACAGTTCTGTCTGCTCCAAAATTCTCATTTTATCAGTTCTTTGATAATTATACCATTCCACTAATCATCTGTCCACGGTGCATTAAGTGGAACATTGAACTAGATTTTATTTCTCGTGCCCTTTGAGATCGGAATAAAATTAAAGATATTCTAATCCTCCTTCAACAGTTATCCTGACTATCGCTGTCTTGCGAGCAATGATAATATTTAGGAAAATGTAAGCATAAGGCTAATACTCACCGCAGAAAACAAACCACTCCTCTTGGAAATACTTTCGGAGAACATTATCTCCATCTTCAGCCTAGTCACAGTTTGAGAAAGATTTAAAACATTAGGAGAAATGTGGATGAGTAAAATGTTTTTCGTATTTTAAATCCGTTTTAACCATTTTACTCATCCACATTTCTCCCCATGTTTCAAATCCTTTTTGAATTGTGACTAGGCTGAAGATGGGGATAATGTTATCCGAAAGTACTTTCTAGAGGAGTGGTTTGTTTTCTGCGGTGAGTATTAGCTTTTTGATTACATTTTTGTAGTTATTCTGACTGTTTCTGTAGTTGATCAGGTTTGTATCTCAAATGGAAATCTCAATAAATCTTTCCCTTTTTCTGCTTTCTTACAAGGAAAAGATTACGGCCATAATTAGAGTTTCATAGATGTGTAAGTTTTCGAGGGCAAGAAAACAATGGAATACTGAGTTCTGGAATATTCAGTAGTTTACTGCTCCTTACAGATTCACGCTTTTGGTATGTTTTATAAGAAGCATTTCACACAAGTGTTGAAAAATACCACAGTTCAAATAAGAACATCTTCAAAATACGTAGCTTGTATGCGACTGGCAGCTTAAAATTCAGTGAAATAACTACAAATATTACGTCGTTTATCTGGAGAAAAGAAAATTGAATTTCATTAACGACAAATACGTTCTTTCAATTTTCAGTTTGTTTGTACATTCATGTCCAAAATTATTGTCGCATATCTACAAATATGTTGCTGTAGGAATATGTCATAGCGAATTCGCTGGGCATTTCTTAAAATGTTAGTACGGTATGGGTATAATCGGCAGACTTGGATGTGGCAAATTTCCTGTCAAAAACACAGTAAATAAGAACAATAAGACGAAAATAAAACTCTCTTGCCCATTTAGCAACATTTTGTATTAGTCATTCTAATTTTCGTATTTATAATTCTTTTCCTATGAAATTTACCACAAATATACATTTCCCAATTATTAAAAGTATCTGCAAAATCATTATCAAATTATATTCTTACAAGAAGACAGTTATAGATATGCGACAATCATTTTGGACATGAGTGTACATTTTATTGTTATCGTAGATGATCAAATTAATTACATTCGTGCTATATATTTTCAATGTATTAAGTAACAGTTATATTGAAGAGTAGAAAAGCAAGTGGAATAATCAGATTACAATACAGTTTGACTGTGTGTTGTGGGAGCATGAGTATAGGAGAAACATATGCTATTGCTCAAAAGAGAAATGTTTTAGAAATTAAGTTTTAATATATCAGTGTCATTATCTAAATACCTGAGTGAAACCACGTAATTTTATTGACAGCATATACATTTCCTTTCCACGCATAACTTGATTACAAAGAAATCATGTTATACGCCCCCCCCCCCCCAAAAAAAAATAACTTATCAATCACCAGTTTCTTAATGATTGTGTTTGTAAAAAGTGGTATGGTATGTTCTGTTGTATCAGCTCATGTTGACCATATTTTGATTCTTTTTTTGCATGCAGCAAGGAAATTAACCGGTACGTTAAAAAAGAAGTTTCCATGTAATTGCATAACGAATAATATAAATCTCTTGATGTAGTTCAAGAACTAAGTGTTTAACAGTCCTAAAGTATCCATTGGAGTAAGAAATGTCTTTCTTATATATAAGGATGTACGAGGAAACTCTAAACACACTCTGGGAAACGTGTATTATATAGAATGTTGTAAAGAAAAAGATATCAGGCTTTATTTGCTACGCAAATCAAAACTAAGATTTTATTGGCTATAAGAAGTTGCATCACAAGTTTAACAGATGAAGCTTATATCTTTCTGCTGTAGTGTTACATTTGGTTCCGTAATGGTTTAACAATAATGACCTCCCCCCTTTACTCAGTGTTTGGCAGACATAAATTTTGCATTTTTTCATGCGGTGTGCAAACTTAGATTAATTTTAAGCTCTCCGTTGGTGATCAAACCGTTGAAGATAAAAAGCTTCACATTGTAAAATATGTGCCATTCCAAATTGCGCCAAATGTTTAGATATATAAATTGGTAGAATACACTACATGTTACTGTAGGTTCGTTATAGGATGTATATTGATGAACCAGTATTGTATCAGAGTTACCTTCCTAAGTTTGCTGTGTGAAGCCAAGTGCCCTCTGCTTCATCTGCATATCAAAATGCAGATGAGTGCACATTTGCATATCAATATGTTAATTTTGTGAATAAATTAATTGCTTTATAATTAGCTCTATTTTTACATATTGTTCAATATTTAACACAGAGCGAAATACGGTAGTATTAATATTCTTTTCATATTTATTTTATTCTTTAATATGTGCATTTATCGTAGGTTTATTAAGGTGATTAGGTATATCACATGCATCTCATTACCGGGAAATAGTATGTAAATAGCTATATGTATCATCGTATTTGAATATTCTGCATACAAGATATAGGAAGAAAATATATAATATCAGTTACTTCGTAAAACGCAGACTTGGATTTCTTGACACAGAGAGAGCTAGTACAGCGAATTTTTTATTTTTTTTAAATTTTTTTTTCTGGCGACAGCGTTCTGTTTTGAAAATCTGCATACAAATGTTTGCTACTATGAGTAAGAAGAAATGTCTAGGGTAACAATGAACAGGAAAAGAATAGGGTATAGGAAGCATGCAGGAAACTTCCTCTGTAAAGAAACCCTAGCTGGAAACATTGAGCGCACAACGCACTGTACTCTTTGTTTCAAAAATCATAATTTTAGCATCAATATGCTGGATTTTGAATTTCTATACGTGTGCTTTTCACACCTTTCGAAAGAATGTCTCACCTCTCTGGAGCTGAGCGTCAGTAGCACACGACGGTTAGTCGTCAGCTAGCGAATCTTTTTCTACTTTTCCCGAGATGCATTGCTTGTTTGAAATTGTGTATTTTATTTTGACTATTTTCATATATATTTTACTAATACTATCGTATTACGCTCACAAGTTTTTGGAAAGTACGTTATAATTCTTATTTTGATTTTTAAACATGATTCCAGTCGTCAAAGACATTTAGATCTTTGGTTTGTTTCAAAATTTGTTAGCAACAACATATTTTCCTTCTCTCTCCTTCTTGGAGAAAAAGCAGACGGAAATAGCAGAAAAGTATGTGTATGCCATGGAAAAATGAATCCCTATTCAATAATTATTGAGTGTCATCAGTATATGTATGTGTAATTATATTCTGTTTTACCTTTCATATATTTATGTATGTTTGATGATGTTTTTCTATGTTGTAAATAATGTGTATTAACCAAAATATGTATTTGTTTACTTGTTTGGCTGCCATGGACACCGGTTTTGTCCAAAAACTTTCAGAGCTGCCGCTAGTCGCAGTGAGGGCAGCACCTATCAAGTGTGTGTTTTGAATATCTGTGCAGTTTTGCCGGTCCTGGCCCTTGTGTCTGCACAGACCACCCAGGATTTAGCCCCCGGCTACTAAAAATTCCAACAACACTTCCGAGAAGAGCGAGTCTCTTTCTTGTCAGCGAGAAACAGAACTATGCAGGGAAAAGGAGACAAACAGAGGGTTGGTTGTGATTGAAACCCGGAAGCGTTAGCACGCCGAGCTACGGGGACTTCCGTTGACCTTGTATAGAACAGAAGTTCTATACCGTGATTCGGGTGTATGTTCATTTATAGTACTCAAGTATTTATTATTCTACAACATTATCATCATGAGTGTTTATATAAAACTCTAAAGCTGTGATACACATTATCTGTGCTTACACACACCATATATTGAAGTGAAAGTTTCATTGTTGGCTTTCTTTAGATACTGTAGGCTATAATGGCCACCTATAACTTAGATATCTCAGTGCAACGCTTTTAAGTGACATTATACATAGTGCATCGCACTTACATTTTAATCTTCATAAGCGAAGATTTTTAATTTGTACAAACATGTCTCGAAAGAGCTAGTTACCTGTCCGAGCCTATGGGCAGAGCTCTCCTGAACTTTCTTAAGGAGACAGATTAAGATAATATTTATTTTGTGCTGTCTAGCACTCCAGTGCCTAATTGTAGCACTAATGTCGTCAACCTGTGGAGTACCACCAGGATCTGTTCAGATTTCCATGGACAAAACGTCAGCATAACTTGTTAGGATCCAGTGTGTTTAATTGTCATATAAACTGTCCATCATCCCTTTCGAGTGCAGAGACTCTCAGCGGAAGTGGAACCTTCTCCATGTATAAAAATGAAGCTATGCATCGCAATATAATTCGGTGTAATTTGTTTATTTTACTTGTCCTCATATCGAAAGACTGTAAGAGGCACAAAACTATCAGCAAATGAGGAAATAGAGTTCATTTTCTAAATGTTGTAATCAGTGAAGTGTTTCTTTTATCTATTCACACACACACACACACACACATATATATATATATATATATATATATATATATATATATTTCATATATCTTATTTTATCCGTTCACTAAGTTTTAAATATTGCTTATACTTCCTTGTAACCTTTTCTACTGATTTCCTTTCTGGAATTACTTACTTCGAAACAACATTAAGTAATATACATGTATTTAGAGGATTTTGTTTATCCTCACATTCTGTAAGTATGGAAAATGTTTTCATTTCTCATATATAATTTCTTTTAACATTACGTTAATAATATGTTTTAAAACACTTTTCTTCCGCATTCCATTTCATCTCCTACCGTATGCAATATATACTTATACATTGTATCAACATTTATAAAGATATGGAATCAGTTTTGGAACTACTTCTTTGAAGCTTTCTTCGTTGATTCATTACTTGGGTATGATGCTATCAGCTCTTCAAAAATATCATTGTCATATATAATTTTGCAGTGGTTTTCTGGTTCGTTACCTTGTACTTTCTGGAACAGTGATGGTATCACCGGCAGCAATTGCAAAAAGTTGTCACTCCGCACAGTATGCAAATTGCTCTTGCTACAGTTGGAGAAGAAACCAAAAAGATAATATATCAGATATCCTGTGACATCTGAGACGCCAACAACGTACAGAATTGTTTATAGTAGTTTTATTTTACGTTATTTTGGACATTATTTTTTTATTTTAATGAAATGAGCTCATTGGAACAATTTTCTTTGTGTTAGAATAATTTTGTTGCAGTGAAACACTTTTTCTCGTTTTTCTTTGCTCGTATGGACAATAGTGTGTGTATTGTTCTCAGTTATATCTATAACCGTGAGAAATCCACGTCCAAGATGTCCCATTCCTTTGCTGCAAGGTGGCTGGACAGTAATAGCCATAGTAATGCGCCTGCAGACGACGCGTGAATAAATCTGTAATAATTGAGGTATTTGAGAGTATAGTTTTTAGGGAAAAAGTTTCGGGTTTGAGGCTTAAACTCCATGCTGGGAAGCGTCAGCCGATCTGCAAAATCATCGTGTAGCTCTACATTAACAAGGAACAACATGCATTAACTTCGCTCGTCGATTATGCACAGAACTCATGTTTGTATATAATATTTTTGTAAAGTTTATTTTTAGATAGGGGTATCATATTTTATATGCCCATCATAGGGGACACCTAATCTAGTGGTTAGAGCGTTAGACTCACGTCCGCATGGTCCCGGGTTCGATTTCCGGTCGGTGCTTCCTAATTTTTGGTGTCCACCCAGCGTTGTGAGGCAAACTGGGGAGTCAGGTGAATAAAAGACGTGAGGGCCACTAGGTCTAGTAAGCTCTTGATACATCTGTTAGAGACAGGGCGACGCAGAGCGCTGACCATGTGTTAGTCTCTGGGCTAGACAATTCTGCCGGTCGCTAACAGATGGCGAGAGCGGCGCTGGCCCACAAAGGGCTATCATACCAAGTGGCTTGGTTCTATCATTCATTGTAAGTGTGCATAGTACCTAAAACAGTTATGCATTAAATAGTTTATGTTAATGTTATTCTTGCCCGAATTTGATTCTTAGGTACGATTTTCCCATGTTAACTATGTTGCCCTTTTATCATGTTTAATGTGGGACATGTTTATGTACCTTTACTTCTATAAATGGTACCTTTTACCAGGAAATTCTCCTTTATTCTTCATACTCACATTTTTCATTTGTGTTGCCGCGGTGGCTCAGTGGTAGAGCGTTCACTTCTGGTGCTTGGGGTCCCGGGGTCGATCCCAGCCCCCGCCAAGTAAACTTCGTGGTGGACAAACACCATGCGCGTGAATTTCCTCGGGGTTCTCCAGTTTCCTCCCACTTTGTTCATTCCACCATTTCGTTCATTTCTCATCATCACCTTCCCTTTTAGCCTAGCCGGCATAATCGTGGGACGTGACACTCAAAAATTTAATTTCATTTTTTTACATTTTTCATTTGTGTCAGTTCATGGGGAAAACCCTGTCATCCGTAAAATACCGTTATGTATTATTTTCTGTTACAATTTCTTTTTCGAATAATAAGCGCTGCTTCTGGGAAAGTTTTAAAGCTGCTTCACAAATTCAAGGAAATTCAAAAGATAAATAACGGTTATAAACTGTTTTGTAATTATTCGTTTTCTTCAGTTTGTTGCAACTAAAGAAATCACACTCTCGTTCACCTTGAACACAACTTCTTGCAAGATATTCACGAAAAGAATTTTCACAAGATATATGCTGGTATCGCCGAATAGTATCAGGAGCGAAAGAGCAAGTGAAAAGTAACAGAAGGTGATATAAAAGGTTCGAGTAAAATAGTACTCTACAGTTCTCGTTGTAGTCACCCGTTATCAATAACTTGGTAGCATATTGTCTACCCAGTGGCGGCTCATGAGAGAAGTCACATTAGTATAAATTACAATTTTAGTGCTACAAATTAAGGAAAGAAAACTGCCAAAACTGTATACAGGTAGGATGTTAGGTAAGTTTTCTTCCTTTTGCTTGTAGAGATAAAATTGTATTTTTTTTTTTATTATTGATGTGACTTTTCTCAAGAGCCGCCACTGAGGCTACATACCTGTATATAACAAGTATTAATAATGATAGTTTTCTTCCTTTTGCAGTTTCGACAGTGAAGTTACGAATGATGGAATACGATTATGTGTATTTCATTCATTCCACGTTTAGTTTAGTTTCACTTTATCTAATAAAAGTATGATTTTCGAAGCGAGACTTTCAATCCTGGACGTTCTTATGTACTAATTATTAGTGCTTGCATATATATTCCGACAATTTTTAAGTGTTTGTTTTCCTGGCAATGGAAGTTTGATGTCATTTTCTCTCGTTATTTCGAATTACTTTAATAGAGTTTACGAAGTTTTTGTACCCATTTCCGTATTTGTTTTTTTTATTTTTCTTCCGCGATAATAGTGTGCGCTTTCCAACAAAAATTCTGATTTTTAAATATGGGATATCCTTAAGAAAGATAGAAGGTAAGCAAGAGTTAATGATTGATTAACTGGTCTATTGCACGATTTTTTTAAAAAAAGAAATGTTAAAATTAGTTACAGTGTTTATTTAAAGTCACATTTTGGTTGTTGTCTCTATTTCCTAAGTTATTTTTTATTTTTTTACTCAGATGCACTGGAGTGCAAACGTGCTGTTAAGTGGTTATGCGATTACATAGTATATCAGTGTTCAAGACCTCCTCCAGCTCATTCGAAGGATTTACATTCTACCATCGTGGCTGCATTCCAGTGCGCTGCAACGTGGCTTGTGGCGCATCCGTATCTTCTGCAGGATAAAGATTGCCTTACTACAGTATTAGAAGTTGTTGAATTGGGAATTTCCGGAACGAAATCGCAGGTATTTCTTCCCATTTTCTTTAAAATTTTTTTCATTACAGAGTTTCTTGTTAGCATGTAAAAGTTCACAGATTTTAAATTTGTTTGGTCGTGTTGAGGGTTAAGAGACAGAAAAAGTGATTCAGAAATAGAGACAGAAAAGAGAAACTTACCGTCTTACCACGCTACTACACGTTGTGATTTGTGTGGCATCAGTATTCGTCTCTCGTCTCCCAAGAACATTTCTTGTGGATATATTATGATAGTGAAAATCATATTGTCTGTGTGAATGAGATCTTTTAACTTTCCATTTCTCCATCCTCATCAGGAGAGACAGGCTCTGGTGCATTGGATCCCTGGTTCGGACCCAAATAAGTCCAAGTAAGTTTGTGGTGGACAAAATCGTGTCCGTGGTTTTTCTCAGGGTACTCCCGTTTCCTCCCACATATCCCACCAATTCTTCTAACGTCTTCCACTTGCCTTAACGTCTTCAACTGTCTCTTTTAGCTTAAAGGGCGTCATTGTGGGACATTAAACTAAAAGATTTCATTTCATTTCATTTCTCATCAGAAGGGAGATGTCTACTTTTTCTCTCAACTATTCCTTTTTATATAATTTAATATATTAGGCGATTGAGTCAGTATGTATTAAAAATTTCCTTTCTTGAAATCAGATAAACCGTATATGAATAAAGAAGGTTAATAGATAACGTACAAATGTGATAAGAGATAACACAAAGGGTGAAAAAGTAATTGACTGGAACCTGCACTCGAACTCGGTATCTCCGGCATACCGTGTCGATGCGTTAACCACTATAGGAGTGAGAGAGTGTTTGGCTGTTTTAGAAAGCGGACTGGGTAGCGTAGTGATTAACGCATCGGCACGGTATGCCAGAAATTTCGGGTTCAAGTCCCGGTCCAGACACTCACTGTTTCACTTTGTGTATGTTATTGAATTCGCACTTTCAGAAGATTTGGTGTGTAAAATAAATAAATTGGTTGATTCCTCCTTTCCTTAATATAAAGCTAATAAATATTAATATCGTTGCAGGGAAAACCAGGAGAGGTAATTAAGATGAAAGAAGAGAAAGAACTGAAACCAGCGTCGATGAGAGTACGAGATGCAGCAGAGGCTCTTCTTACCGTTATTCTGGAACAGGTAAACTTCATTAAGTAATTAATAGACTTTCACGATGATTTAAAAATATAGCTGTTCTGCTAGGATTATACGCATGTATCTTTTGAGGATTCCCATTCATATTTTCAATATCTTTTCTTGTGTCTTTTCCGTGTGTTGAGCCATTATGTAAAAATACTTTATAAGAAAATAAGACAAAAGAAATAAAAATACAGATACAAGAAAGAGACGCAACGAAATTTGAGAAAGTGCGTTTCAGTATTCATTTGTTCTGAAATAGTACTACGTGAAATTAATTCTCATTGTTTGACATTGGAAATAGCGGAAAATAATTCTGTGATTGGTAAATTAGATACCGAGTGGTGATCACATTCTGAGTAGTTACAATGTGTCAAAGTTACAGAGGAAGAGAGCAGGAAAGCTGTTGAAATATGCAATCTCTATAAAATATTAATTTGAATCATCTCAAGAAGTAAGTCCAGTTTTCATTGATTCTTTGCGTTTCATTAAGGTTACCAATACTCCTTTGAGAATGTGCGTCCCATATATTTGATTAATTATATGTTTGTGAGAAACATTGTAGTGCATTTCTACTAGCATGCATGTTACTACTTGTTGGGAAGATTAGAAATGAGGTAAATTATCGGACAAGTTGTTGTTTGAGTTTTGGTGGATATTCTGTTGTTATGTTGAGGGGCCGCGATGGCTCAGTGGTAGAGCGTTCACCTCTAGTGCTTGGGTCCCGGCTTCAAACCCTGCTCCCGCCAAGTGAACTTTGTGGTGGACAAACACCGTGTGCGTGGATTTTCTCGGGGTTCTCCCGTTTCCTCCCACTTTCTTCATTCCAATATTTCATTCATCTCTCATCATCACCGTCTCTTTTAGCCTAACCGGCATAACTCTGGGACGTAAAACTCAAATATTTCATTTCATTTTTCTGTTGTTATGTTTGAAACAAACTAAGTTTAATAATGTGATACATTTTTATGTTTCATATAGTTTGACTTGTATTAGTTTTTGGTGATTATTTTATATTTATATTGTTGATACTTGAGGAGCTACAAATTTGATGTATGTTTTGCTGAGACATATTTCATATTCGTATATTGAAAAGAGGCGTTAGGAGAATTTTTGAAGAAATGTAATAAAATAGTTTATATATAGATTGGGTCAGGACTTTGTTTTTTATAATTTCCATCATTACTGGTAGTTAACATTAACATTACAATATGAATGGTTATCATTGTGATCTAAGAATGTCCTCTTGTACTCATTACTACATGGAAAGAAGCTAAATCTCTTCTCATGTCCCTACCTGCCCGAAGAGTACCGGATAATCTAAATATAATAAAATTGCATTTCCCACATCTGGATAATAAAATATGCAATAATTTGGCTCTTAAGGAAAAAAGTGGAATATGAAAATATCAAGAATAATATTTCTTCCTTCAAGCTAATATATATATTACCATCTTTATGGTAATCTGCGGAAATCTTAACCAGTAACAGAGTTTCTGGATTCACCTCAAACCAAATATTAATTTAGCGTGTCTTCGTCCTAGTAGCTCTCACTGGTAAACGTACCAGTTTCACTTTCTCATGCGTCAGTGAAATGCGTGTAAAATTATATACCGAGATGTAATATATGTATATGTAAGCAAAGCGTCTAATTTCTCAAATTACTCACCTTTTTTGCAAAGCAACAGATTTAATATACACGACAAATTACTCAAGCTCATTACAAGCTTGCAGACAGACAAGTTGTTTCTGGGGATAAATCTATTGTTTCTCAGGGAAGTGTTCCTAATCTCTTACTTTTCTGCTTATTCACGGATTATCTTCCTAGTTACCTTCAGTCTATCTCTAGTAACAGTCTCTTATTTGGTAATCATATTAACTTTTCAAAGAAATCTCTACGCAACAAGATTACTTTAGACTTTAAAATGATTTTTGTAACTTAACTTTGTGGTGTGAAGCTTATCAGTTGAAGTTAATTCCTTAGAAATGTATTCTTGTACAATTTCTTTCAAGAAAAAACGTTTTGAGTAAATGTGTGTAGTCTCGGCATTATAAGTATTTAAAATGTATAAGTGCACCTTGTTGTTACTGATGAAAAACTTACTTCAACGAGCGTATTACTACTGTTACTCGTTGAATCACTAATGATGATACGTGGTGCCTCTAAGTTTGTTCCTCGCGTGCTCACACAGGATTTATATTTTAAAAAAAAATCCAGAATTTGAAACATCAAATTGAAAGTGATCCAAACTTTTTGGCCAAGGTCATTATAGGTGATGAGAGTTGGTGTTACGGATATGACCCCGAAACCAAGCAAAGGTCTAGCCAGTGGAAAATCCCCAACACACCTTGACCAGAAACAAACAAGACAAGTGAGGTCAAATGTTAGAGGATGATCATTGACTTTTTTTTTTTTTTTTTTTTTTTTTAATGTTCGTTGGATTATGCGCCGGAAATTTGCTCCCCCTCTCCTGGTCAGACTGTTGTTAACCAATATTTGTTTGAAAGTTTTAAGATGTTTCTGGGAAGATGTGCGGAGGAAACTCCTGGAACTCTGTTGATCAAGCGACTGGTTCGTTCACCATACAACGTCCCCGCACACACGGCTTTGTCTGTGAACTGCTATATGGGCTTTCATAGGTGCGATATCCTTCCCTACCTTCCATATTCGTCAAACCTAGCCCCATGAGACTTTTTGTGTTCCCGAGAATGAGAAAAAAGAAACATCTAAAAGAAAAGCGTTTAGATGATGTGGAGGCTGTACAGAGAGCTTCGCGGAGAGCATTGAACGATATCAAAGTTGAAGAGTTCCAGAGGGGCTTCAAACAGTGGGACAGAAAACAACTGGATAAGTGCTTCTAATCTTATGGAGAGACTTTAAGGAGACTAAAGGAATTTTGTAAAAAAAAAATAATAATAATAATAAATAAATAAAATAAATAAATAAAAAATAAAAATAAAAAAAAAGTCCGGTTGCTTTTGGGTCATAAGTATAAGAGCTGAGCTTGAGACATGAGACAACGAATCTAAAGCAGCCAGAAAAAGTAATATGGAAAGGGACTTACATTGTGTTTCTCTGGCAACTTAGACTTAGCGTCGAAGGCGAAGTTTCACTATGACTTGCATAAGCACTATAGACTAACTGCAAGTCTCCTGAACTGTAGTGGTAAAGTGAATGCATGACTGAATATAAGATACTTTTAGTATGATACATCAGAATACGATCCGCATGCCTTTCATATTTTGTGAATGCTTCTGTCAACATCCTATAAAATCCTTTCAAATATTCTGTTAGCAAGATTGACCCCATACGCAGATGAAATTATTGGAGATTATCAGTGCGGATTTAGACGAAATCGATCAACTATCGACCAAATATTTACCATTCGCCAAATACTCGAAAAGAAGTGGGAATACAATACCCCGGTACATCAACTATTTATTGATTTTAGAAAGGCTTACGACTCGGTTAGGAGAGAAACATTATACAACGTTCTTACAGAACTTGGAATACCGAGAAAGCTAATTAGATTAATTAAGATATGTTTAAGTGAATCCCAAAGTAAAGTCCGGGTAGGAAAATTTTTGTCCACGAGCTTCCACGTCGAAAATGGCCTGAAACAAGGAGATGCGTTGTCGCCATTATTATTTAACTTTGTGCTGGAATACGCCATAAGGAAAATCAAAGATAGCAACCAGGGCCTAGAGTTGAACGGCATTCACCAGGTTATGGCATATGCTGATGATGTAAATTTAATAGGGGATGATAGGAGAACAGTAGAAATAAATGCAGAGATCTTATTAAATGCTTGCAGGGACATGGGTTTAGAAGTAAATGCAGAGAAAACTAAATACATGGAAGTGCGTCGGGACCGTAATACGGCAAATTGTGGAGGCGTTAAGATATTAAATAATTCTTTTGATAAAGTGGATACTTCCAAATATTTAGGATCAATATTAACAGACGAAAATCATATTCACGAAGAAATTAAATGTCGACTAAAAGCAGGGAATTCGTGTTACTATTCGGTTCAAAATCTCTTGTCGTCGCGAATTCTGTCGAGGAATTTGAAGCTTAAAATATATAAAACGATAATCATGCCTGTTGTTCTGTATGGTTGTGAAACATGGTCGCTTACTCTGAGGGAAGAACATAGACTGAAAGTATTTGAGAACAGGATCCTGAGAAGAATATTCGGACCCAAGAGGAACGAGAATGGGGAATGGCGGAAGCTTCATAACGAGGAACTACATAGTTTATACGGTTTACCCAACATTGTTAGGGTCGTCAAGTCTGGGAGGCTTAGGTGGGCAGGTCATGTAGCTAGAATGGAAGAAAGTAGAAACGCTTTCAAAGTCTTGACTGGTAGACCCATAGGAAAACGACCATCAGGAAGACCTAGGCGCAGATGGGAGGACAATATTAAGATGGATCTCGCAGAGATAGGAATACAAAGTAGAAACTGGATGCAATTAGCTAAGGATAGAAGTCAGTGGAGAGCTTTTGTGAACGCGGCACTGAACCTCCGGGTTCCATAGGCCATAGAGTTAGTTTAGTTAGTTAGTTAGTTATGCCTTTCATATTTCCTTGTCGGGTAGTTTCACGTGTCTGTCTGGCAAAATGAAATAAAGTTCGAGCTTGTCTCTATAATCAGAATTAGATTTTTGGAAACAATCGTGACTTAATCCATTCAGTTCAGACAGTTGGTGTTTAAGCAAGCCTTAAATCATTTACATGAATTTACAAAATATACAATTTAAATATTCAGAAATTACAATAATTTCTGGGTTTTAATTTTGGTATACTTCAGTACAATATTGTTTTTGTAGGTTGGTTATTTTCCGTCGCCTTGTGGAGCAGAATCGCTATCTTCTCTGTTGGATGAAGTTACTTTGTTAAGGCATTGTAATTCGTGGCCAGGAGGAGAAATTACGAGGGAATCAGCCGTAGATCACTTCCGTTATTTTGTCGTTGAGAATTCAACTATGTTAGCATTACTGGAAGAACCACTAGGGAATGATCAAGGTAAGATTTTCTCTTTATAATGTGTTTTCTGTTCGTAAATAACATTAATGAACTTACTTCTAGAAATACTTTGTAAATGTATGTACACAGATTTTTTATTCCTTTTTTTTATTTAGTTACTTATATTCAGTAATACATTTAAGAATACTGTAATCTATTACAGATCCACAACCTACAGTAACTCTGTTGATTCGAGGACCATTTGGAAGACATGCTTGGACAATGCAACTACGCCACTTACCTCGACACAAATCGTGTACTAAGTACCATGCACCAAATCCTGGTCGACCAATTCCTATGGGTGAAGTTGGGATGAAACACGAAGTAAAGCCTCGCTATTTTCCTGAAAGCGTGGACAGAATTCCAACATGTAAAGCGTAAGTGTTTTAATACTTAAATTTCTGAACAGTTGTCCTTTACAGTCATTTCTACATTCATTTGTTCTCACTTTATTGAAGTAGTGCTGTAACGTCAGTAATGATGAGAGTCCGAGGATATTTGCAAAACTTTGCGGCCTAATATCGAAATATTGTGCCAGTGGTAGCAAACTGTTCATGATATATAGCGCCATCTATGGAAGAAATAATGTATCAGTTTCAACTGTCTAGCTGTCAAAGTGTAATTTTGATAACTTTCTCTTTATTACAAAATAAATACAAATATTATTTAAAAAGTAGTTAACAAGAAGTCAAGACAGCATGATAAGTTATCAATTACCGAGGTTCATTTTTCTAGTCGCTGCCTTAACCTAGATTTTTGGGTAATTCCTAATCTGACCACACTGTAATTTCTATGGATGACAACACTGAAAATTCTTCGAATTCGTATTTTTTGTTGTAGAATAACATCATCTATTATTGTGGTAAGTTACATTTCATTATCTCTTTTCACTTACGAAAAACGGGCAAAAGAAAAATGATTAGCTTTTATATTACTTTTAGAAGTGTGCCTCTTAAGACTTGATGCGTGTTGATGACTGTTTCAAATGAACAATTGGTTATATTTTTGATTAATATTGTATTTCAATTTACAGGGACAGGTCTATTCCTTCTCTCGAATCAACTTTTGATGATGAGAAATCTCTGTCTGAACATAATAAGCTATCGGTATTAATTGAACAGCAAATGACGATGGAAGAAACTGTGATAAAACAGTCAGAGAATGAAGCCAATCCATTCCCAGATCCGGATTCTGAATGTATGCCACCTCAAATCTGCCAAGAATTCCAGACGGCGAGACTGTTTCTTTCTCATTTTGGATTCTTGTCCTTTGAATCACTGAAGGTACAAATCTAGTTTTTAAAATATTTATATTAGAGGGTTCTATGTTCTTTCACTAGATATTTGAGTGAGTATTCAATATTGGACTACTTCCGTGATACATGGACGCATCTAAAATCAACCAGCGTAACAGTAACTGATAAATAGGAAAATTTACTCATCGATTTATTTCTTGACAATGTATCCAGATTTTACTGCTTTGTAATTTAACTAATTCTTAATGTCGGAATATAAGGTGAAATTTAGTACTCAAGAGAAAACTACGAAATTCAAACTAGAGGATAGGACGTTATTCGTATACTGTGAACGAATGTGTTGAACAATATACGGTTCACGGATTGCCATGCTATTGCTGCATTGAGAGTTAGTGTTATCGTACCACACGCACACACTTGGTAGTTACTTAATTTGATCGTGTTAGTATCATCATGAACCAAACCACATGGCGTGTGGGCCTGAGCCGCTCCAACGCCATCTGTTAGCGACTGGCTGGTACAGCCTACCGATGAACACGTGGTCAGCTAACACGTGACATAATATCAGGAGCTTTCTATACCTAGTGGTCGTCAGGTCTTTTATTCACGTGACTGCCCAGTTTGCCTCACGACGCTGGGTAGATGCCGAAAGTTGGAAAGCACTGGCCGGGAATCAAATCCAGGATAACGTGAACGTGAGTCCAACGCTTTGACCCCAGAATCATCACGAACACGATGTTGAATTGTAAATCAAAATAAACGAATACCGGATTCAGAAAGCTCTGAGGCATTCTTTGTCTGTAAAATATGATATACAATTTCAATATAATAAAAAATACAATGTAAAATTGTTCACATGTTGTATGAACGAAAACAATATACATTCACTGCGTAATGCTTGACGTATGATGAGTTTTGTGTATAAAATTAATTAATTAATTAATGCATCATTCTTATTATTATATAGAACAAGCGCTTGAGTATTGGTGAGTATGAAATATGTCTGAAGTTTATTTCTTTGTAGAACATGTATAGTAACATAACGTATCTTGCAATATGCTTCTGTTGCAGCCATATTCTAGGCTCATAAATTAACATTAACATAGTATATTTTCATTAATTGAAATATAAAATGGATATTATATAATCTGCTTTCAGTGTTCTCTGATTTTGATCTTGTTTTCTAGGAATCTTTAAATTCTCCAGTTCCACCACTGACTGCTTTAGACATCAACCATCCAGGATTTTGCCAAGAATTAGAGAATCTAGACAATATAAGTTCAAGAACATGCGATACTGTTCATATATTTTATGTAAGGTCTGGACAAAAAACAGTTGAAGAGATATTATGTAATGTGGTAAGTATGATTAGTTCAAAAAGGCTTATAAAAATCTTGTTATGGATTAATAGCAAATAAAAAATCTACTTAATACAGAGAGAATTCTAAAATAATTTGTTTTGCTCGTAGATTATCTTTGAAATCTATTAAATTTAACAGTGATTTTGTTTTGCTTAAGAAATTAAAGGTTAGGGTTTACAAAATTTATCATCATGCAATTTCAAATAACATTTCAACATAGTTTTCGTGTAAGATGCGCATAAATTCTCAAAAAATTTGAATGCTTGTTATTTTTAGTTTGATAGCCTTGGAGACTAATGCGAACCGGATTTCAACATGGAATCGATTATAGGATCGTGAACACTAAAGGCGCCATTATCTTCTTCCAGAATCTCAATATTTTGAAATTTATTGAGGTCATGTTCTATTGCTGAAACAAAGTGAAACTGGTTAGTAAATTACAACGGTCAATGGAACCAAGGTCTTACACTGCATATAAATTAACATTTATTGACCGCGGTGGCGCAGTGGTAGTGTGTTCACCTCTGGTGCATGGGGTCCTTGGTTCGATCCCAGCTCGCGCCAAGTGAGCTTTGTAGTGGATAAACAATCGTGTGCATGAGTTTTCTGGAAATTCTTCCGTTTTCTCCCACTTTCTTTATTACACTATTTCATTTATTTCTCATCATCGTCTCTTATAGCCTTTCCGGGATAACCATGGGACTAAAACATTTCATTTCGTTTTCAATTAACATTTATTTAGACAAACATGTAATTAATGTAAAAGTAAGCGTATTTGTATGAGAACTTTTGGATACAGATATTTATGCTCGTTAATTTATATTTAATGTAGTTGCAAAAGATTTTTTTTTTTTTTTTTTTTATATAATCTGGAAAAATTTCTCTAATTTAGTTTAATGGTTTAGTCGAGTGGAGAAAGCGATCCAAGACGTATCGTTCAGAGGTTCAATTTTACTTCAGACACAAGTGTTATGTTTATTATCATTTTACTCTTTACATTTCATAATCGAAATTCACTTTTCATCGTTTAGTGGACGTTCACCTCTGGTGCTTGGGGTCCCGGGTTCGATCCCAGCCCCCGACAAGTGAACTTTGTAGTGGACAAACACCGTGCTCGTGGGTTTTCTCGGGGTTCTCCCGTTTCCTCCCACTTTCTTCATTCCACCATTTCATTTATCTCTCATCATCACCGTCTCCTTTAGCCTAACCGGCATAACCGTGGGACGTAAAACTCAAAGATTTCATTTTATTTTTCGTTTAGTGGACGTAAAATACAGAACAGTAACTGTTTTGTAAGACATTAAAATTTTATCGCGAATTGTAACCAAATAGCAAAGGGGTAAGGAAAAATATTAAGGAAACAATTATCTATTTACTTGCATACCAATTATAATTATCAATATTTCCCTAATTATGTTCCGTAATGAAATAATCATGTTTGATTTGCAACCATAATAATTTATTTTAATTTATAATTTAAAATATATATAACACGATTCAGAATTTCTTTTCATTAATATAATTACATTTTATTTTAATAGTTGTCGGATTCCACAGTACATCCCCATTTCTTGGAGTTCTTACTCTCTCTGGGTTGGCCTGTGAATGTACATGAACATCCAGGGTGGACAGGTCACGTGGCAACCAGCTGGAGAATAACAGAACCTCCATCAGGATGTAAGTTTTTTCGAAGTTTATTAATATTCATTTGTGTAATAATGAAGAGTTTCTCCTTCATACATAAAGAATTTTTAAAGTGGGACTTACTTTAGAGACAACCATTAGGAGGGAAGGCGAGATAAAGAATTTTTTTAAGGGGAAGGGAAGGATAACGATAATAACGATAACATTAACGTACTATTAACAAGATGCATAAATACGATACTAATGTCATAGGAGGAATATACTTAAACGTGACTTCGACAATACACAGAAAAGTTATTATCTCTTAGTAGAAGAGGAGATAGTGCAGATTTTTATTTATTTATTTATTTTAAGATCGTTGCCAAATGCATTCTAATTGTATTGGTTGGTAAAAACAGACACTGCTGTGAAGCATTGAAGCTGAGTCGTACTTTCTTGCTCCACATCCTTTGAACAGGTATAAATATTCTAAACTCTTGAACAGCAACTCAGCGAAACTTGATTTTTAAATTTAATTTAATTTATGTTTATTTGTTTATGTTTGAAAATATATTGTTCCTCGTTTTCGCTATTATTGTAGTGGAATCAACACCTCCAGAACATGGTGGTTCGCTGTACAGTGGAGACAACCAAGTATTGTATTGGGCAGATGTGAGCTCGGAGATGGCATTTGTTGTGCCCACACTAAAGTCGCGTCGCTTAATGGATAGCCCACTCGTGTATGATGGAACAGGAAGTTCTAGTAGTGGAGACCTAACATCTGGACCAAGTAAGTTCTTCTTTTACTCTGATACTTGTAAGTGTATCTTCAAAAATAGCCATGATTCTTATTAACAGTCTTTATTGTGAAATAGTCAATAAATAATAAAAATAGAAAGAACTTTTTTTTTTTGCATTAGTTTATGACGGTGCTACCACGATTATTTGACATCTTGACCGACCTCGGTCTCGTGAATTTTTCGTAGACATAAAGTTTAATGTAAAAGGAATAAATCTTGTCTTTAAATATTTGAGTGTGTAAATGTCGTTATTACACTTTGATACATTTAATTTCTCTTGGATTATTGAGAAATATGTACTGTGCACTAGAAGCTCAGTGTGCAAGACATTTTAAAGGCGGAGATTAAACTGGTATTTAATGTAGTACATGTAGCATATACCATCTAAGGTGTTTTTTAAGTTTAGGCCTATGAACATATGAATTACATACGTAGTTCATAAGTTAGGCAGTTCAGAATAAATATAACATGTTGCAAACAACAAAGAAGGACATGATGTAGGTGTAGCTGAAGAAAGAAAGAAAAAATGGAAGGGAAGAGATATTTTGCAGTAACCTTATTAAAATAACAAGACCGTGTTAGATCTGGATGGTTAGGTACGTTGAGCAGAATTGATTCGGGTTGTAGCTTACAAGAAAGGTTTGAAAAGAGAAAGATAGGTGTTAGAAAGTCAGGAAAATCGAGTAAAATAAAATATAACAAATGTGATGATAATATTAGGCATATTTTAAGTTGTTAATGGTGACGTTAGTTGTTGTAACGCTCTTCAAAGGTTGAGGCTGAATTCTATTACAAAAAGAGGGATAGGTGTTGAGTGGAGGTTTAGAGATATATGACATATGATATTTAAATGATTATTAGTGTGGAGGGGAAATAGCAAAATGCAACTAGACATTCATAATCTCTTAGAAATACGTAGCTACATAATATCATTGAGACAACACATATTATACATTTGAGATTTTAATCTACCATATCGCTATTAGATACAGTTCTCATACTCCTTTGAGCAAATATAAACATCACTCTACTCATTTAATCGTAGGACTCTCATTCACATCGTCCCTTAAAATATACCTAGGTATTTAATCTCGAAGACATCTGACAATCTAGAAAGGGATTGGACCACCCCTACTTCCATCATCAACAATTACAATAAACGCTGATGGCTCGATCACAACCATATCAATCTTTATACCTCACAACAAGAATTGAAGTGGTATAAAATAATTATTTTGACAATATTGAAACAAATCTAGTAGCGAAGACGCTTGACTAATTTTGATAACATTCCTGGCATAACGGTACTTTGTACAGTTAATATTTTAGTCAATGGTGTAGTTTACCTGCAGAAAAACCCAGATCAGAACAAAATATATTTGCAATATAAATGTATTTTGTAGTATAAAACATTTTTTTTAATATCATATAATAAGAATCAAGTTAAAAAAAAATGTAACTTCTGTAACTTGTAGAAAGGTTATTAGACAATAATTAAGCTTAAAATTCTTTCTCTTTGACAGATTCGTTTGAACGAAGTATGCAAGAATACGCCGTGCTATCGGAGAAGGTTCATTCTACTAGTTCCGTCTATCCTCAGGAAAAACCACGAACCTTATCTTTGGATTTAGACAGGCAGGTTCCTACACGAGACTCGCCAACAACGGAAACCTCCCGTCGAAGAATTGGAAAACAGTCGCAATCTTCAATTGGCAACGACACTAAGGTCTTGGTCATTTGGTTGGAAAGCTTTGAGGATCACTTAAACATTCCATTAAGTAATTACCACATTCTAAAATATAGTCTTTCTAAAATATAGTTAATTTTGCTGCCTAATAATGTGCTGATGGGAGTAGCAAATCATACATAGAGTGGTGTAGTAATAGTGGAGTGAAGTTCCTGGTCCCCCAAAATGGCCTCATACACCTTAGCATTCATCATTCCATGCAGGGCTATGATGTAACCTGCGGAAAACCACGATATCACTGCCCATACTGTACCAAAACCACCCCCATGCTTTACAGTTGGGAGCAGACAGTCTGTATCATAGGCTTGCGACGGTGTTCTCCATACGTAAACACGACCGGTTGTTGGAAACAAGGTGAAGGTCGATTCATCGGACCACATTACCTGTTTCCACTGCTCATGAGTCCACGCCTTGTGGTTCTTGCACCACTGGATACGCCTCTTCGCATTTACTGCTGTGACCAGGGTTTGGCGATAGAGGCCCTGCCATGAATTTTCATTTTATGAAGTTCCCGTCGCACTGTTTACGATGAAACCGGGTTTTGTAGGCCGGAATTGAGTTCAGACGTAATTTTCATTGCAGTAGTCTTCTTTTAGCTGCTACAATCAGTTTTAATGCCCTCCGGCCCCTATCTGACAGGATTGCCTTTCGACCACTGTTGTGTTTTGCAGACGTCGTTTGCCCATGAATTGTGTATGCCCTCGTAACATTGGACACAATGCCTTTCGATACCCCCACAAGGTTCGCCACTGTTGCCACTGAAGCTCCACCAGACGGGCACCAACGATCATGCCTCTTTGGAAGTCTGTCAGGTCGCCCATTTTACCGCACCACTTTCACACCACGACACTCACAGGTAAACGGGTTACTGCTGACGGAAGAGGAAGGTCCACATGACACATTTAAAACAAAAAACAATCGGCAACCGCAACACGCGTTGTACTGTGGGGGACCAAACGTACGTGTCCTGTATGAAGTGTTTTTAGATTTTTTGTTCTCTCCTTGTATATATATCCATGTATTATAATTTTAGATTACAGTCACGTATAAAGACATATTTATTACGGATGGAATTCTATTCAATATATGTCTCTTTTATAAGTTGATCAGTTTTCAGCGGAGCTAACAATGACCAAATGGTGTGTACTTTTAAAGATTGCATGTATATAAACGCAAACAAAATAGATTTAATACTTTCAATCTTCGTATCTCTATCAGGCAAGTAAACAGAAGAATACAGTAAATGCCTGTAATGAAGTAAACACCCCTTTTCTCACGAATACATGATACACATTTAACAGAAATTTCCACTTTTAATATTTCGTAAATCATTCTCTCTCAGAATATATCTAATTTTAAGAATTATAAAATTCGTTGAATATCTCACGATGGTTGAATTTACAATGTATTTTTCATTTACATTTTGTGGCTTTTCTGAGAATATTTGCCCTGTCAAAACTTTCCTGTGTTTTCAGATAAATTTATTTTCACGTATTACCAAGTTTATCAATCCATGTGTCTAAAATTAAAGTGAATAAAATCTAATGGGTTCATTGCCCGCCCAGTCCCGCTTCTGGCGGACTTTTATTTTTTTTCTTTTCTATTTTTTTTTTTTAACACGCACATTAGCAGTAATTATGGAAAAAGTTAATGTGGAAATTTATAATAAGTGGTCGTTTCATCACAAAATCTATACTTAATGTTCGCTGAAAACATTAGATTTTCTGTATATAAGCAAGGTGTTATGGTAAGATATCTATCAATTAGTACTTTCTTTCTACAAATAATTATCTGAAACTGCAGCGAAAGTTAATTCGAAACGGAACGGCACTAATGGATCGCGATGGTTATATTGGGCAAAATTCTGGTTCCAGCAAATTTATATTCAACTTGCAGTAGAGTAAAAGGTTTGTTCGAGTTTGGACAAATTTCTTTCTCGTTAATATTATCGTTACTCAAGATCCGCTTTAATAAGTTTTGCTTTATTTGGTTAGATTGAGATTTGGAAAATAACAACTACATAAAACTGACTTGGGTCTGATTGCTTTGTTCTGAGACATCATTCGAGAAGTGGGCAACTGATTTTCAATTTGTCGTCCTACAATACTTCGGATTGCGATACCTTTGTTCCCATTAAATTAGATCAAACATTAATATATATTACCGTATACGCTCGTTTAATGTTTGCACTCATGCAATGTCCACACCCAAACCTCAGAGTTAAAATTTTCCGAAAAAGAAATGAGCCACATAATGCCCGCAGCCTAGATCACAGGTTTCATCTACGGGTATTTGCACCTTTATTCTTGTTATATAACATCACTTATATTCATCTTTAATCATGATGAAGGGTAATTTTATCTACTGAAAGAGAAAAGTAACGTGCCATATGTTTTGTCTCCAGTTGTCGGCAGTAACTCGATGAAAAGGAGACGTTCTCGAAAATCAATTATGGAAAACCACGTTTTTTTTCTTTTTCTTTTTTTTTTGAACGACTCGTAAAGTCCGTATCCATATTTGACGTCGCTGTTTTAGTAGTTTAAAAAAAAAAAAAAAAAAAAAAAAAAAAAAAAAAAAAAAAGCGGACATTACGCGAGCGTATACGATATTAATCATAGTGTGATTGAATGTTCGAGTCCTTAAAAGTTGTGTGGTCGCTGTTTATTTAAGATATTACATAAACAAGACTTTCTCTTATTTTTTCAGACGATTTACTACTGGCCACTCCAACAGGACTCGAGAGCGTTCCTTTATTGCCTCGTGGTCTTGATAGAGATTGTTTTGTGATATATATACATGCTCTTCAAAGTGGGCTTTTCAGAATTCACTTGCAAGGACCACCAGGAAAGTAAGTGTTCTACTCTATATTGATTTAATGTATATTTGGGAATTCCTATGTTGAAAAAAATGTTCACTTCTTTAACCTTTCTAATATCGCACATTGCTTATTTGTTTTAAAATAAATTGTATTTGAATATTAACTAACTATCTAACTCTATGACCTATGGAACCCGGAGGTTCAATGCTGCGTTCACAGAAGCTCTCCATTGACTTCTGTTCTTAGCCAACTGGATCCAGGTTCTACTTTGTATTCCTATTTCTGCGAGATCCATCTTAATATTATCTTCCAATCTGCTCTAAATCTTTCTAATGGACGTTTTCCGATTGGATTTTCAGTTACAGTTTTGAAAGCGTTCCTACTGTCTTCCATTCTGTGTACGTGACTTGCTCACCTGAGCCTCCTATACTAGATGACCGTAACAGTGCTCGGTAAACAGTATAAATTATGCATTTCCTCGTTATGAAGTTTCCGCCATTCTCCATTCCCGTTCTCTTGGGTCCGAATATTCATCTCGAGGTTTTTATTCTCAAATATTTTCAGTCTGCATTCTTACCTCGAAAGTAAGGGATCATGTGTCGGAACCGTACATCACAACAGGCATGATTATCTTCTTATATATTTTAAGTTTCAAATTCGACGGCAGAATTCGCGACGCAAAAGATTTTGAACTGAATAACAACACGAATTCCGTGCTTTCAGTCGACATTTAATTTCTTCGCGGATATGGTTGTGATCTGTTAATATTCATCCTAGATATTTGAAAGTATCCACTTTGTCGAAAGTACTATTTGATATATTGACGCATCCATTATTTGCAGTATTACGATCCCAGTGAATTTCATGTATTTAGTTTTCTCTGCATTTAGTCCTAAATCCATGTCCCTGCAAGTGTTCAATAAGACCTCTGTATTTGAACATTACATTAAATAATTCCGGAATGGAACTACAAGACTGATCAAAAATATAATGAAATCGGAAATTAATCGTTAAATTTTACTTCCGGCTGTACAATCCGTGTTTTCTGGAATGTACTTTCCTTTGTCAGTAGCTGTGCTGCCTCCTACCTGACGCCAAGAGATGTCGCTAGCGTGTAGACAATTTGCAGACGAGCCGAAGGGTTGGGGAGATAACTATTATAATAATTGCAAGCCCCTTCTTTCCCCTTTCGACGTTGAATTTTTCAAATTCTTTCGTAATATGGTATTTTACGGCATGCATCTTGTGTATTGTCCTAATTATACACATAGATGAATTCATGATACTATTCACATGCTGTATTGCTTCAAGTGAAGATTATATCCTAGGGAGTAGTTCTAAATGGGCTTCCAAGTCATTTGTATCCTTACTTGCAACCGATCGCGTAACTAAAAACTACTACGCTCGAATTTAAGCCCATTCCTGGAGGAGATCCAAAAGAAAACTTAACCTTTCAAGCAGTCTAAATTCTTGATAATTCTCAGCGTAGCAACAGATGCTTCTTCAGATGTTGCTCCTTTGCCTATGTGTATGATATAAAATTTATAAATAAATAAATCGTCTTATAGCTTTTTTCGACCTTCTAGTAATTCATGCAACTAAAACTGTGCGATCATTTAATAACATTTTCTGTATGTGCTTACTTGTTTCAAAACTTGTGCTATATCTGTAAAAATTCATAGAGCTTTTGCTATGATGGAAGACATGCTTTGCTGTTCTCCAATAAGTGGTTGGCTTGAAGCCACGATTTAAAACGATTTAATAATGGAATAAGCAAAATTTCTAGTACATATTCCGGAGAATAAGACTTGTATAATAATAATAATAATAATAATAATAATAATAATAATAATAATAATAATAATAATAATAATAATAATAATAATAATAATAATAAAATAATAATAATAATAATAATAATAATAATAATAATAATAATAAAAGAGCTCAGCAAACTTACATCGCCTTGTTCTGCAATTAAATAAATAAGCCGCTGATCAGGTAGCGCCCAGTTTTACTCAGTAAAATCTACTGACGCAAGCAATTGACGCCAACAGCAACTTGCATTCGAAGCCAACGCATCACAACTCTGAAGAAAATGTTAACATTACTACATATGCTTATATTTATACGATACTTATTTTCTAAATAAGATCTCTTTTGCAATAAGAACAAAACAAGTAAATATTGTTTTAAAACTATTTTATGAGTTATGTATAAAATTCTGTTTTTACGTTTTTTCCTTGGCGGTTTAAACATTTATTGCAATGAACGAGTTTTTGGATACCCTACTCATAGAACTCTGCCGCCTTTGATGATAGTCACGATCGTTTTCGCACCTTCATTAGTGTCTCAATGCTTGGCTTCCATGAACGTCTTCAAGTAGCAGACAAGGTAATAGTCGCTAGGTGCAAGATTTGGATTTTATGATGGATGATCAAATTCCTATCAGTCGCAATTTATCGTGGATGTTTTCTCGATATTTTGTGAACAGTGTGACCTACTTTCGCACTTTACTATTTACTCATTGCATTGCCACTATACAGTTCACATATCTGGCGATGAATATTCTCAACTGTTACGTTTCTTGCTGTTAGGAACTGTCATTGTACTGTTACTATACACACCTCACATATTTCACCATTGCATGGTCACCATACACCCACATAGCTGGCCATGAGTATTCGAACTGACATGTTTCTTGTTTTTAAGAACTAGTTGACCTGTTTAGCCCTGGTTTTATATAGTACAGAACGTAAACTCATGTGTTGTAGAAATGCACTGATCGTGATAAAGGAAATAAATAGAATATGAATTTAGCTCATAAATGATAAACATATATTTTAAGACCACGCAGTTATATTTTCATTGTGTATTTCAGGATGACATTGGCGACGCCATTAGTGGATGGTATGGTAGTAAGTCGACGTGTACTTGGATCCTTGGTCAGGCAAACGTCCCTAAATATGTGTCGCAGACGTCGTTTAGAATTTGACAGGTATGAAATGAAACTATAATATTATTCTATTGACGGGGTATACTGTAAACAAATATAGTTATATATTAGTATTTGTATTTCACCCTTTAACGATATGCCACAACAGCTCGATTTGTTAAAATCTTATAACATACTCCGTATAAAAAAGATCACACACACTTTTAAACACTTAAATACATTATATTTTGTAGAGTATTAATAAGTATGCTATACACGTCCTTATTATACGACGTCTTGCTGTTATATTTTGATAATTACTTATAAATAAGTACATGATAACGAAACTGTTACCCTAGTAACCGGATCACAACCAATAAATAAACATCTTCACCTAGCGACGGAAAAATAACCATTTACAAAACATTATTCATGACATTCAATAACATTTCTTCTTCTTCTATTATGTAACTATTGCCAGGTGGACTATGATTTTTGCCCTGAGTATTAAGTAATATAAATGAAGTACACACATGGCAATATGGCAAATACATATTATCGTTGTAACCCCCCTCCTCCCAAGTAAGAAAACTTTTACTCAGGCATATGGCATTAATGTCAATTATAGCTCCCCACCGGATCATGTCCTCCTTTATGGAATTTCACTTTCTATTTATCACTTGGAAGTTTACGATCTTTACATACAGTAACACTGATGGTCATTTCAGCATACAGCAGTTTTTCTCTCGTTCAGGATTTGTCAGGATTGTTTTTTTTTCTTCGTCTGTATTATATTTTTTCCTACTTTCCTTGTATTATGTTTACAGAAAAAAAGAAGATGACTTTTGTGTACAGCATGATCATTATGCCTCTTTGTGACTCAGTACCTAACTCATAGTTTCTGAGTTCGATCTCCGGTGGGGTGCTAGTCTAGGACACAACTCTGAGTAGTAGCTTGGATCCCACTTTAGGCAGTAGACCCAGTCTTAAATAGCCTTTGTGCTGAAAAATGGACATTAAATTGCATATATGCAATTATAATCCAACAAGTTCAGTATTTAAAAATCCGAAAATGAGTATAAGACTCGAATTTAATATTTTATTATTGGAATTATTATATACCAGGGAATGGGAGATTCCTAGTTAGGTGGCTAAGGATAAGCATGAAGATCCCGACTTTTTTTTTTTTTTTAACATACAGTACATCTAGGTCGTCATGGTTCGTTTAATGTCTTTTCGAGATTCAAATCGGCTCTCTTTTAGCTTTTAATGTCACACTTAGTTTGGAAAATAGTCAAGAAAGGTAAGTAACTACGTTGAAAGAGTAGGAAGCCTGATGAACCAGAGTAATACTATGTCCGTACAAGGCAGCATAACTCAAGTGCAGTGAATGGGTGGATACATTTTTATGATGTAGCTGCCAAGTTTTCGCAGCTACATTTTCGGTCGTTTGCGCCTCATACCATCACGAAGGTGACGGAGAACCTCCAAGTTATGTTCTTCGATAATGTTTTAGATCTGTACTAATAATATATTTTCTCACTACAAATATGACTTCGACTTTGCTGGGTATCTGCAACCTTACTGTGTGTTATTATTTGGTAATTGGTTGTGGTGGAGTTGATGGAATTTTCCCATGTAACATCTAACCTCGTTTCAGGAATCATATCCGTAAACTCGCGTCATATCAGCAGCGAAAGTGGTGTTTAGGAATTTGAGGTTGTCTGTGCATTCTAAAATCTCCAACAAGACGTCGAGACGGAGATACTGCTTTGTCTTTACCAGCTTCAGCACGAATCTTCTGTTAAAATGAAAGTTACTGTGGCAGTGAGTATCACTGTCTCGTCCATAATCTCTTGGACGATGATACGACTGTCCTCCGCGACTGCGCATTTGGTTAATCACTTTCTCACATCAGGTTATTGAGAGCCAATCGGAACGTGATTCACTGTCCACTAACGCCCTGTTGTCGTTAAAGTTGTATCATTTGTTAATTTGTGTGATGTATAGGCATGATCACCGAAAGTCGGTTGAATCTCCCGACTGGTTTGTAATTGAATATCTCTAAAGTTTTCGCAACATTTAATGTAATCTCAAATCGTTCCTCGAATGAATGCAAATGAAAAAAATCTGACAACCATTACGCTCATTTACAGACTGTCTGCCAGCAATTGATAGATATAAGCACTTTTCCACTAAAGGTCACCAGCAATATGTTCTATATAATATTTTACACGTAATATGTCATACTGTCCCCTCCCAATTTCAATAGAAAAGACCCTTATTTCATTTTGTTTCCGCGGGGAAAATAGGCCTGATAGTATCTGTATAGACAACATATGCCGAAAAAAATACTCGGTAAGATCTTTAACCCTTGTTAATTCCGGCTTTTTTTTTTTTTTTTTTTTTTAAGGTAAATTATAGACTTTCAGTCAAGTGGCTAAAGCATCATCCCTATTTATTGTAGGATCATGGTTCATACTTCGTGTTTTTTCACAATAGAGCAACTTTTCCCTATCATGTCCCTGAGGCGGAAAATTTTGAGAGAAATCGGGATTTTTTTCTGAATTTTTTTGAGCCGCTCTAGACCCCCCCCCCCGGCTCAAAAAAATTCAGAACGCAGAGATCTGAAAATCAACTGTAACTAATAAGGGGTGTATTAAATGTGTGTATAAAATTTCAAGTTTCTATCTTAAATAGTAAGGGCGGGAAAAATATTTATCAATGATTCCCACAATACCCCAGATTACCGCAAAAGACCCTAATTTCAGGTAAAGAATGTTCAGAGACATCCCTATGTATCCTACGGTCATATTTTGTACCACATTGTAGAACATCCTTTCAAACGGCATTATTCACATGTCTCCATCATGTATCTAAGGCGGGAAAATCGGGAAAAAAGGGATTTTTGGTAAAAGATATTTTTTTCTTTACCTTTTTGCCCCCTTGGACGCCTCCCCCTCTTGTGTTAACGCAGAGATCTGACAAAAATCTGATAAATACGACTCGGTGGACAGAATGTTTGTGCAAAATTTCAATCTTCTAGGTGCAAAAGTAAGCCCGCCATAAAATAATAAAAATAGGCCTAACCCAAAAAATTTGTTTAAAGTTATGACGTCATCACCTCCTATGTCTCGACGCAGAAAGACGTGAAATCATACGTAACGTGTGCTACAATACCTCTAGATTTGAAAGCGACGTAAAAAGCTTTATTGGTTATTTTTTAATCGAATAATGAAGACACTTCTCTAGTACTTAAAAATAGGTACTAGAACTAATGTGAATTTCGCCGTCGTAGTTTCACTACTGAATAGAAAATTGAATCAAAGAAATATCAAGGGGAAATAATTTACATATTTGTAAATTTCGTTTTATCGATATGTCTTCCAAAATATCTTTTACTGATGTTAGTTTAACTTAACTTTGTTTTCATAATCCCTCAATACACCGTTCTCTTGTTCCAGTTACCAACCACCCCACGTGCGGAGGAGACTCAAGATCCAGGAGATAGTTCAGAAGTACAGGAGCAAAATGACAGAACCAGAACTTTACACGTATTTGTTTAGTTCTCCTCCTCCGAGTTGAAGTGCGTCACAAATGGAGATCTCATTGTGTCACTATCAGAGAAAAAGGCGTAATTTCTCTGTAAGTGGTCGTAGCTCATTGTTTTCTTTTCGCAGGCGAGAACGAAGAACCAAGAAATTATAAAGAAGTACTTAATGGAAACGGGATTAGTTTACTGCTGGGACATTTGTTGAATGAGGTTTGGACTATAAGAGTAGAATATAGAGGGTATGCGGAATCATAAACTATCGTTAGACCTAGAGAATGGAATCTGCTATTGTTTTCAAGCCATCTTTGATATTACTTTCCATCTCTACGTGATTGTAATTTAACTGAGAGGTCTGCTTGATCCATTAACACAAGGACTTCATACAGTAGATCTAGATCTATTAATGCTCATATGGTGCTCTCACTTGATATATATATTTGTGCGTGTTTCTCAGGATAAAAATACATATACATGTATATTTTTAGATTAAGGATGACTACATGTATGTATTTGAAAGGCTTGAGACAATAATTTGCTATGGTGTGCTTTCTCCTTTTTGAGAAAACCGTATTTACTGGCTCCTAAATGACATTTCTTTTAGAACCCGATTTAAGAGAATTCAGTGATTTGTGCTTGATCTATTGGAAATTTTGATGATTTAAGTGATCACGTCAAAAAATGCTGATGGAAGTGCGGCGCAACACATTATTGTCACAGGCCTTTCATTTAATGGTGAAACTTCAAATTCCAAAGATATTCGCACATCCGGTTTTGTGTGTTTCCATATGTCATAGGGATGAGTAGAAAACAATGAAAGTTCTAAGAAAAATATATATATTTATATCAGAGAGAATTTTCAGGCACGGAATTCAGCTGATAACACTCGATCAAGTGGCTTTATCTAGAAAATGTTAATGGTGTCGAATACGAGCGCCATCTTGTTTTCGTTTTTTTCCTAACCCATTGATTTGTATGGGGAATTATATTTCTGGTTTCTTTGAAATAAACTAGAATTTAAATGATGTGAATTCGTTTTTAAAGTTCATTTAAATGTCTCGTACTTCGTGAAAATTAAGTTATCCATTTTGAAAAGTGCGAGGAACATTAATCAGTAAAATCACATAATTATTATTTCAGTTTATTTCAAAGAAAACGAAGAAATAATTCTCTGTACAAATCAGTAGGCTAAAATACGAAAGCAATTCGAAAAGAAAAAAATATACGCCGTTTATTTATCAATGACGTACACTCGCTGATATAGAACTTTTATTATACACATTAGAAAAGTACAACATTGTATTACTTTTCAACATATTTACCACTCAAATTGAGGCACTTGTCATAACGTTTTACAGTGTTCGAAATTCCTCCTGAAAGAAAAATATCTCTCACCTAGGAATAAAGCTACCTAAGAGAATTGTGAAGCACATTGTTACTGTCGAAGTAGTGGACGCAAGCCACTCTTCCATGTGTCTGAAGAGGTGGTAGTTCCTCGGCACCAAATCTGTGCTATACGGAGGATGATCAAAAACATCCTAGTGGAACTGCTTCAAAAGGTTTTAATATGTCCAGCGGTGTGCAGGCGAGCAATATCGTGAACTAACACCACACCGGAAGTCAGCATGCCTCGACGCTTGTTTTGGATGGCTCGTATGAGTTGTAACATTTCATAGTAGACTTATGAATTGATTATAGAGAACACACATTGGGCAGATTTTTCTATTGGAGCGTTCATTTTCAACTGTTATGGCGGACGAGTGAACTGTAGCACAACCTTTTCCTTCCACTGTTCACTGTCTACTGAACTATTGCATACAACGCCATAGGACTGATGTTGCTCTTCCCGGCCGTTTCTCGTATATGCACAAACGTAGTTTTTTTTTTTTTTTTTTTTTTTTTTTTTGCCCTCGTATAAAGATAGCAAAGGTATCAACACCGTTAAAATGGTTGTTCAGTGTCAAATGGTATACCAGAGTAAGAATCAAACCTAGAGTGAAGTTCAAGGTATTACAATGGGAGCGCAGATGCTAAGTCATTTCTATATTATGACTTGCATATGCAGCGAGCAATAGAAAAGACTTTCTACAACTTTAGCAGGAAAAAAGAGAAAAGGCTTTGAAAAAAGTTTCGTGAGGGAGAAAGGCCGTTTGGAAGAGGACACGTGTCTTAGATCGCTCACTTCGACAGGAAGAATCATAGGCCTGTGATGACAAAACCCTGTCCGCATTTCTCTCTCTCTCGTTATTACAGAAATCCTCATATAAAGGCCCATTTGCATTTCTCATGCGTCTTTGTCTACAGGATATAATCACTCGACATTTAATAAACTAAATATTTAATTTCACTTCAAGATCCTCTTTTTTTTTTTTTCCTTACGAGTGTAGGAATGAATTCAATAACTTCTCAACTTTCGAAGAAATAACGTGCATAAATACATTATTTTATTTGGATTGGATTAGAATTTAGCCTGCCTTTGAACAACGAAGTTATGTGAAACCTACAGTTTAATGTATGAACATGAGAGCTTCCACCGGGAATCGTACCTTGGTCTCCTGCCTAAAGAATGGGTACATTAACCATATAATCATAAAGGGGGATCTATTCATTTTATTGGCTGATATCTGAAAAATATATATTAAGGAACTACTGCAATATTCTATTCCTGATAAGACACGCACAGAATCTGCAAGAAAAAATTGATTTGCTACATATAAGAATGGTTCTGTAAAAATTGTTGGTTCAAAATTAGATCTCAAGCCGGATGAAGTTTTCTGCTTTGAGCAAGAATATTGATAACTGCGGAATTTCTCTGTATTTATGTGTCCGTTGTCGTGTTTCACTGTAATGTTTTTGATTTTTTTTTTTTTTTTTACCATTCCTGAAGTTTGAAAGATGTATCCAGGAAAAGTTAGGTAAATAATTATTACAGGAATTTTTTATGTAATAAATGTCACAATATTTTAATATTTTGTAGAAAATACTCAGTGATCATTGTTGTCGAAGCTGAATTCTGTACTAAGCTGCTGACAACTGCAAGTTTATATTGGTTGTAAACATACAGACTCTGCTATATTATACTGTCGTGGAATGTGAGCTGCGATGTTCAGAAAGAGAAAATATTTTTAAACGAAAAGAGGAGAAATCGTTTATATCCTTAAAAATGACCATTTTGCACATTTTTGTTAACTGAATAATAATTATTAACTTTACGGTGCCAGTGTGTTTATCCCAGCGAGATCATTTCGAGAGCCGTTGCTACTCTCATCCTCGGTCGCTTTAATTAGAGAAAAGGAAAAAAAAACGAGGGAAGTTTCTCTTTCAACGTCCATTAAGCTGTCAGACGAGAACCGTTTGAGATGATGAAACAGAAATAACAGGCTTTGCCCATCCCACACACCGAAAGACGGATTCTACCTTTCAAATATTGTGGAGCAGCAAGTGTGAAAACATATCAAGTACAGTCGAAGCGCTCACCAAATGTGAACGACGTGATAGAATTTGGTTTCTTCAGGTGGATTCTAGTTTACTGAAATTCCAAGATCAGACACTTACTGAAATCATAATCAACCCCTTTCACGAACCATAAGATTTACGCGTTGAGTAAGATCGTGTGCCGCCACAGATTTACTCTCGTCGTGTATGTCGATAAGTCCTTTAAACTCTGCATCATTTATTCATTGAACATCACTTATATAAAGTACCCATTGTAATTCTTACTCATTCTATCGATGAATTGCACCTGTATTTCCTTCCGCCTGGAGAAATCGAATTGTATCATGTAGTTCATACTTGGCGGCCGCTTCAATTGCACTCGATATGTTTTCATCACGCAGTTCACACTGGGCGGAAGCTTCAACCGATTCAGTTGCGCTCGATATGTTTTCATCACGCAGTTCACACTGGGCGGAAGCTTCAATTGTCTGTTTTTATCACGAGTTCACACTTGGTGGGCGCTTCAATTGCACTCGATGTGTTTTCATTACGTAGTTCTCACTTGGCGGACACTTCAGTTTCCCGTTTTTATCACGAGTTCATACTTGGCGGGCGCTTCAATTGCACTCTATATGTTTTCATCACGTAGTTCACACTTGGCGGGCGCTTCAATTAGGCTCAATATGTTTTCATCACATAGTTCACACTTGGTGTGCGCTTCAATTGCACTCGATATCTTTTCATCACGTAGTTCACACTTGGCAGGTTCTTCAATTGCACTCAATGTGTTTTCATCACGTAGTTCACACTTGGCGGGCGCTTCAATTGCACTCGATATGTTTTCATCACGTAGTTAACATTTGGCGGGCGCTTCAATTGTACTCGATATGTTTTCATCACGAGTTCACTCTTATCGGGCGCTTCGATTGTACTCGATATGTTGTCGTGCTCGCTACTCTACAGTGATTAAACGACAGAATCTGTATTTCAGTGTGCGGGATGGGCAATGTCCAGTGAACAATTTCTTTTAGGATATAGTATACAACAGTTCCTCATCATTTCCCGACTACTCACGAAGTTCAGTCTTTTACGGATTATTCATTGAGGATCTAGGAACTTGAAAATGGGGTAACAAAGCGACTTTCATTTACTTATCGACTGATACGAAAATAAAAAAGAACGAACCTGTATTCACCTTTGTTGTTCTTCTTACGTGTTGTTTTTCTTCACGACTGCTGATTTCAAATGTCTGAGGTGTACGGAGTAGTACCAAGCCAAGCGTGATTGCTTAGCGGTGTTTGCAGACAGAAAGAAAGGTTTGGGGGTCATTCCGTACAGGTTTTCGTGAAGACCTGTACGTACCCGTTACTTTATGTGCGCCTTTGTAGTGTCCTTGTACTTTATATTTCACTATGTGTGTATGTGTGTGGGGGACTTGAACGCATATTGCATGTCTCGTGCTCGTGGATAGTTCTTACTGTTGCATTACGTACAACGTGATGGTATTTCATGTAGAAGTTGTAATAGCACACATAAGAAACGCAGATCACGGTGTACTCATACTGCGTACTCCAGTGTGAGTACAACATGATCTGGGTTTCTTCTGTGTTCTGTTACCACTTGTACATGATATACCACCATTTCTGTACGTGATGCAAGAGTAAGAACTATCCTCGAGTACGGAACACGATGAGGAACTGTTGTATACTATTACCTTCTTTTATTCCCGTTCGTATGTAGTTCTCTGGTAGCTTAACGAAGGTTGAAAAAAATCTCTCATAAAGAAACCACGAAACTTTTAGTTTATCAACTATCAGTTCACAGTTGGGTAAACACATTCATACTGTAAGGTTCGTCATATCTTTTATTTATATCTGTATTAAATCATCATAAGATTCTTCAGGTATGTTAAATTAAGCCTTTTGTACATTACGCAATGTTCCCTATAAATTGAATCTACTTATACTGATTTAAAAACCTTCAACGTTCTAGTTTAATATAATTTTTTCATTGTAATCTCATAATTACTATTTCAATAATGTAGTTGTTTATTTCTGTGACAGGTGTTTCATTTTTTTAACATCTGCGTTTGAAAAATTCCAAATTCAAATTAATATAATTTTAGAATTGGTTTCTTTGAAGGAAAACTCGTAACTGACATGTAGAAGAATATATATATAAATATATGCGAGAATATAGTTTCGAAATTGAAACAGACTTTTAGTTTCAAGGAATGCTGTAGGTGTTTCTTAGTGAGAAATTGGGCCAGAATTTTGGCTGTGAGAAAAAGAAAGTTTGTAAAAGCAAATATTACTTTTCCATCGAAACTTGTATTGTTTTCTACAAAGAAAAATATAAGACATTATTTATTTTTGTAGGGTCAATTCCAGAAGCCCAAACTATTCTATAGAGAAATATACATTTATGGCTCTGTTTCAGAATTCGATTTGCAAGTACTGTTTCATGTTTTGATGGCGAGTTAAAAGTATGAAAGTACAATTAACATGAAACTGACAAGGACAGGACATGAACCTGTCATCCGGACATCTGAATCAAACCTAGTCTGTTCGATAAACATAAGAAAGATATGTTCATACTCAAAAAATTAGGCGCCATTGACAACAGTAAGTCCCTAGGGCCCATTAACCCTGTTAGTATAAAGAAAATCGTAGACTCGCAGTGAAATAGCTGTTTCATCAACACTGTTCGTTGGAAAGTCATAGTTTATAGTTCGTTCTCCTCAGCATGAAACAAATTTTCCAGAGGTGCTATGTATTGGGACCCATAACGTACTTGAACAGATAAAATTGGGAGAATGTCGGGAAAATTCCCTCCATAAATCCCTCTCATCAACTTTCGACCCCTCTGGAGTGGCTCCAGGCAAAAGTACACAATCCAAATGTATATCGAAAAGTACTATAGAGGATAAGAAATGTGTATACCAAGTTTTGTATTGTTAGACAGAATATGTATGAGGTGAAAGCGTTCCCTCATATCTATTCCGTCTATTAACACAAAACTTGGTACATATATTTCTTATCCCTTATAGTATTTTTTGAGATAAATTGGATTTTGTGCTTTTACTCGAGACTAGTCGAGAGGTCCAAAGATAATAGGAGAGATTTCTGAAGGGAATTTTGCCGACATTCTCCCAGTTTTCCCTGTTCAAGTACTTTATGGGCGCCAATACATAGCACTTCTGGAAAGCTTGTTTCTTGCTGAAGAAAATAAACTATAATCTATGACTTTCCAATGAATAGTGTTGATGCAACAGCTATTTCACTGCGAGTCTACGATTTTCTTTATACTAACAGGGTTAATGGTTCCTAGGGACTTACCCCGTTGTCCATGGCTTTTTTTTTTTTTTTTGCATGAACATATCTTTATGTTTATCGAATGGACTAAGTTTGATTCGGTTGTCCGGATGACAGGTTCATGTCCATTCCTTGTGAGAACGTCGCTAATCCTCGTATTATTGAGAGTTATAATTATGTCCTTCTTTGTTATTGTTCTGAACGATATATGTGTAGTAGAACCTTAGATATTGATGTATTCGCACTTATTTGTTACTTAAATGAAGTAAAAGTATTAAATGAACGGGTGGCAGACAGTTAAAACTAATAGTATATAATCAAGATACCTTGTCCATTCATTTCCTATGTCTGTATGAAGTTGTGTGAATGCTGTTCATTGTATATTTTTGTAATGCTGATAGAAATAACACTTCTAAGGACATAATTTATGTTAAGAAAATAACTTTTTGTTTGATAGGGGTTCTCCAGCCTATTTCATATAATGTAGCTTAGGCGCTGCCATACTTAAATGGTTAGCGTTCTCGCCTTGGTGCAGGAATCCCATTTCAATTCCCGATTGAGAACTCGTGTGATTCGAACCCTACGTTTAGCTGTAGGTCCAAATCTTATATAGCCACGGTCTTCCACATTGCAAACTCGAAATTGACATCTGGAGTGAAAATTGACCTAAATGAGAAGACAACCAACCAAAATTGACCTAATAGAAATGGTATTATACAATGTTTTAGTACAGCTAATAATTGGTTTAATATATTATTGAACAATGCGTGAGGCCCTTGGTTCGATGCCTAGTCAAGTAAATTTGTGGTGGACAACATCGTGTCCGTGGGTTTTCACCCGTTTTCACCCACATTCTGTTTCCACCAATTATTCCATCATCATTCACTGCCTTAATCACCCGTCTCCCTTAGCCTAACGGGCATAATCGTGGGATGTTAAACTGAAAGATTTCATTTCATTATTGAACAAAATTGATAATATCCATTTCTAAGTTACTTTAAAATGCTCAAATGTTTGAGACTGTAGTAACACCTTCTATTTCACATTGGAGTTGCATTGTGAGTTTCTTCATGTATTATGCATTATGATCAGTTTTTTTAAATGGCAAGTAGCAGGTTTCTGAGACTCGGATATTAAAAAATTGCGTATGTTTGAAGCGAAATTCAATTCATAGTAAACAGTACGTAGTAGTGAGAATATATTTCAATGTGGAGTTGAAAAATAATGGCCAGTTGTGTGTTCACGGAAACGAATGTACGAAAATGTTGAAACTATTGAAAATTTTGAAGTCTTTTTCTGACCGTACTCTCCTTAAATTGTTTTCAAAATAGTGATTAACCTAGAAGTAGTGAGCCTTCCATAGGTTGGAGAGCCCCTGTGTTAAGGTATACATTTTATATATCAATATCACGTATTTACATATATGACGCTAATCACTTCCTGGTATAGCCACTAGCGAAAGTGTCCTATCTTCCTTCTGTTTGTTCTTTCATGGATAACTTAGGTGTATATTATCCAACTTAAATACGGTGTTTGATAATTTATAGTTACATATTATCCTTTTCAAAAGAAATTCTATTTAAGTTGATCATTATGTACTCAAATCAATGATTTTAAAATATATTAGTGGAAGTTTTGCACCTTAGTATAAGACAATACACCTTGACTCTCTGTAAAACAAAGCTTAATATCGTGTCTGATAAATCGTCTGATTGTGTTCCAAATTTAGTCATTCCAGCACTATTACCTGTGAATATTGTTTATATTTCTTGTTCTTTTTAAAAGTGTATCGTTACTAATAATTCATATATTTTATCAGTATGTATTTCCAGTTCTTTCGAAAATTATTTTTGTGTCGTATGAAAAGTTTTTACGTGTTTCTGTACAACAGAAATAAACCACAGAAGCGAAATGTAGTCGAATGTTTTCGATTGACCAAATTCATTTTTCAGCTATCTGAGAGTATTGGCAGATCAAGTAGATTAATTAGATAGGTCAGTATGACTACATCTTTTCCGAAGTAAGTTACATCGAAATCTTGTAATACGTACCTACATTACATCACGAAATTAGACATCCAGTTTCACGAATAACCGTTTTTAAAAAAAGTCAGTATTATTAAAGGTTTTCAGTACGTATTTTTCACTTAAAACTCTGTAACAACAGACAACTAATTTTTTTCAATAATGGGCTGTTTAACACCTACAAAATGCAATTGATGAATATAATTTAAGTTTCTTTAGGATAGAAATTTTAAGTGTCGGCAATTATGACGCCAAAAAATTGCGCACTAAAATTCCTAAGTATGAGAAAAGACCTGAAAGTGGTTGTTTTGTTCATTTATTAGCTGTGTGTAAAAACTGTTAGGCTTATTTTCTAGGATTTTGATGTTCTTTATTGTCTTTAAGTTATCCACTTAAAGGCAAGTTTATTGGGAAAGATAGTGAGGATTCTTATGATAATTTACCGTTTTATTGTCTGTCATCACTGATGATAAGGAAGAACTTCACCTTAAAATACATATTACTCGTAATCTGTTTCTTCAGTTACCTTTAACCATAGTTTCTCTTATGATTTATTTCTTCCCTTACATTAAAATACGTGTTGCTCTTTATAAAAACGTCATCAGATAATTTGTTTCTTCTGTTACTTTAGAACACTTGTTGATCTTCTAATTTATTTCTTCCGTTACCTTAAATTACGTGTTGCTCTTACGATCTGTTTCTTTTGTTACCTTAAAATACTCTTTATAATTTTTGTTACGTTACACTAAAACACATGCTACTCTTCTGATCTGTTTCTTCCGTTACCTTAAAACACGTTTTGTTATTCTGATTTGTTTCCTCCGTTAACATACAACACAACACACATTACTCTTACGATTTGTTTCTTCCGTAGTACAGAACCGTGTAATCACTTTTTATTCTACTTGTTATTATTTTATTTACGTGGGAATTGTTTGTTTGATCACATGCTCACTGTGTAAAAAGTTATTGTATAATTTTGGCATTGTAGAGCTGTCGATTATCTGATAAGGCCACATTACTGTGTTATTTAATTTATTACCAGTGATAATGTTACCGTTTTAAAATTCTGTAGATGTAGATCTTGGTTTGTCAGGGTCTTTGTGTATTTAATGCGTTATAGTTGTGATAAAAAAAAAACTGTTTATTTTTATTTATTGCACATCGTTTAATATCTTCGAAATTGTAAAAAAGACTGTATTTAATAAATTATATAGTACTGTAGAATTTGCATTTTATTTTCGACATATGATACCTTAATATGGGAATGCTACAAATAAGAGTGTTTCCTTCGTCAAGCAATAATTACAAAATAATTTGGTAATACATAGTATTTACATTTTTTTATATGAATGTTTATAATCTTTTTTGAAGCATGACATTCCAAGCTGGTATTGTCGACTGGTGGAACCTGAATTCATAGTTCAAGAATGGCATCACAAGATGGTGGTGCTCTTAGCCACCCGAACCTGAAATTTAAAAGAATTAATAAAGTAAATGGAATAATATTCGAGACTTCTTAAATACTTACAAGCAAAAGTGTTTTATTGAAAACATAATTACCTGAGAATGATGTTGGTTGAATCTTTCGAGGCTGGAAGCATCTTTTCAAATCCATTTTTTTTAATTCAGATCTCTGGTTTTACTTCATATTTTTGTGGTGGTTTTTATTCCAGATTGTGCAACATTGCATTGGATTCTAACGTTTGATATTGCAAGTTCTGTAAAAACAAAAAACTGTTTTGTTTCTGATATGATAAACACATCTATTCGGCGTGTGCTGAAAGAAAGGAATAAGAAGGTATGATGAAATTATGTGTTAAATAAATTGAAACAATCCACGGTCGTTGATTCGAGGCATTGTTCTGAACATAAATTGAAATTCACGTAGTGGTTTTGCCTTGAGCTTTGGAATATAGATAATAATAAGCATACTGTTGAACCTAAACTTTGCATTTGTATATTTTACGTACAATAAATGCAATGAATTTTTAAGAATGCAATATGTTGTGGTACGTAAAGAGAAATACCATAGCTATCAAAATATTCTCCATGGCCTTGGTTGTCAATAGAAATTGCAATCCAGTGACTATCCAATTTCGTGAATAGATCCTGTGTTTACAATGATCGCTAACGGGAGAAAAATATGTAAGAATTACAAGTATTCCTGTAGAGTGATTTCTAAATAAGGAACTTCTATTTGAGACACTAGCTAGTTGTAGTGTTTCATATTGTGACTAAAGTAATAAACACATATCTTGATACTTAAAATTTCAGAATAATGTTGCGTTGGTCGTTTTCGAGTAGTGATGAAAACTCGCCGTAAACAACGCAGTTTGCTGTGCTATTGGAGATACACTTCTAATCGGACGGTTCAATGTCCTTGTACATTATAAAAATGACAACAGGGTTCTCACAAATCTGGAAAACTGGGAAAACAGGGAAAATGAAACGAAGGTCAAATGTCAGGGAAAAGTCGGGGAAAATGGTGCTTAACCTGGAAATCAGGAAAAATTGGGGGATTTTTCTCAGGAAATGAAACTATTGTGCGTCTTACCTATTTGTTAAGATAAGCCAATAATTCACCCATTATTTGTTGAAAGAGGCACTGCAAATAAATAATTTTCGTTGAGATTTAGTTGTATTTATAGTATGTAAACTTGTTAAGTGAAGTAGTTACTACTTCATGTACAGTTGTACACAACATTATTTCTGATATATTAAGAATGTAATTTATGAAGATATTTTGATTTTTTTACACTTCACGTTATAAATGGTGACATTTCTTTCTGTTGGGAGCATAATAGTGTAGAAGTATTGTTAAGTAAATTAGGGTAATTTGCTACTCAATACTTTTTCACACCGTAATAGACTGTGAACATATTTTTTTAGAATATATAATAAAATTTAAATGCTGATGTCCAATGAAGAAAACTGAGGGCGAGCTCTAGGAAGTTAAAAGTAATCTGAAAGCCCCAAAGAATGTAGATATAGGATTCGGGGCAGAAAAAAAGAAATTATTGGGAAGCTTAAAGATGTCAAGGAAGTAGACAAGTGCAGTTTCTTCAGTGATTGTCAAAAATTTTTGATAGGCACTATTGAAAAAATACTCGAAAACTGTCCTCTTAGATATCCTCTTACTCGTGCCATTTTATGCCTTGATCTTGAGGTTTTCTTGCATAAACCTAAAATTGCCCGGATAAGGATGACGAAGTGCTTGGAAACACTCCATCAGTCGTTTCGTCTATATGATGTTAAAAGCAGAGCTATTTCAAACTTTTTTTTTTTTTTTTTTTTCAGCCGTCTAAAAGTGTGTTGGCGTCTTATTTTAATTCAGATGGAAGCAAAAGAAATCTTGATGAGTTTTACAAATCAGTTAGTTCTAAGTGGCAAAAGTGAATTCAAACACTTATGGAGTTTTGAGAAAATGACATTGATTATTTCCCATGGAAATGAAAGTTTATTGGTAGAAAATTTGCAAGAGGCTTCTTCAGTAGCCCAACGACAACTGGTCGATTGGCTTACACAGGTGGAATTAAATGTCTCAATGCTTCAGATCCAGAACTCTTAACTTCTGTAAAAGGTGCGAGAACAAGATACAATTCGGCTTTGGAAGAAAAGAGAAAAGAAAGAAAATGAGAGGTCTAAGGCAGTACTTAAACGGAGGAAAATGGCTAAGTTAAAAGAACTAGAAAAAAAATGACAAGAAAAAACGATTGGAATTAGAAGAAATTGAAAATGAGATCAACATTTTAAAGCAGTCAATTTAAATAACTGAAACAAGTAATCATAGCTATTATTGTTAAAAGCTTTTGAGTAGTGTTCCTACTTATTTAATATCATTAAGTTATTTTCGGATCAAAAGATCCGACATATTTCAGGCAAAAATTTTCTTGTAGGTCTTATATCTGAAGAACTACGTATAGTGTAGCCAAACCTAAACTATCACTTAACTCAGTATGATGTGCTTATTCCGTAAAAAGAATACGAAAACTCAATTTAGGGGACGTTCAAATATTTTGTAACTCCTGATCCAAAAACTAATTATGAGTCAAGATCGCAATCATTTGATGCATTTTTTGGATCATTCCTAAAATTCTTGTTAGCTTTTTATGTTGTATAATATGTATAACGTAATAAATTTATGTTTTATTGTGATAACAATTAGGATCTATTGTAACAACTGAAAAAAAAAATCGGCAGGAATTGGCATGGGCAGCTGTAATGTTCGCTCCCCATAACTTTCATTATGTTAAACTTTAAAATATTTTTGCGTTTGAGGGGAAAAATTCACAATTTGCATTCTCACACTTGCATATACATTTACATATTATTTTGAAAAGTTTCTCGTTGTTTTATTTCCTCATTTTATTGTATTCGAAGAAATATTGAGAAATTTCATTAAAATATTGTTTTTTCGTTTGTTTACTAAATATTTAGGAGAGCGTCTTATTTTCTTCGAAATTAATAGAAGCAATTTGTTGACATTTTTTAAAGAATTCTTAAATTACAGCTGCTCATTGGGGAGAAGGGTACCCAATTTCATAGTTTAAGAAAAGAAAAAAAAAAAAGAAATTTCACGTTAATGTGTAATATTATTTGAAGTCTTATAAAGTTTCTTCACTAGCTCAAATAGCAATTCTTTGGTTAGCTTACACTGGTTTGCTTGTCTATTATTATTATTAGCCTTTTGTATGGCTCTGTGTCTACTGTATAGTCTTGGAAACGGAGATGCTGATCTTTTGCAGCACACAGGTTCAGAATCATTGGCCGAAACCTTTATTTAGCTCTTACAGACATTCATCATCAGCACACCATTATCTTATTAAATGTCGGGAAAATGGTTGGCCTTGCACCTGGAAATCAGGGGAAAGTCAGGGAAAATGATAAAAGTAATTTTATAAGAACTCTGTAACAATCTCCATCAGAAGAATCAGTCGTAAGGTCATACACAAACAGTGTATATACATTCTTGTAGTCCTTTCGTGAAATTGTATATCCATTATTAGTAAAATGTATTGCAGATCTTGAGAACAAAGTGTGGTACGATGAAATGTAAAGATCTACAAAGTCAGATTGTAGTAGTTTTGATGGTATAGCTTTCCTATTCACATGTAGTATATATATATATATATATATATATATATATATATATATATATATATATATATATATATATATATATATAAATATATATAAATAATGTTGAAACTCAAGTGGAATACAGATGATTCCACATGCTGCTGCATTTGTTATAAATCCCAATAATGCGATTTGGCAATGTTCTAAAAACAGGTTATCACTATTTTTTTTGATTGTATATCTTGGGTACTTTGGATTATGGACACTGCAGTTACAGATTGAAAAATTTTACTATGAACCAACTTTATATTAATACAAATACTGAGAGTTTTCACTTGTAATGTTGAATCTAAGAAATTTAATTTGCACTCATACTACTTTCACTGGCCATGAAACAAACATTTCGTTTTGGTGGAATGAGTATCTCACGTAATTCCGCTCCAAGAACTTGCTTGCTTGAAAGCAACATAATGAAGATCTACAATCAGTGGGTTTCACACTATATTTTGTCAGTTCATATCCAGTGGCGAAGCGTAATCCCACAAGTAGGGTAGGCCCGATAAACTAATAACACAAATAACATTTAATGTATCATAAAATGTTTAAAATTATAGTCAGAATTCTATTTTCTTTTATTTTAAAGAAGTTTCTTAGCTATTTTTCTAACACTGTTTAGAGTTGAATTTATGTGCATGTATACATAGTAGTTCTTTTGTTGTTGTTCTTTAATGTAACAAGTAAGAATGAATAATTATATCAGCAAAAGTAGACGGAAAGTAGTCTATTATTATTATTATTATTATTATTATTATTATTATTATTATTATTATTATTATTATTATTATTATTATTATTATTATTATTATTATTCAACAAATATTTACTTGGAGGAAAACATGCAATATGTATTAACGGAATATTCCCATTTAGCTCCACTACAAATATTTTGAATTTCAGTTCAAGTTTCTTCTGTCTGGGATTTGTAGCGGAGATGAGAGGAATTTCCTCCTCACTTGCTGTTTTCATTTCCTGCATATTTGGAAATGGAGGGAGAGAAAAAATTAAGTGCATTCTTCCAGTTAACTGTTACATTTCTTGGATAAGCGTTTGTTACTTGTATCTCCCACTTTAAAGTAAGTACAAGACTGCATTTAATTAATGCATCACGTGATAATGACTCTAGTAGAAATGTTAATGCTCAGAAGGAACTTCATTTGAATCAACGCAAGATATTTAATATTGTATTTTATGCAGAAACTTATTTAAGGGGGTGGCTTCCGGGCTTAAGCAATCACCGGAATTTTATCGCAACTTTTTATTGTTTTATATATATTGCAGAATTTTCATATTTCCAGGAATAAAGTTAGCAAAGCCCCTCCCGAAACAAGCAAAGCCCCCGGAAACAAAATCGTAAATACCCTACTGATTCTATGAAATGGAAAACTCAACTAAAATTACACAGAAATATTATTGTTTTTTTCCTGTACTGTAGCGTTTGGTAAATATGTTTAATGTATCAGATTTATATTCTATGTGCTATTATGGTCCAGGGCCCATGTAGAAAAAAAAAACAACCTACTCTGAATAACTCCTGAGAGTATATACCTAAATTAAAAAAATATCACTAATAGAAATATATAATTGTAAACAGAAACTTCTTACTCTGTGTTAAGGAAATCATTTTATAACATATTAGCATTGAAAGATGCCTTCAACGCTAAAACTAAACGCCCAGAGGCGAGCCTTTGCACCTTCCCAACAATACGTGCAATCTTTAGCGATAATAACTTTGCTCCCTGAGCAGCATAGCCCGTAAACCTCTCTAGCGAGCTGGTGAGGCTCAGACGGATGAGTCTCCAAGTGTTTCCAACCTACTATTTTGTTACCGAAAAAAACCGAAATGTTGAAGTATTGACTTTATTTTATAAGAAACCAAAGATAAAGAAAATATATAGTAGAAAACAGGGTAGGCCCGGCCTCAGAGCCTTATACTACACTTCGCCACTGTTCGTATCATTGTTGAAATCCCTTGTTCTCATTGGTTGTTATATTTCTATGGCCAACAATATCTTGAAACCACATCGTTGTTTGTAAATTTATATGCTTTTTAGCTGCTCCATCGTACTTTAACAGATTTTCAAGGTACGAATGATACGGTTGATTGTGTTGGAAATGAAATCAGTATGTTATTGAAAAAGTAGATTTACACTTTACTAAACATAGCATTTACATCATTTACAATTGCTATTGGTTTATCTGCTTCAACGACTACAGAGCCATTTGATCACACAGTTTGTGCTTGAATACAAAATAATGTTTGTTGTAAATCACTATAGTCATCGTTGCTTCCACCTACTACAACTTTTATTGGTAGGTTTTCAGTTACTAAATTAATTATTTATAACCGATAATGGGATTGTCCAAAATACTTATTTATGTTGGTAGAGAAGATCTCAAATTCACTTTTCACACAATCACAAACTTGATGATATAAGAAAGCCTATGTATCTTTTTGGGATTAATCATAAATGTCTGGTGATGATGATGATGTGTTAATTTACGTCTCTTAATAGAATTGGAGTTTTATGTTGATCGTTGGACGGTCAAACTTAAACTGTGAACAGTTGTCATGCTTCCGTTTATGATATCCACTTCTTGACATGATTTTAAACTTATTTTTAGCTTTGTAGTGTAAATTGATTTTTCTTTCTTGTGTTACTAATTCTTCAGTCATTTGATTTGATATCATTAGATCACTAATCATATTTCCACTAGACTTCAATAATTTTATTTACCATAGTTTTAACTCCTTGTTTGACCAACGAAAAAATCCATCAAGGAAACTGGCAATTCTATATCCCGTTTGATATGCACTTCCTACGAAGACATCTCTTACTCCAGACATCACTTGCTTCTGATACTATTGCAAATAAGAATCAGCCATAACGATAACGATGGAAGTGAAGCTTTGTGCACATTGTTCTAAATGTGAAAGCATACGATGACCTGTGCTGTCTCTTATATCCATTTATATTTGCTCGAAATTTCATTTTTTTTTTTCTACTGGAACATAATGTGCATGATTAAATATCTGTAGAGTATGACTTCCCACAGGATCTATGACGAATTCACAGGATTTATGACGGATTCGCAGGATCTATGACGGATTCACAGAATCTATGACTGATTCACAGGATCTGTGTTGACAATGTTAAGCAATGGTACCGTTATGTCTCCAACAATGACAGATTCAATAATGTCACAATATACACACATTTGTGATGGCAAACCTATGCGTATACTCTTGAAGTGAGTTCAATCTCGTCTTTTGCTAGTCATATAATCTAATATTACCTTGTAATTTGATTTACTTCGAATGCACTCATAGCGCCTCATAAGTTTGCTGTAGGAGTTGAAGCCATGATTGTAATAGTCTTCATAAATTCTCTCCAGTGTGTTGTCATCAATATCTTGTAATATACTGGCCCTCTACATTTTGGGTTATGGTTTGTACTCACTTTCACATGAAAGTTCTTTATTACTTTGGAGATGAAAGTCTTGTACTGCTGGACAGGCCAACTTCAGGTACGGGCTCTGCCTGTTCTCCAAAATCACTATACCTATCCGTCGTATCTTCATGCATTTCTGCGTCATCCCTATTGTATTGGTGAATTATTGTGCTATGTAACATATTCGCGAACTCCATATCTTTGACTCCGACTACATTTCCAATATTCAGCACGTCGCAATTTTGCCTCTAACAGTTTGGCAACATCTTATGGGATTAATTCGCCTCATGATGCCGATGTACGCTTTTTAAACTCTAACTCACAACCGAACACTCCAAAGAAGACCTACTGCAGTTATACTATTCACATAAGTACTTGTTTGTGCAGGTACAACATGCCATCGTCGAATTGCGCTAACAGACAAAACCTGCGTTTTGCATGAGAATGATCCATACCACTATTTTTGGTATGAGCGTTTATAATTTAATGACATTTTCGTGCATTTCTGAGCGTTCAAGGTTACATACAGTGGCGTGCCGTGACTTTTCTCACAGGGGACTAGGTTCGAAGAGAATGTGTGCTGTAGAGTAGAGGTCCTGAGTAGTATTGTTGACACCAAATAACACAATTTATATGTTTCTGTAAATGCTTCTTCTACCAAGCCTCTTTCTTTCAAGAAATGTATAATTTCAGTCACAGTTTTATTTGAAAAATCTAAGAGTCTGTAAACCTATATTAATTCACTCCGCAAATTATTAATATTAAAAAGAAAACTCCCGTAAATTGATTTAAGGGTCAAAAACAAGCAATCATGAAATCGAGATTTCAAGCACTGAAAATTCTTTAAATCTAACAACTCAAGAAATTGTAACTCACTGGGATCTTGAAATCACAGTATCAATAATGTCATTGAAGATCCGCACATATTTAATTTCTGAATCTGTTGAGTCATCTACTTTACGTCTTTTATTAGAAGGTTCCCGTTGTCATCCAATTCTACTTTTCTATAAGTCTTCAAAATCATTTCTTGCATTTCTAAGTTGAGATACCATCTTTTGTACTTTTTGGATGCAATATTTCACATCCAAGGTTTTACTTTAAAGAATGTTGAATAGTATATCCGTGCGGAGAAATGCAAAATCGAAATCCTTCAATGATAACTCACACATTGTTTCTTTTTTTCTTTTTTGTAGTCATGAAAGCTTCGGTGTCGCAATTATCTGAATCTTCTACAATGTTCTCAGAACACCGTAAGAGTTCTATTTGATTTTCACTTACTGCATTCACAATTTTGGAATTGTAATTAATTCCATCTTATAGTGGCAACCGTTGGAAATCGCTTAGTTACTTCTGATTCAGCAAGCGCGTTACAGCGTTTCGATGAATATGAAAAGAAATTTGGAATGTCATTTATTCTAAAAAATATTTTACATTCCTTAATGTGATTAACATACTGTGGAACAACGAGATTGAGTCTGTGATGATAGCAGTGTATGGTGAGTGCACTCAAACATCTTTTAACAAAAGATTGTAAACCGTTCAAATGTCCAGAAAATGTGGCAGCCCCATCCATAGCCTAGTGCTACAAGCTTTTGCTTACAATTAAAATGAGAGAGAATTTGGAAAGCATGCTCACTTAGAGCAGTCGCAGTGCAATCACTAGTAACATCTGCAAACCAAATGTCTTTCATGAATTGCCGTCTTTCACGTATCGATTGAATGTTGAGAGATCTTTGCAATGTCCGTAGTTTTGTCCAACATTATTGCTGTAAGAAGTGTATTGTTTTTTTCTGACTTGATTTTATCCAGAATTACTCACCAAACACATTTAATAATATAATTCTGAATTCTGTTTAACGTTCCTTTAAACATTCCCATGGTGTGAAGATGACAAGTCAACATGGGCGCCCGAACGAGAGGGTAGGGTGAGGCCCAGACCTTCCTCTGGCTCACGAAAATGTATACGTAATATAGCAAACCACGTATATCAAATACCAGAAATACCAGACGCAACATAGCAACCATGGAGATGGGACCCTCCCTAGAAAATTTTCTTCAGGCGCCCCTGCAAGTCCTTTTAGTGTCGTACTTAGAAAGTAACTGAATTACTTCAATATAATTTCCCTAATTGACAGAATCTTCCTGTTTGTTATGACTTCTAAATGATCGCTCTTGTTTAGCCATAAAACAAGAGGAATAAATCAATCGGTTCATTAGTTCTCGGTTTGAATCAACTTCTGCATTGCTTGCTCAATTAAAAATCAATTCTGGTTTCCCGAAAGTTTTCAATTTAGTTATTGTGGACAGGTGTGAATAACATTTTTCTTGGCGCAACTTGGGTTTGTGAAAATTGTTCATGTCACAAAAGCCATCATTATTCCACACGTCCTTTTCTATGTGGAACATAGTACTAGGCCAGCAATACAGTTTGTTTCTTGTCTTACATGCGGTTAACTATTTTGAAGATGCAAAATAATCCGTTTTGATATTATGTATATAATCTTTAATTTTTGTCTAAATGGAAATGCTTGGAGTTGTTCTACTACTGGTTATTATTTGTTGCATTTCTTGAAAATTAAGGAATTCAATGGTTTAGAATACAAGACTGAAACGGCCGATCCCCGCCCCTACTGTCCCCTATACCAATTGAAGTAATATCACTGCTTGCGCCATCGCTTTGCCGTAAGGGACTCGATTTCTCAGACGAGTCCCCTTCCATACTTTATTCTTCGAGTCATTTGCAAAATATATTGATAATCTAAAAAGTTCACACTTCACTAGATTTCTTAAAGTGTCAAGATTAATACTGTAAATTTAATAGCGTTAAAACTATTAACTATAAAAAGCAAACGAGCATTAAATTCGCTTACGACAGAACGCCCATGCTTAGAGCTTAGACAACATAATATGAGGACTAGCTGACTGGACCCTGTTCCCTTCCCCGAGAAAAGCCGATTAAAACCCGAGCGTTTCCGATCTCAACTTCGCTGTCGCACCCAGCACACGGGCGCTGACTATAGTTGTGTCAGAACAATTGAAATAGTGTTATTTTACAAAAATAGAGAAATACAAACAATGTTTTCGTTTTCTTTGGTATATATTTATCACAAAATACTTTAATTAAAATTCCAGGGGACTAGCCTAGTCCCCTAGTCCCCTTGACGGCACGCCGCTGGTTACATACTTCCTCTATTAGTGCAATTTCTCTACACTGACTGATATCGTGGATGGTAGGCAACCAACATTGCTCTTATGTAAACTTGGTTGAATACCTTCTGCAAAAGGGATATTTTTTGTGTATTTAACAACAGATAAGTACGGATTTATTGCATAAAACGTGAATTAAGTTATATATGGGAGGTTGCTCCTCAAGGTGGAATAGACATAGAGCTGGATAAATATGGATAGGTGAGCGATTTATTCGAGTAATTCTTATACGGAAATGCTCGACCAGATGCATGAAGAACAACGTGAAATACTAAATCTAAGATCACAGGCAGACCACACAAGAATAAACGTTATGAATAAATCAACAAACGAAGGAGAGAATTTTTTCTCACAAAACGACAAAAGAGGAAGAAAATTGCTCGATAATGAAGACAGTAAAAAGAAAAAAGAGAGTGCTCCTACAAAGAAACACAACTTCATGGGAGAAGATATAAAGAACTTCTTGGATGGAAGTGATGCTGAGGAAACAAAATATGAAGATGAACAGAATAAAAGAAAAGAAAAAGAAATAACGAAGGAGTGTAAAAAAAGCAACTCTAAGTTTTGTAGAGCTAGCTGTAAAAAATAGTAAAACTAGTTCGGCAATTACACATGGCATCAACAGCAACATGATTGGCTGAATTATAAAGCAGTCAAAATTAGAAGGGTTAAGACATTTAAAGATGAAAATGAAAACCTCAGAGATGAGAATAAACGACTGAAAGAAGAGATGGAGAAACTGAAGCAACAGAAAGGAACAAAAGATGACTCCTATATGCAACCGTCGTGGGAAGGGAATAATCACTAAAACAAACAACGAAATGCAAATGATGAAAAACCCAAAACAAATTAAAGTTTGTGAAAGTAAAGAGAGATGAAAACATCACTACAATAAAGACAAACTTTGTTAGATCAGTAAATCGCCAAAGAAAAGGTCAAAATAACGGCAATGAAAGAAGGAGAAACAAATTAAATGTTGAGACAGACCCATATGGAGATTTGATAAGATAGTGAATAACAGAAACCTACATCAGACTGTTAACATCGTAAAACCGGAAAGAAGGATCCGTTGTTGATAATCTAAAATGTTCCAGCGGACTTTAAGGAAGAAGAATTAGTAGAAGCACTCATCAAGCAGAACTATGAAGAATAAATAGAAAGAACGAAAGAAGAAATAAAATCACGTTTTAGAACAGAACTTAAGAAGAAGAACAAATGCCATCTCACGATTGAAAAGGAGCGTGGCCATAGGAGGGAACCGATTCGAGAGGGAAACATATATATATGACGTATCAGATCCATGGAATCAAGGACTTTATTGCTGTCCGAAGGTGCCTTTTGTGTTTAAACTACTCGCACGTGGCAAAACACTCCAAAGAAGAAGAAAGAATCTGTTCGCAATGTGGTACGAAAGGTCATGAATGCTCATCTTGTAGGGAAGAGGATAAGGCGAAGATCTGCATACCATGAAACAGAAGAAAAAGGAAATGTGAGGTTAAAACAGAAAAAGACTCGCGACTTATATAATGTTCTACGAGCATACCATCGCAAGCAGGGCCGGAGTAAGGGGGGGCAAGCAGGGACCCGGGCCTCCACATGGACAGGGCCCCCACTGTGATCAAAATCTCAACTGACTATCTAAAAAGAATCATGAAGATACAACCATAGTCATAAAATAAAATATGACCAAAAATATAAAACATATTGGCTTAACTTTCCTACTGGACTTTTACACAAATGTATTAGGTGAAGTCAGACGGGGCCACATACTTTTTCTAGCCCCGAGCATCCAGATGGGTTAATCCAACCCTGATCGCCAGGATAGAGTTTTGATGGATAAACATCCTGAAAGATTCATTAATAAAGAAAAAGAAATAAAAGCTAAAAAGAAAAGCCATATGGATATAATTAGGTCTGAAAATAGAAGAAATACTCGAAAGAAAATTTGAAAATTTGCTCAAAGAAATAACTCAGTAAGCAGTGCTGAAACAGATATAATAGAAGAGAGATATATTGATTTAGAAGATACGGACACATGTGTAATGCATCTAATCAGTCCTGATTGGACATTTCTAAGAGGTTTTCCCGAGAACGTAGTCAAAACTCATGAAATTTTCAAGCTAAATAAAATGAATTACATAGACACAAAATAGAAAGATAAAGTACTCAGAGCGTAATACTCTTCAAATAAATTTCGTATAAACTTCATACTTGTAAGATCAAACAAAAAATCGGAACTAGACGACATGGAAATAGCCCTATCGTGTCTCCGGATATAAACAAAAATAAAATGAAGGAATAAAGTTTGGTCCCTGTACTCGCAATAGGACTATGAAGTGAAAACTGCAAGAAGTAATTGAAAGAATATTCCAAATAACAAATATTCAAAAAATAACCCTTACAATGAAAATCCTATAATAGACTAAAAAAAAAAAAAAAAAAAAAAACTCCTCGATAACACTAAATCTGCAATAGAATATTATGAAAAATAATGTAGCGAGACTTGTTCACAATCTTAAGGAAGGAAGGGTAGGAAAAGATCCAGGAATAATGGAAGAAAATATAAAAGAGATGAAACTGGAGATACTACTAACAAGAAAGAAACAACATGGAAGCAAAGAAATAACTGGACACGTGAAAACTTTATAGGAATATAGAAACTCAGATAGTTCCCGCAAGGTTAGATAGAACCAAAAGTATTAACAACGGCATTGAGACGTTGCGATAACATATTGAACTTAGAAAAATATTGTCTTCCGCCGTTGGAAGACATGGATGAAATTGAACTTGAGGGAAATTGGATAACATTTGACCCCCACACAACTTGCTAGAACATAGCAACGAAGTATACAAAAGAAGTGGAAAAACATTAAATCTGGAAAAGGTAAACAGAGAATTCGATAAACAATACGGAAAAATCGTCTTTGATCATAAAGCAGAGTGGCGGGATTGCCATGTTAAAAACGTTTAATCCAATATCAGCAAAATGAATGAGCTAACAACAGAAAATAAAATCAAAATCATGCAGGTTAACACAGGAAAGTCAATAACAATCATGGTGGGGATTCGATTTAGTAGGAAAAAGAAGAGATAATCATTATCCCCACTCAGGATACACCAAAAGTAATAAAGTAACAATAATGAGATCAAGGGGGGTTATCCATTAGAGGAACCTATTAAAAAAAACGCTGTTTGGAAAACCATGCACGGGGAAAATACCGAACGAAAACCATACAAAAGAGAAACCAATGGGAGTAATAGCAAATAGGAACAGGAATTTCAAAACATTAAAATTTAATACAATTCAAAAATCTGTGAACAGTCATTATAGAACTTAGAACAGAGATGGAAATTAAAAAAATACATTGTTACTTCCAGTTTAGTCTGGACATCTAACCCTTTTTAACAAACCATACGAAAATTTGTGAAAATGACGAAATACTAATTTGTGTGGATGCAAATGCCAAATCAAAGTGAACAATAGGATTACAGAAGAAAAAAGACACAAGTTAGAGGAGGGGGTACGAAAAAAATATTTTTAAACGAAGAAGGGCACCTACCAATAATTAACACACATAAGGCGTGGAATCTAATATAGATGTGACATTAACAATATTACAACTAAGTAACAAAGTCAATAACTGAAGAGTTTTAGACGCGGCCATCTTAAGTGATCCCAATGTAATCATATTGAAAATCAGTAACGTAAACACGAATGAAGGAATGAATATACAAGAAAACAAATTAATCTACAATACTAAAAATATAAAATTGGAAAATTCTTTTGGAAATCCATAAACTTGCCAAACATAAAAAATAATGTTAATGAACATGAACTGCAAGCAAAAATACAAAACGAAGTACTAAATGCCATCAAAAGATAAAGAAAAACAAGAACAATATGATAAACAGATAACAACAAGTTTTGTTTTGGAATGGGGAGGTACAAGATTTAAAAAAGAAATCACGAGAGCTATACCAAGCAAAACATATAGAGAAACTAAAAACGAATATCGAGAAAAAACTAAATGAAACCAAATTGAGTAGTTGGAAAGCATTTTTACAGGAAATCATTAACATAAACATTTGGAGTGAACTATATAAAATAATCACTAATAAGTTCAAAAAATAAAAAAAAGCTTCCTGTCCTCAAAATAGGCAATGAAGAATACACCAATGCTTGGAAGAATACAATAAGTTATTTACTGATAATGTTTACTGACTACTAAAGACAATGATGAGCAAAAACAGATAGAAAGAAACATGAAAATACTACCGAGAAACAATGAATCAATAGAAGAAACTACAAACAAAGAGACAAAGGCATGTATAAAAATGCAGAAAGACAAGAAAAACCACAAGATTGGATAATTTAAAGTCGAAGATATATATAAGAAGCAAGTGGAAATGTGGTCACCATACTTGTCAAGGCTGTACAATTTATGCTTAAAACAATGAAAATAGTTTTAACTAGTTAATAGAAACTGGAAGCAAACAAACTAGTCATCATCAAAAAGAACGACGACAAGATAAGTGATGACCGTAAAGCATATAGGTTAATATGTCATTTAAATCCAATTGGACAACACTTTAAGAGAGTAATTGCACAAAGATGAAACAAATATAGAAAAGTGGAAAATGATAGATTACAACATGGTTTTCAGAAGATAAGAAGTATAGAGACAGCAATAAGAAAGCTATTGGAGCTTATTCGAATCGGAAAGACTACCAAGTGGCAATATGCGTAGATACAAGTAGGGCCTTTGACAGGCTATGGTGACCATCATTATTCAATCAATTCAAAGAATTGGGAGCATCAAATCCCTTGTATGAATTAATGATAGATTACTGTACCGACAGAACCTAACATACAAAGCACAAAACAAAAACAAAAACAAAAAAAAAATACATACAGTACAAAGGGATGCTCAGAAGGATCCATATGTGAAACCAGAATAAGGGATATTGTAATAGAATCTATGTTAGAAATGTCTCGACCAACTTGAAGAAACAGAGGAAGTGGTGCGGTACGCTGATGACATAGCAATAGTGTTGTCAGCATCGCCAAGACGAGAAGTAGAAAGAAAAGGGAAATTACTATTTCATAGGCTACAAAAATGATGCTCAATTGATAATAATGTAACTCTCTCAGAAAAAAAAAAAAAAAAAACAATCTTTGGCAGAAAATTAAAAGAAGTTCCATTCTAAAGATGTCCAATAAGAAGACAGAATGAGTCAAGGAGTTCAAGTACCTGGGAGTATGGATAGATGAAAAATTAAGCTAGACAAGACTTATAGAAGAGATTACAAATAAAAAGTGGCATATAAGTAGGGACTTACAGTTTTCGTTTTAACGATAACATTGAAAACTTGAAAAAGGCAAAGTAAAGTATATAGATATACCTACAGTAAATATGTGATAGAATACCTTATTTTGGTGTTTCTAAATCGCGAAATAACGCGAATTTGGTACTTTGTTTCAAAATAACACCGAAATGTACTGCATAAAGCGATATATTCGCGAAATCGCCATGCTTGGCCGGTAATACTAATAAAATAACACAAGTATCCTTTGTAACAAAACGTGATTCACAGAAGACTATCAAACTTGTTATTTTTTGACCGATTGCTTAGTGAAAGTTTGCCGCTGAGATTTTGCTTCCTGTGCTCTTGAAGCAATATATTTGCCAGCTTCCAATGTTGATTCAGAAAGACATTATTCAGAATACAACTCCGTAGTTACGGTAAGGAGGCAAAACCTTAAAGAAGAAAATGTGGAAGTCTTGACGATTTTATCCTTTGAAAAATAAGAAACATTGAAGAAACTATAAATTCGCCATTAAGTGAAAATGTGTGTTGATAATGAAATGAATTGCGTTTTAAATACGTATATTGTGAATTGATTTTTTTGAAGTGAAGAAAATGTTAAGAAATACTGCAGTGTGATTTCTAGTCGATATACATATTCAAATCATGCATTAAATGAATTCAAGTTTAGGAGGGATATCAAGACATTTTTTCTCAGATGGTAAGTACAAAAATATAGTTTATTCCTTTAAATTTAAGATGTCAAAATTTAGATATTCGTTTAATTTTAAAATGTTTACGATAGAGTTGCCTTTCAAAACCATTACAGAATAAAGCAAAAACTCCTATTTGCTTGTATTAAATTGCGAAAAATAACACCGATTTTGGGTAAAAGAAAACGTGATTTCAGGGATAAAAGAAAACAAAAACTTCGCGTCCCTACATATAAGTTATTAACAATTGCGCTGAGTCATCAAATCCCCCCTCCCTTCAAAAAAACATTGTAAATTTACAATAAAAATGTCATCATGCCAGTATTTAACTATTGTACCAGCAGCTGGGCCACCACAGATTGTTTTTTTTTATATATATATAGTATATAAATATAAAATGAAGACAAACTATAAATCGAGCACATAGAAGTATACTTACAAGAACCCTGGATGTAATTAAAACAATATCAACGAAATATTTACAGATACTGGATCAAGAAGAGCCAATACACCTGCAGGTACTAAGACAGGCTTTCAAAATGTGACAAACAACAAAGAAATCACTAAAATTTTAAAAAATCCTTTGACAAATACCTAACATCAAGAAAGAGCTAGATAAAATTATTGAAACAAAATGGTAAGAGAAATAGGAAAATACAACCAAAAGACATGAACTAAAACAATATATACCAACGATACAAGTAAGGAAAGAGTTGCCAAGCTTAGACAAAGGGAATATGGGAATACTCTCTGGTCATGGTCCCTTGAAGTCACACTTACACAGACTGAAAATTTGCGGAGTGACTCAGACACTCGAACATGTAAAGGAACGTTTACACTTGGTCGATTTAGTCGCACGGCTAAATCGACTCGTTGCATTTGCGACTAAATCGAAGCAACTAGGCCGAATCAGATCGATGGATGTGTTCAATTGCTTCAACCGAAATTAAATGCTGCTTGTCGACTCGCTCTCCTCTGGTCGATTCGAAATCGACTGGCAATTTTAAAGATGTCAAGCAAGCAGTAATTGGTACAATTTGCGGTGTTATAGCAGAAGAAAATAGAACGTTTTTCAATTCAGTTGCCAGTCGATTAGTCGCCTTCGATCAACAAGAGATTAAATTGAAGTCCCGTTTACACGGTCGATTAAGTTGAAAGTGACGTCAATTCAACTGAATCGAACGCAAATCGACTAAGTGTAAACGCCCCATAACATGTAAATGTGCACATTCCGTAACAAGGGAAGACAAAACAAACAATATTAGGGATTACCTCAAAAATGATACAAGGAAGAACAACAGAAAGGGAAAACAAAATTACAAAAAGAAATAAAAGAAATAACAAAACATAAAACGAAAAACATATATAATAGAAGAAAAGAACACACAAGAGTAAGACTAGATAGCATTTAAACAAAAATGAAGCAAATAATAAATAAGGTAAGTGCAGGTAAATACGACATGTTAAGGGTGTTGGATTTTTTATGGCCTTAATTTTCATGAAACACAAAGAACAAGACATGTGCGTTGCAGAGTAGCCTTTTCTGCATGTAGGAAAAAAATGTGGTAATGATGCACTCACTTCTATTTTGTACCCACGGTAAAAGAAAACAGTGTTACAAAGTGGATTATTTACCAACACATGCAGGTAATCAAGCCAAGTCTAGGATACTACTAGAAACCTGTAATAAATATTGCAACTGCTCACATCGTCTGTATTATAAAATTTAAATATTACTACATAACATGGCTGAAGCAAAAAATAGAATAACCAAAGTGCAAGATGAAGATAAAAAGATAAAATGTGAAAACGATAAACTCCAAACATGAAATGAAGTTCCAAACTGAAAAGTTTTACTCCATAAGAAGATAAAAAAACAGTGTCACTGTACTGTGACTTAAAAAAAACTACACTGATATTACATGGAACATGTGGGACAACTGAAAACATCTTGTCTTTTCGGTAGTTCTGCAAAAACCCTGGCATATTTCGCTGCACCATGCTTAGTATTGATTTATAGTAGCCATGGAATCACAAATACTGAAATTACACTTACAAAACAGTGTTTCTAGACGGACACGAAATAAGGTATATATTGCTGTAAACAATTGGCAAGTTCTGAGTTAGCACGATACTAATAACGGATTCTTACCTCTATTGAAATAATAACGTCCTTCCACGGAACCTTCCTGAAGCAAACGACACTACATGGCGTGTTGGTCTCAGTGCTGTCTCCTGGAGTATTCGTCAAATTGGACTTGTCCAAGACCGTGACACATATTGGAGGCTCATTCTAGCAGATTTCGTCGGAAACGTCCCAGCACTGAACACTTGGCGTATTTAGCTGCACTGGCGTATATACCTTCAGTTACCTTAGAATTCTATTAATAAACAAAGAAAGATTCCTGGGCTTACTTTATGCATTTAGTTTTAGTTTTAATTATGTATTATTACTCTTTGTTAATTGTGATCATTCAGTGCGACTACTAGGAAATCTGCCTATAATATTAAGAATGAACTGGAAAAAAAGAATAAAATAATTCTGCACTGTCTTTCGTCTATATAGTTTTTTTTTACTATTAACTTTTCTATTTTAGTTTTCTTTTTCAGGTGGTAGTAGAGGTAGAGGAAGTAGCTTTGAAGAATACAACAATGAAAAATTTTAATGCATGGCTAATGCGAAAGAAGAATAATTTATCTCATGTATTAATAGTGTGTATTCTATTACAGGATTTCCATTTTTGTACTAAAATAAATAAATGAACAATCAATATATATATATATATGTGTGTGTGTGTGTACGCTTCCTTTCGGAGTTATAGGCTGCCAAAAACATGAAAAATCAACTTTGAAGGTCCACAGCTCCAAAACTATGGGACTTACCGTAGTTGGGTCAAGACTTCACTGAGAAACTAATTTTTGCCCTATCCAAATATCGATGTTTCAGAATCCTGCACTACTTCCGCAGCAATTTTTATAGAGGTAGTTGAGTGCTTCAAATTATATGCTCGTAGCCAAATGACATCTATAAAAATTGTTTCGTGAGTACATTAGGATTCTGAAACATCGATATTTGGATAGGGCAAATTAGCTCCTCAGTGAAGTCTTGACCTGACTACGGTAGGTCCCGTAGTTTTGGAGCTATGGGCCTTTAAATTTCACTTTTTCATGTTATTGGCAGCCTATGACTCCGAAAGGAAGAATTTGTGCATCCAAGTTGGTCTATACTTTTAGTCTTATCTTGGAGTCAGGAAACTATATATATATATATATATATGCTATTGAGGAATGGACAGATGGGTAGCCAAATAGAGAGAGAGAGAATGAAATAAAAATAAAAAAAAAGAAATCGGAAAGGCAGAGTTATATAAAAGGCCTTACTTTCTTACTACGCGTATGAAATATTTTCTGGAGGGGTTCCCGAGTTATTTGTCATCAAAGTGAGAATCCCGATTTAGTTACTAATATATTCCTAGTTAGTAGAAGGATTAGGGAGAAATACATGAAGCAAACCTGTAAAATGTTAAATAAATATAAGGTAGTTCTATAAAATCTGATACTTAAAATAATATCTGATAGTATGGTATAATAAAGATGTACTAAAATCATTTTTCACTCAATTCGGAAACTCATTTTTTCTATAGACGGCTTTAAATGTGAGTTACAAGTAGCGTGTGGGTAAAGAAGTGTGTGTGTGTGTGTGTGTGTGTCACCGTTAAGAACAGAAACAACAATACAATCTACTATTCCCTGTTCGGCCTAAGCTCTAAACTGCGATAAACAAAGCCACGTGAAACTAAATCTCGCTGATTTGCTGTTGGCCTACTGACGCTTGTACTCCTTCGCAAAATAGTTCATATGATTTGATTATTGCTTCTACTATGAATCTCCATATAAAACTAATATATTATTATAAATGGCAAAAATATAATACGGATTATCTAATGATACTGCAATCGAGTGTGGTTAATGAAACAATAGAAATAAACACTAAGCATGCGCAGTAATTATGCTGTCAATTCAACTGTGAAGGCGTGTTCTGTTTTTAAAGTCTGAAAGATGGCTGGCATGAATCCCGGTTCCGCGAGTGTTGTGGTGAAACACCAACAAGGTAAACCTTTACTCGCTAAGCAACAATTGTTTACCAGCGAAATTCATTTTTTTAATCTTTCGAGTTTTTTCTTTCTTTTCTGCTGCTGCTGTAAGTATCTGGACAACACGAGACAGTATTGTCAAAATGCACGTGTATAATTTGCTCCTCCCCGTGGGGAGTGGGAGTGATACATTACTTGCCAGTCGTAATTTGACAAGCGGAAGGATACAAATACTTTGTTTATCGGAGTTTAGAGCTTACGCTGAACAGGGAATAGTTAACATATTTTGCTACATACAGGATGGGCAGAAAGTCGCTTTCTTTAATATATGAACAAGTGAAAAGGAAACTGTTCAAACTGTCTCCCACAAGGTACAATGCATAAGGTACATCTCTTTAGCACTGATTTACAAATATCATGACAGAATCGAAGATTGGCATCCAATCTCTCAGACGATCTGTAGCTGTTTCAAGTAATCCAAATCCTGCGGTTGTCTAGAAGGTTGTCCAAACACCTCATCTTTGACAATATCCTACGTGGAGAAGTCGTGGTGTGAGGTTGTATGAGAGGGAAGCCAAGTTGTCGTTGTACGACGACTAATCCATTCATCGAAATATTGATGCAAGAAATCTCTCACAATAACACCAAATTGTCCATCGTGTTGTCACGTGAATTGAATCTTTCCGTAAAGAGGTTTTTTCAAGTTCTGGAATGACAACTTTCTGCAACATCTGAACGTATATGTCTCTAGTAACGGTTCCTACAAAAAAAATCCTAGAACACAACCACGCCAAATACCACCCCAAACAGTGATACCAGGAACATTTAATTCTTCTAACACAATATCGTGCGGATTAGTATCACTCTAATAAATACAGTTGAGTCTGTTAATGCGACTATTCTTCTTCAATGAGGCCTCATCTATCCAGAAAATTCATTTCCAGAAGTTTCTGTTAGCTTCGTTAAAAATAAGTGACCACTTACAGATAAAAATACGATAGACTTTCAATTTACGTGAATTCAACGTTCAAACTTGTAAGTAGCACATTTATAACTAGTGTGTGTAATAGATTAAAAAAGATGGAAGATAAAACCTGCTTCTTGGACGCTGAATTCATATCAAAAAGCATATATTTTCTATCCCTTAATTTTTTGTTCTATGACGATAAGTTAAAGACGGAAATCGTTAATTTCAACCACTTCTGGTTTGAACAGAAGGTTAATGAAGAAGATGAAACCTATTCTTGGGACGCTGAATCGATGGCAAAAAACCTCTTCTCGATATATCTTACAGTTTTTTACTCTACGGAAATCAGTATCGAAACCTGAAGTAGTCGTAAATTTTAACCTCTTCCAGTTTTGGTCGAGTCTTGCGGGTATTTATGATATGTTCTCTTGACACCCTGAGTCGATTGCACAAAACCACTTGTGGGTATTTATTATCTTTTTTTTTTTTTTTACTATGGCGATAAATGTTGAAACAAGAAATGGCTAATTTGAATCATTTTCGGATTGAATAGAAGACTAATACAGAAAATGGAACCTATTCTTGGGACAATGAATCGTTTGCAAAAAATTACATCTCTATATTTTTCATTTTTGCTTTGTAGATATTAGTACTGAAACCGGATATAGAGTTTAATATTAAATTTGAACCACTTCTAATTTTGGTAGAGTATTCGGGTTATTCATGGTACACTCATGCCCAAAATGATTGTCGCATATCTGTAACTGTCTTCTTGTAAGAATAGAATTTGATAATGATTTTGCAGGGTACTTTTAATACTGATACTACGTGTATAATCGGGAAATGTATATGTATGATAAATTTCATAGGAAAAGAATTACAAATACGAAAATTAGAATGAATAAAACAAAATGTTGCTAAATGAACAAGAAAATTTTATTTTCGTTTTATTGTTTTTATTTACTCCTCTTTTGACGTGAAATTTGCCACATGCATGTCTTTGCCGATTATACACATACTAACATTATAAGAAATACCGGGCGATATCGTTATCAAATTATATTTATTTATTGAAACAGAAACAGGTATTATACCCAATTACAGTGCTAATCTTTCATGAAATAATATATTTACAATTTTCCTTTTAAGCCTTGTGAGGCAATCAGCATAAATCTCTATATTATTTGTCATTTTTAAGAGTCTGTTGTAGGTTGCACTAATCCTCCATGTTGGCGACTTATTTAGGATATTCGTCCTTGCTTTTGCACAATGAAAGAAGTTATAGTTTTCTGGACGTGTTTTTCTACCTGGTACATTTATTTGAAAGCTCGGGAGCAATTCGTTGCAGTCTAGCTTATTATTAAGTATCTTGTATAAAAATATCATGTCAGATAACGTTCTTCTTTGTTTGAGGGTTAGAGTTTCAAAATTCCTATTTAATGAATTAGAGTTTTCAGTTCTTGGGAAAATGTTTGTTTCCTTATATACAAGGTATCTAAAAAATTTGGACTGGATTTTTTCTATTTTTAGTGAGTTAATTTTTGTATCTGGGTTCCATACAGGCGTCGCATATTCGACTTTGGATCGAACGTAAGTTTGATACAATTTTTGAAGCGTGGCAGGTTTACGAAACTCCCTACTAATTCTTAAAATAAACCCAAGATTTCTGTTCGCTTCATTTATTATGGTATCAATATGAGGTTCAAATGTAAATTTCGTATCATACATTACTCCTAAATCATTGACAGTACTTACAACGGGTAGTTGAGTCTCATTAATTGAATATTTAAATTGCACTGGTTTTTTACGTTTTGTAATACTCATGATTTTACATTTACTAATATTTACAGTCAATAAATTACTTTGACACCATTTCACTACTGAATTTATATCTTGTTAAAATTGATTACAGTCATTTATGGAATTTATACATCTAAAAAGTTTGAGATCATCGGCATACAACAATTTGTGGGAATACGTTATACATCTAGGAAGATCATTTATAAATATTACAAATAGTAGAGGACCTAAATTTGACCCTTGCGGAACACCCGATAGTTGCAAGTATTCGGTTGATTTGTATCCCTTATATACAACGAACTGCCTTCGGTCTCTCAAATACGACTCAAACAGCCCAATTAACTCTGCGGAGAAGTTAAATTGACGATGTTTCTCTATTAGTACCCTGTGATTTACTCTATCAAATGCTTTCGCAAAATCGGTGTAGATAATATCTACTTGACCACCTTGATCTAGGGTGCTTGCTATAAAATTGTTAAGAATACTGAGGTTTGTGACTGTCGATCTACCCTGGACGAAACCATGCTGGTATTCTGAAATTGTTAGTTTTATGTGATTTTCAATCCGTTTATAAATAATAGATTCAAACACTTTAGCAAAAGTACTCAATATTGATACAGGCCTATAATTTTGAATATCTTTACCATTATTAGACTTAGGAATGAGACAGACTTTTGATATTTTCCATTTACTGGGGAATTTACAAGTAGAAATAATTAGGTTGAATAAAATATAGAGTGGAAGTAGAAAGTGTTCTTCACATCCCTTTATTATATAATCTGGAATACCATCAGGTTCTATCGTTCCTTTCCCCTTCAGTTTTCTTATTGCCTTTTTAATTTCAGTCATCTCAATTTTTAGAATCCTTAATTTCTCCAGTGTCTCATATGAGCTGTTACTATTACTACTGCTATCCATGATATCTTCGTTATTATAGACTGACTGAAAATATGTAGCAAATGAATTTGCAATATCGTCATTACTAACTAATTCTCGGCTATTGTATGTCAGCGTGTTACAATTAAGGTGTTGGGTCTTAGTTTTAACAAAAGTCCAGAGCTGGGAAGGATCAGTTTGTAACGTGTTTTCTGTATTCGCAACAAAGTTATGCTGTTCTAATTTCTTTTTTAAGTTCATTTCGTAACTTTTTAAATTCATGGAAGTGATAAGCTATATTTCTCCAATTGTGCTTAATTGCCCTGTGGTGATGGGCTTTTGTTTTTATTTCCCTAATTATATTCTTAGTAAACCAAAACGGATACTTTCTATTTACCTCTTTCTTGAGAGGAATACACTTATCAAAAATATTACATATTGTATTATAAAATGATTCTATAGCCGTGACAACCTCAGAATAACAGCTAAGGAATGTCCAGTCAATATCTTGAAGTTCAAAATAGAGTTGCCTAAAATTAGCTTTTCTAAAATTATATGTGCTGATATTACTTTTTTTGTTTAAACCTAATAATTTGCTTAATTTCACTGTTATGGATAATGCTGGGTGGTACCCATCCTCCTTAACTAAAGGAAATATGTCCCTAGTGACTATTACGCTGTCTAAGTTCGAAAGTACTAAATCTAAAGTTTTTCCAAGATTATTCCTAATATTATTAAAAGATGCTATATTGTACAACAACATAAAATTTTGCAAGCATTGATATTTGGCTGAGGTATTCAGAAAATTAAAATCTGGGCCTGTGATTTCTGGTAAGTTAAAATCACCAAATAAGAGGATAGTGCAACCTGGCTGACATTTTGACTCTATACTTTGAAATACCTCTTCATATTGCTCTACCTTTGAATTAGGTACAAAATATACAATACAAACATACATGGTCATTTTATCAGTTGTAATCTTTGTTAATATACAATCTGTACGTATTTCAGAGCAGTCTATAGCAAATATTTTATATTTTTCAGCACAGCTAGTAACACTCCCCCTCTCCTTTGTTTCCCTGTTTCTTTTAGATTTCTATCACATCTAAACACTGAATATCTGTCATCAAAGATTTCCGTGTCATAGTTGTCGCTTTTCAGCCAGGTTTCACTTATTCCAATTATATCGTAGTTTGATGACAAGATATTACAATAGAAATTGTACGTTTTGGTCCTCACCCCTCTTGCATTTTGATAAAAGATATTTAGGAGTGTGTTGGTGTCTTTTCTTTGTCCCTTGGTATTTTCAACTTTCACTTCTTGCAAGTGACCAGATATTTCATGCTTTACTTCCTTACCATTGCTTAGGTCCTCTCTTTGTCAGGGCATCACCTTCCCCCCTCGGCCTCTTGTAGCTGTTAATCTTGTGTTTCTCCTGCATAGTTGAGGAAATGACGCATCATCACCTGTCCTTGAACGATGATCCATTTGCATTGTTTCCAACTCACTTGAACCACCTTGTAAAGAAAGTTCACTCTGATCACACACATCACTAACACTTCCGAGCTCTTCTAACACAAATGGTTTATTATCAATGTACACTTTATCAAATCTTAAGAAAGCACGCTTACCTTCTTCTCTGGCTTTTTTCATGTGCACCGTCAGTTTCTTTCTCACTTCACGAACACGCGCGGAAAAGTCCTCAAATATTATAGTGGGAGTCCCTTTTGCCTTATACGCACTTCTTAAAATCTCTAACTTCCGTTTATATGAGAGAAATTTCACAATAATGGGCCTGTTCCTGCCTCTGCCTAGTCTATGTGCTCGCTCAATATCTTGTTCCGAAAGTTCAATTTCGAGGCGTTCTTGAACAAACTGTCTCACTGCATTCTCACAATCCTCCCAAGTTTCATTGTTCTTCCCTTGCAAGTTTGTAAAAATTAGATTGTTCCGTAGCGAAAAATTCTCAAGCCTATCTATTGTATTTTGATTCATTACAATTTCTGCCCTAAGTCTTTTGTTCTCCTCTTTCACCTCTCTTAACTCACTCAGCACACCTTCTAACCGTTTACAAAATTCAGCATTACTCTTGCACAGGTCATTCATCTTCCTTTCCATTGTCTCCAGTTTTGCGAACACATCCTCCAAGGTTCGGGGCCCAGGGTTGGTCTCTAAACCAGCTATGACTAGCAGAATTGAGACAACTACTCCTACAAAGAATAAATTAACGTTACTTCGGAAATGTATGCTATGGGGATGGCAACACTTCACACGCAACCTCGCATTAAAGAGTCCAACACTAATTCACCAATATTCAAGCGACACCCCCATGATTTCACGCTTCACCGATTCCTGGAGCACCTACAAACACGTCTTACTTCAGCGACACCTAAGTATGTATATTACTATAACAACATATTTATAGACATGCGACAATAATTTTGGACTTGAGTGTACATTGCCTTGAGATGGTGAATCGTTTTCAAGAAGCCACTCCTCTCTACCTGCTATTATTTTCGCTCTGTGGCGATAATTCGTTGAAACCGGAAGTGATTAATTTGAATCACTTTCGGTTTGAATAGAGAGTTAACGAAGGAGATGAAACCTATTCTCGGGACGCTGAATCGATTATACAAAACCACATCTCGATGTCTCTAACCGTTTTTATTCTGATAGTCTACCTGTCAACGGACTGACAAAGTCGTTCTAGACTTCCGACCTTTATTCATAGCATAGTTTGGAAGTCTAAGTTGGACAACTGTTTTGTTTTGAGGCATTTATCAAATGTCAGAAATGGCTGATCTAATATGATCAAAGACCTAACCATAGGTGTGGTTAAGTGCTCCCCCGATGGATGTGGGGGGGGGGCTCTCCTCCACTTCATCAGCTTACACCTCAGCAAGAGGACTGATCAAACGGTTATGTATCGATTGACAAAGAAAAAAAAACTGATATTAAATTGAGAGTGCTGACTGAATTTATCATCCCAATAAAAATGAACTATATTTTGGGCTTTGAAGCATTGATCAAACGTCCGAAATAGCTTATCAAATCTGATTAAACAAAGGCGTAACGATTGTTATTGTCAAATGTTTAGTCTTCTGGATTTAGTGGATTGCCCCCGAACTTCGCCGCCTCATATCTAGGCAAGGAGGATCAATTTAACATTGATCTATCGATTGGGAGGGGAAAAAGTTGACAGTAAATAGAGAAGCTTGTGTGATGACTGGTATTAACCAGTTGGACGAGTTGAGACAGAATTCTATAGACAAAATACGAGACGAGATAGGCCATTTCCAACAGAGAAATACACTCTTCTAGGCAAGACAGCTCTTTCACGACATTTTCGAGACGAGACCATCCCAAATCAGATCTCGACGACAACAGTAGTTTAAACATTTCATCACGTCGAACGTTCGATCTTAGTTTGGTCAGATTTATTTAACAATTTGCAGCGTTTAATAGACCTTAATGATAGAAATATACGCTAGTTTTAGTAACTCCGCTTTAGGACATGTTAGCTCTACTTTACAGCAGATTAAAAATTTCTCGATGTCATTAGTTTCACTAGAAGCATTCAATCGGCACCAAAACAGGAGATATAAAGTGTTTATTGAGCTGAGCGAAGCGAAGTTCTTATACTCGGGTTAGCCGTTTGGTTGCCCGCGAACTCCTCCTAGACCGTTTGGCCGATCTCAACCAAACTTAGCACGCTGATAGAGTATGTCGTGCTGAGTGACAACATAGGTCGAAATAAAAAATCCGATGTACCATCGAGGAATAATCACCGAAAAACGCTTCCTCCTAGACCGTTTGGCCGATCTCAAGAAAACTTAGCACACTGATAGAGTATGTCGTGCTGAGTGACAACATAGGTCGAAATAAAAAATCCGATGTACCATTGAGGAATAATCACCGAAAAACGCTTCCTCCTAGACCGTTTGGCCGATCTCAACCAAACTTAGCACGCTGATAGAGTATGTTATGCTGAGTGACAACATAGGTCGAAATGAAATATCCGATGTACCATCGAGGAATAATCACCGAAAAACGCTTTTTCCTAGACCGTTTGGCCGATCTCAACCAAACTTAGCACGCTGATAGAGTATGTCGTGCTGAGTGACAACATAGGTCGAAATAAAAAATCCGATGTACCATCGAGGAATAATCACCGAAAAACGCTTCCTCCTAGACCGTTTGGCCGATCTCAACCAAACTTAGCACGCTGATAGAGTATGTTGTGCTGAGTGACAACATAGGTCGGAATCAAAAATCCGATGTACCATCGAGGAATAATAACCGAAAAACGCTTCCTCCTAGACCGTTTGGCCGATCTCAACCAAACTTAGCACGCTGATAGAGTATGTCGTGCTGAGTGACAACATAGGTCGAAATAAAAAAATCCGATGTACCATCGAGGAATAATCACCGAAAAACGCTTGCATAGACTTAACATGGGGAAAAAGTTTTCACGCGATTTTTTTGTGAACAATTAAAAATGGCATTTATTATTGCATAATGGCCAGGAATGATTACGTAGTTTAAGCTCGCTCAGCTCATTTCATTGCAATCGGGTACATCCATTGCATTCCTAGTTTATTTAGATTTAATCGATCATTTCCAGTGTTTCGTTGATTTAATAGGCAGAATTTAATCTACATTACCTTAAGAAAAGTGTTAAACACATACCAGCTATTCCCTCTCTCATTACAATAAATTCATCAATTCTCAATATCAATTGTTTGATCTTTGTTCGATCAGATTAGTTAACGGTTTCCAGCGTTTTATCGGCTATGAGCCCCCTTTTCTACCCTTTATATCTATTAGTAAATTCGATCAAACGTTAGAAGTTATTGATCAAACCTAATCAAACGAAGATCAAGTTATTAGTACCGAGAAATATCGAATCTGGGGTAAAGGGGAAGCTAGAATATAGGTAGCCCCTTACAAAAACAGCTTATATTTATATTAATAAATTTGATCAAATGTTGAAATTGTTGATTATATTTGATCAAACGATTGACATAATAGTGTCGAATCGGAGATGGATTAGGGACTATCCCCTATTTTATCTCCTATCCCTCTTTTGGTAAAGTTAATCAAACGTTGGAAATTGTTAACCAAACCTGATCAAACGAAGATCAAAGGATTAGTATCGAGAAATTTTGAATCTGGAGTAAAGGGAGGGGGCTAGCGTGTAGTTAGCGCCTACTGAAACTAGCTTATATTTATGTTAGTGAAGTCGATCTAATGTTGACAAGTGTTGATCATATCTGTCTGATCAAATACGAGTTTCGTAAATGTTGAATCGGAGCTCTACAGGGCCTGGCTCCTCTTTTCTAACGTTTATAGCTTTATTAGTAAAGTCGACCAAGCCTAATGAAACGAAGATCAAATGATTAGCACCAAGAAATTTCGAAATTGTCGTAGAACGGGGGCTAGAGTGTAGTTAGCCCACCACTAAAAGTAACTTATATTTATGTTAATAAAGCTGATCAAACGTTAGAAACTGTTGATCATTCCTGATCAAACGATGATTAAATGATAGACATAATCAAGTGTTAAATCGGAGGTGTAAGAGCCCTAGACCTCCTTTTCTGACCTTTCTAGCTCTGTTAGTAAAGTTGATCAAAATGTTATTGATCATACCCGATTCAACGGTTGACGCGAAAACAATTTAGTGTTGTGCTACTTTGACAAAGGAACAGTAATAATAATAATAATAATAATAATAATAATAATAATAATAATAATAATAATAATAATAATAATAATAATAATATCCACTCCATAGCATATAGTACTTCGTATACGAGGGTCACTACGAAAGTTTTGAGATACGCATTGTTGTGGCACAGTATTTGAATTCCAACAATTGCGTTCGGTAGTGGTATCCAGAGCAAAGAAGCGAAGCAAGTTTCAACTCGCCTCGCTTATCGGCATGGCCGTATCGCCTTCACTTGTTTCTTGATGTGAGCAGTATTCGGCTGTCTAGAATAGAGCTCGAAAGGGAACATTTTCGGTTAATGATCCTTTACGATTTCAAAAGTTTGAACAAGACACAAAGCCTTGACCGTTTGCAGGAGGCATTTGACGACCTTGCTCCTTCCCGTGCTACAATTTTTCGGTGGTTTGGTGAATTCAGAAGAGGCCGGATATCGCTTAAAGATGAAAAGAGAGCTGACACGACCGGCAACAGCTGTGTCAGATGAAAACATTGCCGTGTGGAACAAATGATTCGAGAAAATCCTCGAACAACTTTCAAGGACATTGAATCTACAGTGGACATTGGATCGCCAGCAGTAACCAAAATTCTTCATGATAATCTTCGGCTCAGGAAGGTTTCATCTCGTTGGGTGCCTCACACTTGACTGAACAGCAGAAGCGCATGCGTGTGGAATGGTGTGAAGAAATGCTTGCAAGATTTGATTAAGGCAATTCTCGGCGCGTCTCTGACATTGTTAGTGGTGATGAGACTTGGATCTATCAATTTGACCCTGCAAATAAACGCCAGTCTACAGTTTGGATCTTTCCAGACGAAAATCCACCCACGAAAGTGAAGCGACCGCGAAGTGTGGGGAAGAAGATGGTCGCAATTTTCTTCTCCAAATCTGGCCGTGTTGCAACTGTTCCATTTGAAGAACAAAGGACTGTTATTGCTCAGTAGTACACCACTGTTTGCCTAACAAAAGTGTTCCAGAAGCTTCGGGAACGGCGTCCAAGAACTGGATTGCGTGGGATCCTGCTTCATCATGCCAACGCGTCCGCACACACGGCCAACCTCACAATTCAGTTTTAGAATCTACGGAGGTCAAACTTATGACTCATCCGCCGTATAGCCCTGACCTGGCCCCGTGTGATTTTTTCTGTTCCCCAGGATCAAAGATCGCATGTGTGGGAAGAGATTTTGCAACCCTGAAGAAGCTGTAGTAGCTTACGAGAATGAACTTTGAACACTTGAAGAAAAAGACTGGCAACACTGCTTCCAAAAGTGGTTTTCGAGGATGCAAAAGTGTGTACAGTGTAATGGTGAATACTTTGAGGAAATCTAAGTGTTAAATTGATTTTAAGTATGTAAGTTATTTCACATCTCAAAACTTTCGTAGTGACCCTTGTATGTTAAACAGCAATCGCTACCTTTTACATGGCAACAGATCAATTCGAATTAAAACAATGTTGGACTCAGTATCGTAGAAATAAGTTCTATTTCCGTACTTACCTTTATAGAAAAACTGGAAGATTTAGAAATTTATATAATTTCCAATTTCAATTCTGATTCTCTTGGATCAAAAACTGTAATAGATCGAGCGTATGGATTCAGTGTGTGAAGAACAGGTTTCGGTTCCATCTTAGACATTAACCCTTTATTGCTTAGTCAACCGAAAATGTAGGGGGGGGGGCGGTGAAAGTTAGCAGGGGCCCGATCCAAAAATATTAGAGTTCATCACCATATTATAGTTCATTTGCAAGCCTACTGTGAACATTTTAGAGGAGGCTAGTAAAAATTTAGGGGGGGGGGCGGCCCCCTAGACCCCTTTGGATACGGGCCTGGTTCTTGGTATACAGTAAAAGCTCTTTATTCGCGGAGTATATGTTCCATAAATATGTCGCGAATACAGAAACCGTGAATACGGAATGGTAATTTATATGGGATTATAGGGGATACGTTCCTAGGTGAAAAAATAAAAAAGCAAATACATATATAAAAAAATCAATTTACTGTAATTGAAGTTTTTGACCATATTGATTAATTATTATCTTCAGGCTTAGGCAATGGTTTGAAGAATTTTGTAATTTTTTCTTGCTTGGCAGTTTTTAAAAGCTCCTTCAGTTCAGACTGATATTCAGCAGTGGCATTAGCAATTTGCCTCTTAAAAGTAAGACTTCGTTCCATAGGCGGATCCATTTTCATAAAGAAATCACAAAGCTCATTTGCCATTCTTAAACTTTCACTAAGATTTTTCAAATTAAATGTCACGTTTCCAGTGCTTGTTGAAGCCTCTTCTTCAATGGGCTGTGAATTTAACATTTCCTCCAAGTCGGTTTCAGTCAGATCTTCATCTTGGCGATTCAAGCAATTCCTGAATGTCACTTGATTCTATCTGTTTTATGTGTGTGGCTTCAGCTTTTCCAATGATTCTTTTATGTTTACGATGCATTTTGCTATGTCAAATTTCTTCCAGCATTCCATAACATTCGTATCAGGATTACATTCCATATTATCTAATACGATTTTGAAGGTTCGTCTAATGTAATAGAGCTTAAAGGCCTGGATTATTCATTGGTCCATAGGTTGAAGCAAAGCCGTCGTGTTGGGAGGTAAAAATGTCACTTTTATATTTGGATGCATAGTTTCAAGTTCGCGAGGATGACCTGGTGCATTGTCCAAAACTAGAACTGCTTTAAAATCTAAATTCTGTTTTTTTTTTTTTTTTTTTTTTTTTTAATAAGTTTCAACTTCAGAAACAAAACAATTCCGGAACCAGTCACAAAAATTAGCGCTTGTAACCCACGCTTTCTTATTAGCGCGCCAAAACACTGGTAGGTCGTCCTTGTTTTGATTTTTTAAAGCCCGAGGATTTAACGATCTGTAAAGCATCAGTGGTTTAATGACATAATCTCCAGATGCATTAGAACATAGCAGCAGTGTAACTCTATCCTTTGCTGCCTTAAATCCAGGAGCAGGGTTTTCGCTCTTAGAAATGAATGTTTTGTTTGGCATTCTCTTCCAAAACAGTGCAGTTTCGTCTGTGTTAAATACTTGCTCAGGTTTGTATCCTCCATCAGCTACTAAGTTTGCAAATTCTTCTGGATATCGTTCTGCTGCAGCAGTGTCTGCAGATGCAGCTTCTCCAACGATTTTAATGTTATGCAATGATTGTCTCACCTTAAATTTATTGAACCAACATTCCGATGCTTGAATTCCTCCATCTGTACATTCACCACTACAAGTTCATGGTGAATCAGGTTCTATAAAATGAGCGTAAAGACGCTTTGCCTTCTCCCGGACCATTGGACCATTCAGGGGCACCCTTTTTTGGTTGCGGTCTTCGATCCATAATGACAACGCCACTTCCATTTTTTCTATTCCTGGATCACGAACAATTTTCGCTGACAGTGAAGTTGAAGCTACAGACGACCTTATTTTATCTTCGGATTTTTTTATCGATCTTACAGTTGATTCGTTGACATTGAATGAGCGTGATATGGATGCAAACGATTCTCCAAGGCGTAAACGATCAAGCATTTCTATTTTCACTTTAAGCGGTAACACAGATTTTTTTCGTGTCGAAACTCGTTTCTCATTTTTTTTTTTAAGTTGACATTACTGTATAAATTAGGGAGACAGCGGTAGAGACGTGTTAGTCGATCACAATTTTTGTAACGAATGGAAAGACGAAACAATAAAACACGCAAAGCGGCTCTTACCAAAGGACGGAACGTCTAATAATGTGGCGGCATTTAAAAATATACTTTATTCATTGAGTAATAAGGTTGCTTTCATTCTGTTTGTTTACATTCTCAAAAATGCCGATCGCGGCGAAGGCGGCTTATGTCAAAGTTCGAACCAATGCAGCGGCGATATCATTTAACAACATACTTTAGGCAAAGTTGTAATAAGGTCTATTTTACATTTAGTCCATTTGACGGCGTTTACAAAGGATATTGGGTTGGATACCTATTGGAATCCTTTTTATTATTATGTATGTACGTACGGATTAGATCCGTGAATAAAGAAATCTTTAGCCGCGAATATAGGAATTGGGTCGCATTTTTTTAATCCGCGAATAGTGAAAACGCGAATGAAGGAAGCGCAAATAAGGAGCTTTTACTGTATAAGAATAATGCCAAATTCAAGTTGGAAAAATGTAAATTTGTCCATTTGTGTACATCTAAGTTGCTGTTTCATCTTTGATATAAGGAAGTTATAAAAAATAGTAAACAAACGATGGAACCAAAGTCTTATTTCTTTCATTAATTAATTAAACAGGTTTGTGAAGTTAATAGTAAAAAACAAACTAATAAGGCTTATGACCTTTCACGAGAAAGGGAAAGAATGTGGTATGAAATTAATACTACAACTTAACACTATTAAGTGATTATGAAACTGTATGAAAGAAAAATAAAATTCAAGCCAGTTTCTAAATACTGAAATTAAAAATAAGTTATTGTTACTAAACTAGAGTATAATAGTATTCTTCTAAGTAAACATGAGTATAACTGAAATGAGTACAGTTAATATCACCTCCATTACTGAACCATGTTCATAAAGTAATTGAGAAAAAACAATTCTGAACTTAACAAAACTACAAAAAGAAAAAAAAAGTTTTTTTTTTGAAACCGTTCTAATGGACGAGATGCAAGTAAAATTGCAGGTGCTCAGACATTCGTATGACAGAGGTAGGTCCGTTGCACAGAGATATTATGTCTGCGTATTTGTCTTGGGCGACTTTTAGCTTTCACAAGTTAAAGTTTCCGACCTTATAAACTTTAACGTTCTTCTTGAGGCGCTTAAGTTAAAGTTCATTGTAGTCTAATTGTAGATGGACCAGTTCTCGGTGGTGACGTAACTACTGGGGACGGGCAAACGGGGCTTGTGCCACGGTCGCTAGATTGGGGGGCGCAAAACTGGGCAAATATTTATTTTCATTATAAGGCAAGGGAAGGAGTTTTAGCAAACTAAAGATCATAAAAAAGTACCTCAGAAACTTAACAGGGCAACGACGACTCATATTCATAGAACATAAATTAGCTTCAAAGCTATCTTTTGAAGACATTGTAAGAACCTTTGCAGCCAAAAGAGCTCGCAAAGTTAAATTTTAGTTCCAGCTTTATGTGTTTTCATTTAAGTTACATTGATTTAAAGAAATTTACAAAATGTCCGAGTATAATACTTGAGACAACAGCTTGACTGTTTGTCATAATTAAGTATCCTGTCCTAAAGCAACATACTTCTGATTTATTCTACACATATCTTCCCTCTCGAGACAAAGAGGCGCATATCATTTTTTCAACTTTTCTAGGAGAGAAGTTTAAAGATTTTATCACATTTTTTTTTCTGGTTCATTTCAAATAAAAAATTTCTTCCATTTTAGAAAAAGGGAAGGAACTTAAAATGCTAACTGCATTGCCTCGCTGAATTGCTAGACTATTGTGTTGAAATAAAAAAATATCACAATTTATTGTATCGTGTTCCGTTAAAATTTAATTTGATCTCTTAAGTTCTATACCTGAACCGAAAGAAATCAAACTATTTAAAAAAAAAGACGATAGAATAAATAATGAGAAAAGGTTTAAACTTGTCCCCTGGAAAAGTTAAGAAAATGAGATACGCCCTTTTGTCTCGAGAGGGACGATATGTACATTCCGATATAATTCCAGAAACATAGGGGTTTGCAGTTACTATAATAAGGCTATAAGAATGTCAAGTATACTACTCTTAGATCATTTGGCAAGTGCTTTATCTTGTACTAAAAATTAAATTATGTACTGCAATTTTGAAATCGAGCTTTACCACATAAATAAAAAAAAGGAGAATTACTGTGTAATGCCAATGTTGAGGAGAATTATGTGTAGTTGAGGAGCGCTTTGGTTTGGTTGGTCAGGAAGGCTGGGAGATAAGGCAAGTTCTTGTCCCGGGTGATAAGTTGCCTAGTTGTGTTGCTGGATGTCGGTGACCTCTTAAAAACTCTTATTTCCAGGGGCGAATCCGGGATATGATCAAGGGAGAGGCTAAACCATATTTTGTCGTTTTATCCAGTGTAAAGCAGGATCTAAGTCCATTTTATCCAGTGTATACCTGAGCGTCAAGGGGGGAGGCTTAGCCACTATAGCCCCCCTTGGATCCGCCACTGTACGGCTTACTTATTTTGCGTTACTCCCCTCTGATTCTCGAATTTGTAGAATTCTAAGTTCTTTGGAGAACTGCTTGAAGCTGGGGAAGTCACTATGCTGTAGTTCCACTACCTCAAAAGGCTGCTTTCTACGAAAGAGCTTGATCACAGGGACCAGTTGTGAAGGCACATAAATATTTCCTGCTTACTTAAACAGCATATTAAAACAAATTACACATTAAGGTGAACACACACGCACAAATAGAAAGTCTTTTGAGATACGACTCTGTGTGAACAATGGAAACTTATCTTAGTTTTTCTTGCAAACTGTCGTATCTTCAGTGACGGCAGTTCGAGAGAAATTTAATTCTCTACAATTGAGATATGACGAACATCAAACTGCTTATTCCACATTTACATTTAGGAATTTAGATACCTCTATTAAAGAGAATTATAGAGCTCCTAAAAGGGAATTCGGGGCTGGTCTTAACTCAAAAATCGATTTTTTTTTTAGATACGATACTTTGCAAATAAAGGGACGATATGGGATGAAAATAAATGTTAGAAAGACAAAAGGCATGGTGATTGGAACGAAACGGTCTATGTGAAATATAAAAGTGGGAGAGGAGAAAATAGAACAAGTGAATAGTTTTCGATATCTGGGTAGTATTCTTAGTAATAACATGAAGTGCGAATGTTAAATAAAAGCAATGATAGGAATGGCGAAATAAGCCATTAGAAGGAAGAGAAGTCTGCTTTGTGAGACCAAGAATAAAGAGCTGAGAAAAAGACTCATAAAATGCGTCGTGTGGAGTGTTGTACTGTATGGGGCGGAAACGTGGACATTACGTAAAAGTGATGGAAAACAACTGGAAAACTTCGAAATGTGGGTGTGGAGAAGAATGGAAAGAATTAGTTGGGTCAAGTGGAAAACGAATGAGGGCATTATAAATGGTGGGAGAGAAAAGAATATTTTTAGACATTATTAAGATGTGGTAGAGAAACTCGTTGGGGCATTGGCTACAAAAGAACTCTATCGTGAGTGACGTTTTAGAGGGTATGGTGGCAGGAAAGAGAGGGAGAGGGAGGAGGAGACTACAATTAATGGACGATATAAAAACAGAAAAATCGTATGTGAAGACGAAGAGGTTAGATGAAGGCTGTGGAGCATGGAAGCTTCTTAGCTGCGCCAAGTGACCTTTTTAATAAGAACAGAATACCAATGAAATGATGATGATGGGTCAAATGGGAGACAAACTATTCAAGAATGAAGAAAACAGAGATTGAGCCTCAAAATCTTACTCCGATAGTGAAACATGCTGTAAGATCTATGTTTGTTTGGCGGTCAATGAGTGCTATTTGTGTCGGGAATTTGTGTTTTGTAGAAGGAAGGATGAACCGAAGGAACTATATCAAATATTTTAATTAACAATTTTCGGCAAAGAACTGCAAAAATGAGTCCCAATAATGACTGCATATTTTTGCACGATAATAATCCAAAATAGCACAAGTAATACTAGGAGGAGTAATATCTGTGAGAAACAATGTTCCGGGGGACCACACTTAGTATTCTGGGGGTCACTGCTGATACTATTCTATTTATTATTATATTATAGATGTATTATTTTGATCTGCTCCGGGGGCACTCTCAGATCTCCGGAAGGGGGGGGGCAGTTTGCCCCAAAAAACAGATCTGGAAGAAACACTGGATGTGTATACTATTCATGTACCCAAACAAATTCACACACACACAGTGACCAGATATCAATCCCATAGAGCATTTATGGGAAGGTTTGGACCAAAAATATAAGACACAGGGTTATTTCTAATAAAGCAGATTTCAAAAATGCTTTATTGGAAGAATGTGCCAATATTTCACCTGAAAGTACAGTGAATTTAGTCGTTCCCATTTACAGAAGACTTCAGGCAATTATAGCTGCTAAAAGGAATCCTACAAAGAATTAATCAATTGAAAAGTGATATTATTACTATTAGTTTCTTCAATGTCATGTGTGCGCATACTTTTTCCACATACACTTGTAGAATTACTTTGTTTTTATTTTTTGTTACAGAGATAAAATAGCTTTTATTTGAAAGTTACTTCGTTAATATATTCATACATGTATACACTAATGCAAGTAATTTTATCATTCACTTTACATCCACTTTACATGTATAGTACAATTGAAATTATATATACGAAACCTGGGCTTCGTATTATATGTACGAATACTTTTTTCGAGTCACTAGATACCGTCTTGTGGACGTTAAATGATGACAATTGAAGCGCTTTTAGACTTCCAATTAAATTTCAAGACAGTATTGTTGAAACTCCAACATGAATGGAGTTACATTGAATATATAAAATAAAGAATACGTACTAACGAAACTGCAATATTTCACGATAACACTTTGCAAAAGATCTGTCCTCCTCTTATTTTTATTTCAATATACGGTGCTTTTAAAATTCATATTCTTTTCAACTGCTATACTTTATATGACACTATGAAAAAAATCTAGTCACAAAGTTTGTAGATCAAGAGGAGTGTATATGTTTCTCCTGTGTCTCGCTGAAGACGGGGAAGAGAACTTACGCTTCCCTTAAAATGATTCTACGACGCCACTGTAACAAAGGAAATCTCCTATCAGCCAGCAACAGGGGTTCCACTACGATGGTAATAGGATGTGATGTGGAATCGAAGGATTCACGAGAGTGTGTGTGTGTGTGTGAGGAATATTCATTGCTGGCTAGCTGTATTGCGTGTAACCTAGCAACACATGAAAAAGGGAAACCCAATACCAAAGAAAGAATAATATAACAAAAAGAAAGAAAAAAAAACTGTCATTATTTTGGTACATTGTTGAGGAAGCCCATGCCTTAGTCATATCTTGGCAATGGTAAATTACGATACTTCTGTGCCTGGAACATCCCTCCGGGCCTTTATTTTACCCTAGTGCTTTAATATTTTGGAGCTGCAAAAGGCAGAGGAGTGCATCTTGGCATGATTTCTGGTTTATCTCACTTGGGTATGTACAGCCCTCTTGGGAGCATTTTTTATTTCTTCATTTTTTCCCTATCTTTTTTCCCCTTTGTGGCGTCATCATCGGTCGTTCAGGGAATAAGAAAGAAAGAGAGATACGATAATACTTACAAGAAAAAGAATCGACTGTGTGAGAGCGTCCATCTTGGTGTTTGAGGACTTGTACACAGCAGCAGTACATTAGAAATAAGAATCATAAAGCCCTTTCCTCTCCCCCACAGCCTTTTCCAACTCAAATCCTTTAAGTTCTAAGAAACTAAGGTGTTAATGGATATATATATATATATATATATATATATATATATATATATATATATATATATATATATATATATATATATATGAAAACATGGTCGTACATGCATGTTAGTTATCCCTTTGGGAACTCTTGCGTGTTAGAGTGGATGTTCCTCTAGGGAGTGCTATACACCAGGTAAAAACTCTTCAATTACACAGTTACCAAAACTTAAAGTAGACATTATTTGTGCCGACAGAAGGACGAATATGGAAAGAAGATTAATCGAGACACATATTACTGTCCTTTTTTTCATTCTTCATCTAAAGATATGAAGCCGTGAGGGACAAATTAAAATGAAGTTAAATGTGTAGTGTTCTTAGTGACTGTCTGCGGGTATATATGACAACGTAAACAAAAGCTGTATAAATATATATTTTTTTTAGTTTAACGTGCCACGATTATGACTTTTAGGGGGTCGCGGTAGCTCAGTGGTAGGGCGTTCGCCTCTGGTGTATGGGGTCTTCGGTTCTATCCCAGCTCGCGCCAAGTGGGCTTTGTGGTGGACAAACACCGTGGGTGTGGGTTTTCTCGGTGTTCTCCTGTTTCCTCCCACTTTCTTCACATTCCACCATTTCATTCATTTCTCATCATCACCGTCTCCTTTAGCCTGGCTGGCATAACCGGACGTAAAACTATATATATATAGCCTATATATATATATATATATATATATATATATATATATATATATATATATATATATATATATATATATATATATGCCCTTTTAGGCTAAGGGAAATGGATGATTAAGAGAATTGAATAATGATGGAAGAATTAGTGGAATGAGAATGGGAGAGGAAATGGGAGTACCCCGGGAAAACCCACGAACACGATACTGTCCACCACAAACTTACTTCACCGGGATCCAACCAGGGACACCACACGCCAGAGATAAACGCTGTACCACTAAGCCATCGTGTCCCCGAAAAAAGCTGGTATAGGAGAGGAATAGTAGAAATATACGTAGAAATATAGTAGCAGTTTTTTTTTCTTGTAACACTGCAATCAATGGATGCTGAAATTACTACAAAAAGAACAATGAATATTAAACTTCCTTTAAAAAATGGTTAGATTACAATTCCCATGTAACTTCTGTAATAAAAATTAGCATTAGTTGAGAAAATATCCAATTAAGCCGAAATATAACCTATACTCTGCCTCTACATTGAACTCGTTCAGTTTTTGCAATGAAGAAGTCAACTTACTTTTAGGGGGGGGGAAGGTCAATGTCGGGAACGGGAAAGGAAGTATCACCTCGGCTGCGATTTCGGCACGGTTTATATGAGAAACATAGTGCAACAGAAGTCAAATCTTTTGTTTTTACTTTGTAGAACGAGAGAGTGGATAAAGGGAGTGTTATGATTATCCTACAGCTAACAGTCAGTTTATTACTTGTTAGTATAGAGTGTTCAAAAAGTAACTTAATATTAGGAGAAAAAAAATCTTATTTTTTTTACATTTTCTACAATAAATGTTTGAAGTGATGCCAGAATGTAACGAAGACACGACTACGTCATATGGCACACTAAACACTAATTTTCTGTGAATGCCGAGACAACTCCTTCATCACATGTGGGTTGTAACTGACATATATCCGAGAATTTTGGACATTAATGTATCCTTTCAGACGGAACTATGCCCCATCAGTCTAGTACCAACCATCGAGTTCCTACCTTTCTGGTATTACAGATTCCAAGAACCAACGACAATCATCTTTTCGGGCATCCATGTCTTCCGGCAGCAGTTGCTGAATCGCTCTAACTTTCTAGAGGGCCCAATTTCAATCACTTGTACAAGGCTATGAATGCACTGTCAATAGAGAGCCTGGATTGGCAAGAAAGTAATCACACTATTTTTGACTCATGAGATATCTAGCTTGGATATTGATCAACTGTTCTTCTGTTAACAATCTTGGCCGACCACTTGTCCGCTTGTCGATGGGCCGATTACATTATCTGTCTCCTGGAACTTGTCGTACAGTCGCTTGATGGAGGATTTATATGGATAACCCGTTCCGTACTTCTCTGTGTAAGCCCCCTGGGTCCAAGCATAACTGCTGGTGCGAATGTACTTCTTCTCAATCATACGCTGTTGAAAACCCATGCTGTTCAGTTATTCAGCACCTTCAACAAAACATACCAGGTAATAATTCATGAGATTTCCCACAAGGTTGCGTAACTTTTTGAGCACGCTGTATTTTAATTTATTTTTGTAGTTTGTTTACTGTCATAATTGTCAGCTTGTTAGTTCTTTCAGTAAGGCTGAGGGGTTGTTTAAAGTTTTAGATTGGGGCTAATACAAATGAATTTGGGCCATCTGTAACACAACCAATGGATGGACCAACGTCACAAACTCCGAGCATATCAGAAAACAGGCTAGTATGCTGTCAGTCAGTCAGAAGTGAGTGTGCTGTTCAACAGGGTCGCAGGCAAGAGTACCGATGGAGACTACGCAAATGCTTGTAATTCTTCTTTACAAGTTCAAATTGTGATTCTGTACATGTCGCCACGTAAAACATAAACAGTGGGTTTGGTACTAGTGAATAAGTGCACCGTACACCTTTGGTTTGTAAAACCTCGTGTTAATATTGGAAAATGAGCTCCACGGGCTTCAACCAAAAGCATGCTCTGGTGAGCTTCTCAGGAACACCGTGGAAGCAGATGCTGGGAAAAGTCAAGCATTCAGCGTAGCACAGTCATTCTGTAGCTTCATGCAATAGGTAAGGTGAAAAAGTTGGGTTCATGGATGCCGGATACAGTCGGACTGACACCGGCCAACAAGGATCGTCGACAGGAGATACGCAATTCTCCAAGTGAACCAAATAACCAGGAAGGTATCTTGCTTCATATTGTCAATTGTGATGAACAATTGATTTGCTATATCAATTGTAAGCAGTCAGGGCAGGCTTTCAAAACCACTCCACGACTCACAAAAGCTGTTGTTATTGGTACGATGGTTTCTCTATAGTGACGTTAACGCATGATATCGTTCTTGAGGCAAAACCATCACAGCGGATCTTACAGCGCTGAAATGCGTGAAATAAATGTCAAACATGTCCGCAAGCAGCCAGCAGCTCTAAGGACTATGCACAGTCTCCAAGAGTTGCAGTGTAAAAACCTTCCTCATCCACCGCATTCTCCTGACGTCTCTCCCAAAGACTATAATCTTTTTCCCAACATCTTGATCATTTCTTGGTTAAAGGGAAAACTTCCATGATGACGAGTCGGCGTAACGAGGAGTTGCAGTTTTATTTCGCACTACATACTCCAAACTTCCGTCGTGGAATTCAATTATTGCCTGAGCTGTGGCAAAAGTATTTGGCTATAACAAAAGTCCACTTAGACTATCTATATTGTCATTTTCATTTATTTGTTTACTTGTTCTGGGCCTTTGAAAACGATAAATGTCAGTTAGATGTTTCAATTACATCAACCCAATATACTACTCAGGAGTAACGAATTCCGGGTCCGGGTTCCATAATCTAAGAGCTTCCATGTTGGAATCCGGAAGTTATATTTTTTAAGTTTTTTTTTTAAATTCTATCAGGCGAATTTCATGGTGGTACCTTAACATACAAGCCCTGAGCGATTACCTTTCCCACTGAATTTTTTATTTTTTTTATTTTTTGTGTATCTTTTCAGTGCAAATGAGCTACACAGGGTAGTTTTGGAAATTTGTTAAAGGAGTAATATAATTCTTTGAATTTTGTCAGTTTAACGTCCCACGTTTATGCTCTTTAGGGTAAGGGAGGCGACGACTAAAGCAAATGAATGATGTTGGAAGAATTAGTGAAATGAAAAAGTAGGAGGAAACGGGAGTTATTCGAGGAAACCCATGGACATTATGTTGTCCACCACAAGCTTACATTGTCCGGGATCGAACTAAAGACCTCACGCACCAGAGGTAAGAGCTCTACCACTGAGCCACCGTGCCTCTTAAATATAATTCTATTCAGCAAAAGCAGTTGACAATGTCTTCAAAATACTATTCAATTGTGCACACTTACGCGTGTTTGTGTGAAAACATCGTGAGAGGATTTGTGTCTGAATTTATAGAATTCACAAGTAGTAATGGTGTAATTATTAGGAGTTTGAGTGTCGCCGTTAGGAGAACACCGAAAACAAAAATAGACACAATATGTTAGTTAACAGTGTATTTCTTTACGTATGCATTATAAATAAATAAACAAACAGTATTTTCTAGCAGAACAAATACTCCCAAAGTAATATTATCAATGAACGACATACTATTTAGTTTCATAAAATTATGTTTTTATTTTTCGATTTTCTCGAAGATTATGGATGATAACTCAAAGCCATTTTGTTCAGCTTGATTCCATGTTTCCTTGAATCCAGGGGCTCACCCATGGGGGCGGCCCACCGGGTCCGGATCCGCCCCAAATTCCTAACTAACACTTTGACGAAGGGTCATATCTCAAAATCTCACTTTCTCAGACATAAAGAAAGAAATAATAATTATGTAGACACGAAAGCAGTTGAATATATAATAACTTGTTACCTATTCCAGATAATAATTATGTGGAATTATTGATTAATTATTGCATATTTAACTTTCTTCTCCTCTATGGAATTATGTTTATTTCTTTAAGTCTGAAAAAGTGAGATTTTGAGATACCCCTTCGTCAAATTGTTGACAATTTGTACACTTTATCAATAAAAATATACTTCTTTAACAGGAAAATGATTGTAGCAATGTAGCATGAAAATTTAATCCGACACTTCATCTGTACTCTTTCACTTATTTATATATATATATATATATATATATATATATATATATATATATATATATATATATATATATATATATATATATATATATATATATATATATATATATATATATATATATATATATTTATATATTTATATATATATAAACAATCTAGTTCTATCATTTTCTTTTGAAAATATATGTGGAAGTATTTTACAATTACTTATCGTCTTTTCGGCTGCATAATAATACTTGTTCAATATTATATAGACGTAGTAAAGCTTGGACTTCTCCCAACAAAAATTTCTGGGTGCGCGCCTGCTTGGATCAAACCCAGCAGTACCTTGACTGCATTAGTCTTACGAGAAATGGTAATCCAGTATGGTAAGGATATTAGTAAACCTTAGTCTTGTTCGTTCATTTCAAGTTTTAAGAAGAGATATCTTGTTCATGTTGTACCGTCTTACTATCAAATGATAACTATTCACATCTTCACATCATCCAATGATAGAACACAAAAAACACAATCAATTTTGTTCGGAAAAATTATAATCATATGTTAGTTTATACAATAAGGCAACGGTCTGAATGATTTGAATGAAAGCGGTGGGCATAATCATATTTCTTTCCGAATTTTGATTGCACTTGAGCAGGTCAACTGCGCTGTCAGGATTTCTAAACACTGATAGAATTAATCACTTTGTGATGAAACAGTTGTGATAATGTCAGATTAAAGTTTCCCATTAAGTTTAGCTTTTATTTGTCTAGATTACAATTACATCACCAACATTGTACCCGTAGACATCGGCATAAATCTGTCCTCAACATTACGGGTGACGAGTAAAGTGATAGTAATAACCTGTTTCAACATGAATCATCCCAAAACAAAAACTTTTTTTTTTTTTATAAGTAGCGAGGAATACGCGACAAAACGTACTAGCGACAAAACGTACCACCGACAAAACGTACCACTTACCCTGAGGGATGCTTGTAAAGGGTTTTCTAAAAACACTTTAAATAATGACAAGCGACAAAACGTACCACTTGACTGGAGAGCTACTTGCGAAGAGTCTTCCAATCAGCCATCAAATAATGACAGGCGACAAAACGTACCACTTGATAGGACGGTATATAAGTATATATATATCAGCCAAAATAAGGTAAAAAGTTGAACAAATTGGTGGTGAGAAAAGTACCGATGCAAGACCAAGACTAAGACTAAGGCTAAGGCCATGCCTGCAAGATTCTCGCAACACCAAGACCATACCTGCAATATTCTCGCCAGACCAAGACCAGCAAGAATCTTGCATATGCAATATTTGAATATTTGCTGATTTCCATCACACTTTATTCAGGCTTTGGACCAGGGACGGATAGGCATTATTAGAGGGGCGCGGGCGCTTTCTCCCACAAGGGCCACCAGCATCTCAATATCACAAATCAATTGCACAGTTTTCTTTCTACAGTAAGTCAATAGTATTAACAATTGACAATTAAAACCTGATATTCTTTCATCAGTATATTATTCTGAATTGTTCAAAATATTATATGAAGTCCAAGGAGAACGTACACTATATTACAAAATTAGCAGATGTTTTAGTGTACTAGTTTTTGATGCTACTGTATCTATCACTTTTGCATTCGAAATACATTTTAATAAATCTTTTTCAATAGACATCAACATAAATGTTTTCAAATGTTTCTGAGACATGGTACTCGTTAGCCTATTTTTAATGTATTTCAGTTTATTTCAGTTTTGAAAAATTTCTTTCACATGTTACCTGAGTTATGGGCAAAGTCAATAAAAATTTGTATGCTGGAAGCTTGGATAAATATTACTGCAAAATTTACAATTCTGCAAAATTAAAAGCAGCACATTGGACAATTTTGCAATACGTTTTGCATTCGCTTTCCTTGTAAACAAATGTATTTTCTCCTAATTCTGAATCACTTGTACCATCAGCAGTCATTTTTTCTCGGTTGTGCTCGTCATCAAGACTGACTTTCAAGGATATCCACGTCCTTCAAAAGTCCAAGAGAATACATTTATAGTATCCTTGGAAACTTCTTTACTGAAGTTTTTCAGAAAATATGTAAGTTTATCGAAAGGCACGTCTGGAAGTTTTGTTACTTGGTTGAAGTGTCTAGGGTCCAAATAATCCATAAAGTACCTTGCTTCTTGAATCTTGAAGAAATACTCGAAACTACCATGTCCAATATTATGTTGAATGCGTCGATGCAGTACCTGGTCATTGGATAGAAGCAGCTTCATTTTCATATTCACAGGAAAATCAAAATCCTTGTCCATCTCTGAAGGCGAATTGTCGACAGGTCAATAGAAAAAAAAAAAAAAAGAAAAGAAAAGAAATCACGTTCTAAGTCTTCAAATTTGTTATTGGCCCATTGTGCAAAGCTTAATGCTGCATTCTTAACGGATTCAAAATCATCTCTCTACTCTTTCACTTGGAACAGAGTAGTCTGCACCATCTGATAGGACTACACTAGCAGCACCCTCTATTTGGAGATAGTTTGACAGAGAGGTCGTCACTTAAAATATCTTAAGGAACATTTGTGCTGTCCGAGTTGTTTTGAACTTGAGAAGATCTCTTATATATCCTTTCGCTTTACACCTAGCTTTTGGTTTGATATTTTCTGTAGAAGCAATTTTCTTAATTATTATGGTCAACTCTATACACAAAGCACTTTCTGGGTTCGAAAAATGACCAAACTTTTTCTGAAAAACAGTGTGTTTCCTACCATCTTGTTTCCGCAATAACTGTAAGACGCCTTTGTTAACATTTGATCTTACAAATGTTCATTCGTTGATAAGACTCGCATAAATATCGCATAGCCATTCAGCAGAATAATGACACAGAATCAATGCTTTTTTTTTTTTGTCAGATCACATATGACATGATTGAGTATATGAGCGTAACACCACACGTGCAACTGAGTTTCTTAGTGGTTAAGCGGTTAGCGTATGCGCCTTTGTCGTGGGAGACCTGGGTTCGATTCCTGGCGGGAGCTCATGTTGTTCGGATTTCCCGTAAATCAGTATGTCCCGTCTCATATAGCCTCGCTGCTAAAGGGCCGTTAAACTCAAAATCGACTGAATCACACGTGTAACTGATCACAGGTGAATTGTAAAAATCCAAATATTGTCCTTGCATGTTACTTGAGCCATCGGTTGAATTTCCAATACACTTCTTAATATCAACTTCTGCAGAATTTCCAGCAGTAAACCGCAAGGACACTGGCCTGCGGTAGATATGCATTTTACAATGACAATAATACTTTGTTTAACAACCATTTTAACAACATGCCGTAAAACAACAGAGCACTGGCCTGAAACTACTATATCTTGAGTAGCGTCTAATAGAACAGAAAATATTGAAGCTTGAGAGACTTCTTTCCAAGTATCTTCTCTGATAAGTGTGTTGATAGCATTCAAAACATAATTCACCGTGTTTAGTAAAAGTTATGCGACCACTATACTGCTTACTTCCGGACCTGACTCTTCTCGGTGACCTTATCTAAATTACTTTTAAGCGGAAGATCAAATTTGCTTAAGAAAGAAATAATATCCAAAAAGTTACCATGATCTATAGCTGTGTCTTTCAGTTTATAGGCTGCTACATTTCCTCTGTAAATGAGCCCTCTTTTACCAATGAGTTTCTGCACTTTGACAACTCGATACATTACCTGTCTGTTCTTCTCAACCTTATACTGCCGTTGTTTTACCTGTTCATGAGAAAGTAGTTTCTTAACATTATGTTCTCTTTTGTTAGATATGTAAGCACCCACATTGGTCCAATGTATTTTGGAAGACTCGTGTTCTCTTACTCGCTGATAAACGTGTTTAATGTTACGTTTGTCACGTACACAACCTTTAAGAGAAGTTTGTTCGATCTGGAGAATAATCTGTGAACACGTTGAAAAAAATGCTTGAAGGGGTACGTTTTGTCGCAGATTAAATATCCGAAATGTTTTAATTAGTCCAAAACAGGTTGTAATTTAAATAAGTGGTACGTTTTGTCGTGGAACAAATATCTGAAATGCTTTAATTAATCCATGACAGGTTGTCATTTATGACAGGTCGTCAAAAGTGGTACGTTTTGTCGCGAAAATTCAAGTGGTACGTTTTGTCGCTGGTACGTTTTGTCGGGACACTAGTAGCGAGAGGAGGTTTCCTAAAAGGGATTCAGTATTGCAAAAATAGATTTTATCTTTATCCTTCAACTTTTACCAAATTGGAAGTGATGGAAATCTATTACCATTTCCGGTTTTAAATATTGATAGCCATAGAGGAAAACCGGCAAGAGCTAGTGAGATTATTTTCTGATAAATTCAGCGTTCTAAGAACGTATTTTGCCTCCATTTCTGTTTAAACCAAAAGCAGGCCTGATAGTAATCTATTATTTCCGGTTTCAATACTAATCGCCATAAAGAAAAACAGTAATAGGTAGCGAAAAGCGATTTTTCTTCTTGGATTCAGTGTTACAAGAACAAGTACTAAGAGACGGGTTTGGAAAGTAACCTCCGATTGGTCACTGTGCGTGAAGTAGTGGAGGCAGCGCTACTATCTTTGCGCAGACGTGTGCGCGGTAGATCAGTCTTCATGCAACCGTTGTAGAGTGAAGGTTGCCTGATCACTAGTTCTACTTTTGTAGCGTCTCAAAAATGTGTACTGCAATAGAAAACCCCGCCTCGTGCGAGTTGTACGTTTTCTTATTGCAAAACAATATTCGGCACCTGCTATTGATCGGGAACTTTGTACTCTATATGGACCAAGCGTGATGAATGAAGGAGATGTTCGTGAATGGGTTTGTTCATTTAAAAAGTGGATGAACAAACATTCATGATGAAGAGAGGAGTGGCAGGCCATCAGTGGTCACTGGTGAACTCGTTCAGAAAATTGATGGAAAAGTTCGTGAAAATTGATGTTTCACAATCTCAGAGCTTACCGATGAATTTCCACAAATAGCTTGGATCTTGGTAATGATGAGTAGCTGAAAGATGCGGTTACAGGGTGGCTCAAGACACAACCGGAAAATTTTTTATACTGATGGAATTTCTAAGCTAGTGCAAAGATATGATAAGTGCTTGAATGTTTATGGAAACTATGTTGAAATATAGAGCAAAGAAGTAGTTTTCAGATGTATATAATAAGTAATTCTTATTTACTTTGGTGTTTCTTTCTTTAACCAATCGGAGATTACTTTCCGAATGGCCCTCGTATTTCCACCATTATCATTTTAGACAAACTACAAGTTGTAGAACTCTCCACAACTTCCGGTTTCAATTCTGATTCATTTAGAGCAAAGACAATACGTAGCCAGGTTTATTTTCACATATGGAATCAGTGTCCTAAGAAGAGGACCGATCTCCGATCTTTATACCATCTACCACTTTACCTCCGAGACATCAGGAATTTAAATGTTATTATATTAATACCTTTCATTGTCTTCTAGTGACGCGATAGGATTCTGCTAACTTTTAGATGAAATTAACAAAAGCATCAGGGCATAAATGTTTGTACGTACAAGAAAAGTTTTTCGAAAATCGAGGCTGACAAGGAAGAATTCTTCCCAAACCGAGACGCGACGAGATTTCTACAAAATTTATTTCTCGTCTCGTCTACTCTCGTGGGCAACAATAACCCCCGTAATTTGAAAGTCTTCTGTAGTTTCACAGTCTAGAACACAAGTTACTTGTTACTTAAGAAGAATGCAAGGAAAGCACAAGGAAACTGAAGTGACGAAAGTCTAAAATTCTCTCTGTCGAAGTGAGAATAAAATTGGATACCCACGTCAGACTCATTTTACGTTTAAAATGTAAATTAGCACCTCGGTCCTTCTCTCGCTTCAGTGAAAGATACAGAACCGCTAATTAGCTGCTGTGATAATGAGGACAATTTGACTGCCTGTCTGCTTTAAGCACACTTCCGTTCATTCAGGCACATTGTGATAGATCACAAGAAGAAAATTTTCGTTCAGAAAAGGCGGAGAAGAAGCGAGAACGAAAGAAAGAAAAAAAGCATCGAAATACGCTGTAATTTGATACTTGATCAAGGCTGCATAGTCTTTGCTTCCCCTCCTATCTAGTAACTCTTAAAAAAAAAACTCACTAGCTTCATTGCAATATAAATTTCTTTAGTAAGATAAGCCTTTTGTCTTTTTATGTGGACCTTCCCAAGAAATGAGAATGAAATATTCAAGTTAGGATGGTTGCCAAGTGTTGCTATTTGTTTCCAAAAGCACTTCTTGGAAATCTCCAAGTCTCGTTTATCTAACTCGTTCTGTATTTTACTTGAATAGTTAAATGGGATTATATGTTTAAGCTAATAACGGAAAGAAATTGGGTTACTTTTGCAAACAATTCTCAAAGAACACACACATTAAAGTTTTTTTTAGTACTACAGTATAATCTTGACGTGAGATAAGTTGAAAGCCAGATGTTTCGTTTATTATCAAAAATCATGTATCTAGGAAGTACATGAGGAAGTAAAGTAAATCGAATGAAGTGGGAAGTATAAACTCATTTTTCAGGTAATGCCAACTGAAATGTAAGCTTATACTCTTAAGATGACTCTTTTCCTAACATAAGTAATTTTTAATTTCGGCTCAAATGTTCATCTGGGGACGCGGTGGCTCAGTGGTAGAGCGTTCACCTCTGATACATGGGGTCCTTGGTTCGATCCCAGCTCGAGCCAAGTGAGCTTTGTGGTGGACAAATACCGTCTGCGTGGCTTCTCTTGGGGTTCTCCCGCTTCTTCGCATATCATTCATTTCTCATCATCACCGTCTTCTTTAGCCTAGCCGATCACCGCCCGGAAGTCAGTACATATTTAAGATTATTCGTTTAACTGCTGCGCAATGAAACGTTACATATCATAAATATTGTGCTATAAGATAGAGTAATGTTTCAGCTACAGCACAAGACACTGATTCATTTGATTGTGTCTCCTGATATCGAAAAAGGTAATAAATAAAAGAAAATATTTGATTCGTTTTACAATGAGCACACAAGATGGCACTTGCTGGTAGATCTTACTAGAAGTGCTCCGTTTTATGAAATGTTTATTTGTGTGTGTAAAATATTTTAAACTACCAATAAATATCACAAAATACCACAAAGTACCAATAAGTATCACAAAATAAATATATTGTTGACCGTTTCTCGTGTTATGTTTCATATTTTATTTAGATATTAATTTACATTTAAGGAAATAGATTTTGAGACGAAACTTGCGCAAAACGCCATAATGCGTTGTTGCCAAATTTGTACGTTTACTGTGGTAGTCACAATAAAAAAAATTCCTGGATTCTACGTTGCAGTTCAAGAAGCAAGATTGCGGTAAGGGTCGAAAACTAATTTCTCCGGTAAGTATGCAAGCTGAATTCCATGATTACTCCCTTTATTATCTTGCCATCAGTAAACACTCGACACTATCTGGCAACACCGCACTATTTAATCAGCGTTTAGCATAGCGCCGAGAACACCTAGTGATCCACCTTTTTCAAACGTTTGTCAAAATACATACATTTGATTAAGCAATATAGATTGACATATAATATTGTGGTAACCTTCGAATCTGAGATGTGCTAGATTTTTTTTATAGTTATATATGTTGTATAGGCTCTATTTAACATAAAATCACTATCTATATAGTCCTTTAAAGAAAGAAAATTAAACACAAAATTAAAAGAAATACAAATGAAGTTTAAATGTTCACCAATTAAATAGCAGGTTCTACAGAACACAGAATGGAAAGGAATGCCTGTTAACAAGTGCGTGCAAGTAAAACCCAACTGATTATTGTTTTATCGTATATTTGTGTATTTGTCACAGGAGCGCGCCAGATCTTTTTGTTGGGAGGGGCAGGCCGGTAGCCAGTCCAAAAATGTAGGGGGAGCGGTTGAAGTTAGGGAGGCCCGATCCAACCATATTATAGTTCAATTGCAAACCTACCGTGAAAATTTAAGGGCGGCAGCAAAAATTTAGGGGGCCCCAGCCCCCTAGACCCCCCTGGATACGGGCCTGGGGAGGGGTCCAAAGTAAGGGGAAGTATAGACTATACGTCTATGTAATATTGAACCAGTGTTATTTTACACCTGAAAAAATGATAAGTAGTTCTTAAATAATAGTTTACCCTATATTCTCAGAAAAAAATATAGAATTAGATTGTTCTTATTAGAAAGGGAAGAGTACAGATGAAGTGTAAGATCAAATCATTATATTATACAATCATTTCTTTACTAAGAAAAGAATTTTAAAAAAGTACAGTTTTATTAACACTTTCAATTCTAGGGTTATTTAAATTGACCTAGTCCTGTGTCCTGGAGAAAATAAGGGTTATTTTTAAAAATCATATCTTCTTAAGTTTTTACTCTAAACGGTTCAAACTTTCAGAAATATAAGAAAAAGTACCAATCTACTAGACAATACCAGTTTCCGAACAAGAGCTATTTGAAAAATCATTGCAAACTATAACTTTGTTTGTTGCAAAATAATAATGCTTGAGTATTATATATAATAACGATACACCCTCTTTAGTTCTCTTTCTACAATGACTGAAAGGCATTCTTGGATCAGATTCGCCAATAGATAATTTACAAAACACTCAAAATTACTTTCTCAAATAAGAGAGTGTACAAAATTCATTTTTGGTTGGTATTTTTAAATTTTAAATGGACGTATAGTTCCCGAACGACACTCGGATTTAACGTAAGTTTGCAGCCTGTCGTTCCGGAACTACAGTAGGATTGAAAGTGTTAACAAAGTTTAAAAATGTTTGTCAAGTTACAATTTTTTTTTGAGGAGGGAGGTCTGGACTCGGTAAACCCACATATAGTTAAGTCCCTGATTTTTTCACTATGTGTTTTATCTACATTCCCGCTCCTTCCTCTCTCCGTATGGTTTACTGAAAAGATGACCAGCAAACTGTGACATAACAGGACATTTAGTTCGAAACGACTGTTTTAGATTCTCTGTACTAATGTTCTTAACGTGAAGGTACGAGTGTTCACCATTCTTATATATCAACAATAATCTTAATTTAGATAATTCTTTATTTTCAGGCCAAGAGTAGCTGAAAGTATAACAGAAATGAAATTTAGAGAATGAAAAAATTGAACAAGCTCATGTAAGTACAGGTACTTTTCTTTTTATATATATAATTATATAGAATTGAATAATAAGAGCTTCCTCGTGGAAATTAGCGTACTTTCTTTGGCGAGGAAGACCCGAGTTCGATTCCCCGTGGAAGCTTACGTGGTTCATATCTCACCTTAAGCTGTAGGTCTATGTCTCATACAACCTCGGTGCTGAAAGGACACTAAATTCAAATCCAACCAACTAATTGAGAAAGAAAATAGTCGGTGTTGTGAGCTTAAGAGTTTTAATTCGTATTGAAATCAACTTACGTAATATAACTTCTTTAAAAAAATTTTAAACAATGTATTAAGTATAAAAATCAAGGAATTTAATTTTGTTATGATGACTAGCCTTTGGCCAGCTGGGGGCTCCGCCCCAAGACCCCTGCGTTTGCTCGATCTACGACCTTGCATCAAGAGTGAATTTCTTACATTTGCTCTTTAATTACATTTCCTTAATTTGGCCCAGCTGAGGGTTTCGCCCCCTGACCGCGCGTTTACTCAGCCTACGGTTTCGTACCTCTTAAACATACAATTCTACTAAATTTCAAATTTCTTTTCCAGTTTCAAATATCTAAAAAAATAAGATTTTGTATCCCAAGAAAACGCCCATTTAAATAACATGTGAATTTCTTTATCCACCTTAAGCCCCTTAAAAACTAAAAATATTCACTTTTGGCAGTTTTGCTGTGGGTTAGTCCCAGAAGGCTACAATCATGCGAAATTTCATTATTCTAATCCTGCCGGAAGTGTCTAAACATTTTTGGATGTTAACGATGTCCCATATAAATAACATGGGAATGACTTTTCAGTTCCCCATGAAACCACTCTACAGTTGGAAATTTTTATTTTTTGGCAATTCACTTAGTTAACGCTAACAAAAACGTACAGGCATATCGAATTTCAAGTTTTTATTCCAATCCCAAGTGTCTAAAATATGATATTATATGTCCAAAAAAAAAAAAAAAAAAGGGATCATGGGGAATTTTTCATGCCTCCTTAAGGCTCACTAAAAGTTAAAAATATTTATTTTTGGTAATTTTCTGTGGGTTAGTCCCGGAAAGCTACAATCATGTTAAATTTCAACTTTCCACGTCAACCGAAAGTACCCCTTTATTTTGTCAGTTCATGTAGTTTTATGTATAGTTAGAATAGGAAGGATTGAATCATCGATTTTCAAATGATCATAACTTGATTTTGTCCTCATCGTTCAGGGTAAACACAGACTGTTCATAGGTTAAGGAAATTTAAATTAGAGAAATTTTGTGCAAAATTTAGCAAATAGGGATAAACGAAATTTTAAAGTCAAAATGTTGAATTCCAGGAAATTGCCGATTTGAGTGACAAATCTAATTATGGCCCTACATTCCTTCTACATTCTCTTGGGAAGTATCGATAAGTCTAGATTCTCTTTAATTCTTCGAAGTTTTCTGTTTTTGAAATCTTTGTAAATGATGTACCCAGGCCCATATGTAGGCGTTTCACGCCCCTGGGCCCAAGAAAATTTTTGACCCTCCTTATTTGTTTATATTCATCCAGCATAATCTTAAACAACACAGCTGGAGCCGTTTACATTGAGCCACCGACAGCTGGATGGGGTATACAGGACCAAATGCACAAATTATGTTGGAAACCAATAAGTAAATAGCCTCAGCTCCAGAGCTTCTTCGTGGCTAAGCGGTTAGCGTACGAGTCTTTGGTTTGAGAGACCTGGGTTCGATTCCCGACAGCAGCTCATATGATTCGGATTCAACGCTAATCAGTAGGTCCATATCTCATATAACCTCTCTTCTGAAAGGGACGCTAAACTTAAAATCAACTCAACTCAAGCCTCACCCCCATCTGGCGCCAGCAGCGTCGTAAGGAGAAAAGCCAATTGGTACCAACATGGTTTTCAGTTTTTGATGAGCACAGGAGTCTTGGTTTTGCATAAAGACAGAGACTAAGACCAAGAGTGGGAATTCCGACGCAAGACGAAGGAGCTGGGGCGCAACCAAGACCAAGACCATACCTGAAATCCTCGCGCAAGACTAAGATCAACCTGCAAGAGTTTTCCATACGTTCTTACTTAAAATATTTTTTTTGAAGGAAATGAAATATTTTTTGCTATTAGCGGTCGACATTTAAAACATACATAATTCTTTGCTTGGTACTTACTTCAGAAAGTCCACAAGAGGAACGAATTTAAAATTTATATACTGTATCAACCTAAGCTATAGATCTCAATATACAGATAAAATATAAAATATACAGATCTCAAACAACTGTACAAGGCTATTTTCATTTTATACAATATTCATAATTATTTTCCAGACTTTCACGTTTCGCATAATACAAGTCTGGAAAATTCATGCTATGCTTGCTTTTTACAGCTCTTTTTGAATACTTACACTAAACAATAGACTACCAGTAGCCTAGCAAGGATTATTTTTGGGAAGGACGGAGGAGTCGTTCATATTTACACAATATATACACATTATATACACGCAGACGTGGATTCAACGGGAGGCTACAGGGGCTATAGCCTACCCTTGACGCTCAGGTACGCAATGGATAAAATGGGCTTCAATCCTGCTTTACACTGGATAAAGCTGCAAAGTATGGTTTAGCCCTTACCATGATCAGATCCTGGATCCGCCACTGGTATATATATATATATATATATATATATATATATATATATATATATATATATATATACATGGTGGCCCAAAAGTAGGTATACAACCTCGCATTGATCAAGTATAACATTGTAGTTTATGGATCTATTTTCTTCGGCTCTTCCGAGCTTAAAATATAAGTAAAAACAAATTAAGAGCAAATAAATATAGAAACTAAAAAAAATGAAATGAAATCGTTGAGTTTTACGTCCCACGGTTATGCCGGTTAGGCTAAACGAGACGGTGATGATGAGAGATGAGTGAAATGGTGGAATGAAGTAAGTGGGAGGAAACGGGAGAACCCCGAGAAAACCCACGAGCACGGTGTTTGTCCACCACAAAGTTCACTTGGCGGGGGCTGGGATCGAACCCGGGACCCCAAGCGCCAGAGGTGAACGCTCTACCACTGAGCCACCGCGCCCCCCAAATATAGAAACTAAGTCTACCCGATGGGTAACAATAAGAAATGATATAAAATGCAATGAGCTAATCAGTACGGTATTGTATATCTACTTTTGGGTTACCCTATATATATATATATAGTATATCCTGATAGAGGTTTTCTAACGGTTTTCACGTAATGTTAAATCTAATAGATCGTTGCCTTTGCTCCATTTAAAAGAAGTGAAAACACTTTGGCAAGAGAAAATTACAGGGTGGACCATTTGATATGCTATTGTAACTTTTAAACTAATGAATACAAAACGCTGAATGTTGTTTGACATATTCTTCAATATACCAGACTAGCGTGAGTTACCCGCTTCACTGGGTTAAAATAACAAAAATTAGTAATATGCTTCGTTAGTCAGTCATTTTTTACTATTACTGAAACGCTCTCCTCCCCAAGCTGCGAGGTTGAATTTGGATTTGAACGGCATCGGAATTTTCACTGTTCATCTCAGCGACTCCGAAAACTATGGATTCGGCACTAACATCGCTTATTTACAATGATTTCACATATTACTCCCTTTCCCCTTCCTCATGTTGCGGGACACGGCATCGGAAGTTTCATTGTTCATCTGAGAGCGCCGGAAACATATGGATTTGATTAATATTATAATTTTCGATCCCTCTCTTCAAAATTGCAGGGCTGAATTTGGATTTAAACGTTATGAGAAATATCACTGTTCATCTCAGCGAAAACTATAGATTCGACATTAAATATTGGTCATTTTCAATTATTTTTAAATGTCTCTCCCCCTCTCCCTCCCCTAAGTTGCACTGTCAAAGTCAAATAATAACAACCATGGTAGGCCCGAACCTCATTTATTTTGAAAAATGGATCGAGATCGATCGGGTGGTTTAAGAGTTATTAAGTCATAAATATGGCCACTTTCATTTTTTTTTATATAGATTGATTTTTGTATATATTCCCCTCTTCCCCCTCCCCTACGTTGTTCGGCGAAAGTGAAATGATACAAACCATTCCAGGCTCAAATCTCATCTATGTTGAAAATTTGATTGACATTGGTCTGGTAGTTCAAGAGTTATTAAGTTTTATTTTTTTTATATCTCCGCCTTTATGTTCTACCGTAAAATTGAATAGAAAAAAACACTCTCAGGCTCGAACTTCATCTATCTTGAGAATTTTATCGAGATCGGTCGAGTGGTTCAAGAGATTAGGAGTCACAAACATAGTCAATTTCAAGTTTATAATATAGACTAGCACATATTACCCGCTTCGCTGGGTTGAAACGGAAATTTAAATGCACAACTCCGTATTTCATGTGTTTAAATATGCTGCTTTCGTTTTTAATGGCATCGATTTAAGCGGCATCGGAAAGATCATTGATCGTTTCGACGACCCCGAAAACCATGGATTCGACACTAATATTGGTAATTTTCGATCATTTATATATATATATATATATATATATATATATATATATATATATATATATATATATATATATTTCGATTTCCTCCATGTTACGGGCAATGGCATCGGAAGTGTGACCGTTATCTCAGCCACCCCCAAAAATGTGGATTCAGCACTAATATCGGTCATTTCGATCATTTTTAAATCTCTTCCTTCCCCTCCCCCAAGTTGCCGGGTTGAATTTGAATTTAAACGGGATCGAAAGTATCACTGTTCATTTAAGTGGCCCAGAAAACTATAAATTCAACACTGGCCATTTTCGATCATTTCATATATATATATATATATATCTTTTCCCCCTCCCCCAAGTGCCGAGGCTGATTTTGGATTTAAAAAGGATCGCAAATGTCACTGTTTATCCGAATGATCCAGAAAACTATGGATTAGACATAATATTGGTCATTTTCGATTATTATTATTGTATATAGCTCCCCTCCCCTCCTCCATGCTGCGGCACACAGCATCAGAATTGTCACTGTTAATCTCAGCTACTCCTAAAACTATGGATTCGACACTAATATTAGTCATTTTCGATCATTTTTAAATGTTTATCGTCCTCCCCTACGTTTACCCACCTCCTCCCAACCATCAGGACTGAACTTGGATTGAAACAGCATCAGAAGTGTCACTGTTTCTCTCATCGACCTCGAAAACTATGGATTCAACACTAATATTGGTTATTTTTTATCATTTTTAATTTTCTCTTCCCCTCCCATCCTCTTAGGTATACACAGCTCCGCTTCCCTCTTCTCCGTGCGACGGCACACGGCATCAGAATTGTCACTGTTAATCTCAGCTACTTCTAAAACTATGGATTCAACACTAATATCAGTCATTTTTGATCATTTTAAAATTTATCTCTCCCTCCTCCAACCCTACGTTGCATTGTCAAAGTGAATAACCTAAAACAATCCCTACCCCTAAACTCATGTATGTTGAAAATTTGATTGAGATCGGTCGGGTGGTTCAAGAGTGATGAAGTCACAAAAGCAGTCATTTTAACTTTTTTTTTTACATATATCTCCCCCTCCCTTAGGTTGGCTCGTCAAAGTGAAACGACGGAAAACATCCAAGGTCCGACCTTCATATATGTTGAAAATTTGATCGAGATTGATTGGGTGGTTCAAAAGTTATTCGTTTTTATTTATAGTCCCCTTTTCCTCCCCCTTCCCTAGGATCTACCGTTAAAGTGAAGTTACAAAGATGTTTCCAGATCCGAACTTCATGTATCTTGAAAATTTGATTGAGATCGGTCGCATAGTTCAAGAGTTATTAAGTTACAAAAATAGTCACTTTCAGTCTTATATAATTTGATTCTTATATATCTCCCATTCCTTCTCCTCCCCTACGTTGCTCCGTCAAATTTAAATCATAAAAATGATCCCAGGTCAGAACCTCATCTATGTTGAAAATTTGATCAAGATCGTCGAGTGGTTCAGGAGTTATTAAGTTTTATTTATTTTTTATACCTCTCCCCCCATCATCTCCCCTTAGTTCTACCATCAAAATGAATAGCCTAAAACCAGCCCAGCCTCGAACCTCATCCATGTTACAAATTTGATCGAGATCGGTTGGGCGGTTCAGGAGATTTATAGTCACAAACATAGTGATTTTCAATTTTATATACTGTATATAGATTAACAGCGTTGTCAACCAACATAAAATTTTATTTTTTCAAATGCCAGTAAGTCAAGTTATTTCATATCTCAAATCTATATGTAAAACAAAGACTTAAAAGTAAGAATCTGCAAAACTGTTTTTTGTAAAAACTGAAAACTGGTTTCAAGAGAAACCGAAATTCCAAAACGGGTTCGTTTTTTTCACCGAAACCAGTTTCGGTTTTTTCCAAAACCGGTTCAGTTTTCTCAAAGAAACTGTTTTCACTGGACACATAAAACTATTTCTGTAGAAACGGTATCGGTTTCCGGAGAATGAAACATAATTCTGTCCAGAAATAGAACTAGTTTTGGAAAAACTGAAACTGGTTTGGATGAAAACTGAACCGGTTTTGGAGAAATTAGAAACCGGTTTCGGTAAAAACCAAACCGGTTTTTGGAGAAATCCGAAACTGATTTCGGTAAAAACCGAGATCCGGTTTCGGTGTAAACCGTTTATTGAAAATTTTCAAAAGACGGCTTTGGTTTACCTAAAAGCAGAATACCGAGAAACCGGTTTTAGTGCCATAACTACTTACAAGTCCACACTTTTTCTGCAGTGTTGCAAACTAAGGACATTAAGGTATGACAAACATCGAAAAACAAGCACATTATGGAGGATTCTACAAAGTGAGAAGTGTACACTCCGCATCAAAAAAATTGCGACAGCTAACGCCGTGCAGCTAGGTCACCCAATACACACCTTCTTATTTCATAATCATGTCTCGTAAAGAGACCCCCTCTCTCTCCTCCTTCATCTCTGAAAGAAATACTGTTTAAACGCAAGGGAATAAGCAAAATATCTTTTTTACCATTTGGGTTACCGAGTCTCAGTCGAATTACCGGGTCACTACGGCTTTGAATCCTCGACCAAGTGGTGGTCCATAAGCTAACCGACTGACACTATGATCCGTTTGAGCTCTAGTGTGTTCATTCTATCTGTGCAAATTACAACGTTATATCCACAAGAGATGAAAGTAATGCTGGATGTTCGGAACAGATAAATCTTCGGAAAAGACTAGAAAATGGCAATCTCTTTGGTTATTTGAAAACAAAATTTTATTTATACTAGTTCGACACAAATTTGTTTCCATCCTATAATTCAATGTGATTAATTCATGTTGAAATTTGAAACATGCAAGGTCTGGTACATCTATAAGGAACATCCAATTTTCCATTTGAACATTTGTAACTTTTCATTACGATACGGTTTGGACTTTTAATATAGGATATTTCTGATTAAAAAAATTACCAGTAAAATAACACTCATTCAATTTTATCTTTCTTTCCTTCTTTTTCTTTTCGTTTCTTTCCTTTTTTTGTTCACTTTGCATTAGTAGTCTTGAATGGAGGATATGACCTACGCTACCTACTGGGTTTATTAGAATGTGGTTTGCATCAGGACGTCCAATGAACACTACCGAATTTACAACCGAATCACGCGGAAACAAAGCATGTGTGTTAAACTTTTGACATTATCTTATATGTGTCTGTGAGATCTACAATTCTACTGGAAATTGAGTATGCTATCCTTTTTGAAAGTGACTTAATGGCTGTTTCAAGCATCCTCTACATATTCGAATAGTCCTGAAAAAATATATAAAAACAAACGTAATTTCTATATTGCTGTTGAATTTCTGGTAAAGGAATTTATAATGTTAGGTTGTTTTCGTACTAGGTATAAAATTCCACATTTTTATCTGTTCTCCGTTTACTTTTCATTCTTCTCTCGCCTTCTCTCTCTCTGGATCATTTCTGAATCTCTGTGTAATAGACATCCATTGGTTTCAATTTTTCATTGTATGTGTTTCACTTTCACCCTAAATCAACTTATGACTCTTGTTTCGTCTCGGTTTTTTCTTTTATTTCATTTCATCGATACTAATACATGTGTGGTTTGAAATTAGAATTGCGGTCATGTTGTTAGCTAATTTTAGTATGGGAGAGAAGAAAGGAGGAGAGAGAGAGGGGGTCTCTTTACCAGACATGATTATGGGATAAGAAGGTGTGTATTGGGTGGCCTAGCTGCACGGCGTTAGTGTCGCAATTTTTTGATGCGGAGTGTACAAGTTAGGCAAGTGACACTGGCGAAGTAATGCAGATCTAAAGTACTTTAGTATTGAATACTACAGTCATCTTATGACGTATTTCGAACAAAAAGGAAGATTAGAAGAAATTAAAAAATTTGACTTTTACCAAAGGACTTTATGAGAAAAAAAGTATTTAAATAAGTGCCACATCCAATTACTTAGACGGTTTTCAATAATCATAAAAATCATAATGCTGTTTACAGTACTTTGATGTCTCAAACAATCTAGGACAATAAAAAAGTTAAATATGATATATGGTTAAAAATGGCAAAGTTATGGGATCTTTTTAAAAACTCTTTGATTTTTTTTGCTTCTATGACGTTACAATAAAACTTTTTGGCACGTGTAACCACAACATGTCCTCGGAATTACATAATTTTAAGCAGTGTTAAAAAATTACTAGTATTTACCCAGTGGTGCTATCCCCATCAGGATTCTGCCGCCTATAGTCGGACAATTTGTCCATGCCGACCAGATGCCGCGGTCGGATTGCCGGCGCCGGACGCCGGCATCTTTCAGCGCGATTTTCGACCGCGACGAATAGTTGCCTTGGCGAGCGGTCGGCAAACAGCCGGAAATGAGCATTAAATGCGCCGGCACCGCCGTCGGAAAGTTGTCTTGCCGAGCAGTCGGCAAACAACCGTAAAGGCGCAGTAAATGCGCCGGCGCCGCCGTCGAAAAGAGGCCGGCATAAGGAGTCGGCAGAGGGTCGGAAAGAGGCCTTTCCGATTGTTTTGCCGGCTCTGACGGTCGGCAACAGTCGGCAAAGAGTCGGCAAAGGGAATTTTACTTGACGATTTTCGACCGCTTGCCGCCTCGGCAAAAGGTCGGCAACTTTGAACAAGTAGATCGTCGTGCCGCCGCGGACGGGTGCCGGCTGCCTCCGGCGGCCCGCCACCGTCGACGGCGGCAATCCCTCTTTGCGACCGCGACGTCCTGATGGGGATTCTAATTTTTTAACAACTGGTTATAGAGAGAGAGAGAGAGGGTGACCCACCAGGAAAGAGTCATATTTTGAGGAATGATAGTATGGGTCATGACAAACAATCGTTTGAGATGTCCATGAAAAAAAAAACATTCTATTTCCTACACATTGCTTTGAAGGCTAATACTTTCGGAACTACCTAGGTAGTAGCACATGTAATTGGTATTAGATACGTATCGTATTCAATATACTCACAGATCCCAGTGTTCCGGGCGAAATCCTGAAATTCATATTCAAATTTCTGTTTTCCCATTAAGTTGAAATAATTCAAAGTTGCTTGTTTACACAGCAACGCAAGTGAGCGGGAAAAGTAAAAAAGGTGTCTTCACAAAGTTGTTTGGCTTCTTTCTTTCACTCTTGGCTAGGTCATACGTGTGTATGTGTTTATGGCTGTGTATAACAAACGGTTTTGCGAACTCGAAATATTTTAACAACAGGTTCTAGCGAACCGGTTCGAACCGGCTGAATAGCATCACTGTATTTACCATATATCCAGAAAGGTTTCAGGTATTCAAGTTGCTATAAACAGCATTATGATTTTTGTTACTGGAATACTATTCTCTTCTTTTATTCAAGGGAGCATTCCATTTGTTCATAACTGGATGGTTCAAGCAACTGCTGGTGCGAAACAGGCATACGACAGTAACGCCAAGGTATTTGAATGAGAATTTTACCTACGCTGATCGAGCAATGCCCAGAGAAAATGTAAAGATCAAGCTTTATCTTTATAACAAAGTTCACTTGAACTATAATCGAACCAGCAATATTGAAAATGGAAATACCACATACTCTACTGGAGTACGTGATGTCACATAATCAAAAATTTAATCAAAAATTTGTACAACTTGAAAGGAGTTACTTCACATAAAATTGAGCGATTTGGTGTTCAAATTTAGTAGCTTTAGTTGCTCTTGAAGCATTTATTAAAATTACTTATTCCAGTTTTGGTTAATTTTTGTAGTCTACCATGAATAACACATCGTATTTAAAACATTTAAAACAGAAAGTTTTGCCAATTATGGCATGCACAAAATATACTTAAAAAATAAGTCTTACCAGCTTCGCTTTGCTGGTAATGTCTCATAATGCCTACGTACTTTTATTGAATCTGGATGCATTATTTAATTGGAAGATGTAGCTGAGGATAAAGCTGTACTAGGTGAGCTCTTAAAAATATACTTTTGTTGACTTTTTAGCAGTTTTGATAAGTTCAGTAAATTTTCCTGCCGTCAACTCTTCAGCAAATTCCGCGTACGATGGTCGATAACAAGACGAATTATAAGCTCTGCTTTAACCATATTCATCGACGAACGATTCCATTTGTCGCTTCAAAATAATCTAAAGAGAACAGAGATTAGGACTAGTACGTGGAAAAATTACCGGACGTTTTTAAGTCCGGTTTTCAGATCGTATTGGACACCGGGCAAGGAGGAGGAAAAACTGAACTGTCCGGTAAAATACCGAACGGTTGGCAACCCTAAATATAGTACACCAAAGGTGAGTACTCTATCACTGAGCTCCCTATATTGAAGCATAAAGAGAATATGTAATGGACACAAATTAGAAAGAAAAACGTCTTCAAAAACGTACATAAGTTGACATGTGGGTGTTTTCCAAGCTATTTCCACCATTCACTGCCTCTCAGATGATGGCACGTTTCAAATAGAAAATGGCACCAAAAGACAAAGAGAATTGATATAGAATGACTATGACATTCTTTTAGTTTGAGAGCAGTTATATTGTATTAAATAATTAACCACAATTGAACTTCGGGATATATATATATAATTATATTTTCTGCATTTGACTGTTACACAGCATAACAAGATGATAGATTACATTTCATATTCCTTAGTTTGGGTGAAACAAGAATTACAAAAGCTAAAAGCTAACTTAGAGAGAGAGTGAGTCCCCCCCCCCCTTTCGTACAAAAGTCGTAACAATAAAGAGAAAAAGAAAATGTCTAAGAAGAGGAGAGAAGTTTTGTGACAAAGACAGGAAAGAAAGCAGAGCAGAAGGAAATATGGGCGACTCTATGACACGAACATAAATCTGTGTGCACTAAGTCATGATAAAAAGCAGTTAGACGTAGATTTACTGCAGTCGTATATACGCGTCACAATTTCAGCCATGTTTCTCGCCTTCCTTCCTGCAGTTTCTTCATATTTTTTCCCCTCCTCTTCATGGCTTTCTTTCATTTCATTTTTCACTCATTTTCAAAGAGAATGAGAAGTGACAAGCGAAGCATAACAATATAAGGATCTTATCCATCAGTTTATAGAATCAAACAAATTGATTGACTATTTTTTTTGTTCTATTCTGTTTATGCTTTGCAAATACAGGGTGGTGGAGCAGGAAAACAGGAAAATTTCAATTCAGATGCATGTAGAGAGTGTGTCATTAACAATCACATAAGCTATGGCACTTCCATGTTACCTTACTTCTGGAAAATGACATCGGATATATGTGTCCCATCTCGGCATACATATTATGATAGGAGTATGTTTTGGAAATTCTCTGAAATCCTCAGTTTATTACGTCTTGAGGAACGCCAATGAGTCCTTCTTTAACTCTCAGTTTCAGTTCAATGATATTTGAAGGATGTGTACTATACTATTTGCTTTCGAGATGTCTCCACATGTTCGCCTCAGAGAGAGTTGAATTGATTTTGAGTTTAACGTCCCGTTCAGCAACGAGGCTATATGAGACGTGGACCTACTGATTAATGTGGAATCAGAACTACATGAACTCCTGCCTTGAATCGAACCCGGGTCTCCCATGCTAAAGGCGCTTACGCTAACCGCTTAGGCATGGAGTTTTCACCACAGAGAGAAATTGCACACATTAAATTCAGGTGATCTCGGAGGCCATAAAATATGACCGCTCTTATCAAATGGTTTCACAACGAACAAAAGTTCCACATAACTTCAATGCTTCATTATTATTAAACAGTAAAGTTGCATCACTGTTGTCTTATCGATTCCAAACAAATGCCGGCAACAGTATTGCTAATTCAAGGTTCAAAATTTCCCGTTTCTTGCACACCCTATTCGATGCAATAAGTATTGGGTTCAATAATTCAGATTTCTATATTTGAAAGTGATGGAAGGGGGACAAGAGAAATTACATAACTATTATTAGGCAAACAGCCAAGTCATTTTGTCTCTTAAATATTTAGTTCATGAAGCGCAGGATCTTTAAATGCTGGCTTGCTCTGAACGATTTATAATTAAATTTATTGATGCCCATTTGTTAGTATGTGAAATTTTGATTTTTAAAGGCAGACTTACTCTGAACGATTTATAATTAAATTTATTGATGCCCATTTATTAGTGGGTGAAATTTTGATTTTTAAAGGCAGACTTACTCTGAACGATTTATAATTAAATTTATTGATGCTCATTTGTTAGTATGTGAAATTTTGATTTTTAAAGGCAGACTTGCTCTGAACGATTTATAATTAAATTTATTGATGCCCATTTGTTAGTATGTGAAATTTAGATTTTTAAAGGCAGACTTACTCTGAACGATTTATAATTAAATTTATTGATGCCCATTTATTAGTATGTGAAATTTTGATTTTTAAAGGCTGGCTTACTCTGAACGATTTATAATTAAATTTATTGATGCCCATTTGTTAGTATGTGAAATTTTGATTTTTAAAGGCAGACTTGCTCTGAACGATTTATAATTAAATTTATTGATGCCCATTTGTTAGTATGTGAAATTTTGATTTTTAAAGGCAGACTTGCTTTGAACGATTTATAATTAAATTTATTGACTATCCATTTGTTCTATGGGAAATTTTGATTTTTTCGATGGAAGCTTAATGAACATACATTAATAATAGATTTCCTTAATGAGTTTTTGATTGCTAATATGATAAATTACAACTTTAATACGCCCATGAAACTTCCATTGGTACAGCTGCATTTATGTATTTGAGCTATTGTGTCATTTTTAAGGACTTTTGTTTACCAAAACTCTCTTCTGTCCATGCGTGTATCAATCCGGGAAACGCATAATCTTTGTACCGTTTTTAAAGGAGTTTTGTTTACCAAAACTATCGTATACGAGGATGATTCAGAAAGTAATGCCTCCAAGGTGATACCTTTATTTGTGCTTGAGAGATAGTACTGATACAGATATCAGTGGAAAGCTTGCAATATCGGCTACAAACGGTAGCATCATTTTTCAACATAATCTCCATTAAGGGCAACACACTTACTCCAACGCGAAACAAGGTTTTTATACCGTCTTAGAAGAATTGTGGTGGCTATTGGCGACATCATCGGGGTTCTGCTGCTTCTACCTCCGTTTCACAACTAAACCGTTGTCCCTTAAGGTGATCTTCAAAATTTCGAGAAGAGCCAAATTCGCAGGGTGCAAGATCCGGACTATAGGCAGGATGAGACAGAACGTCAACAACACTTTGCCAGCAGATGGGACACCTTTGAATTTTTTGGCGGAGGAGAGGACGTATGGCGGTACTCCATCGACTGATGCTTCGTTTCCGGACCGTAATGGTGTATCCACGAATTGTCACCGGCGATGAATGTTCCTAGGCGCAAACTTTCCGCAGTCAGAAATTCAATGACAGGCCCTGTTTCAACCGGGCATCAACACTGGATGCCATGGATTGCTCCGTTACTCTGGAACAATAAAAGATAGGAAAGTGAAACAAGTGACATTCTAAAGCTTAAACATCAATACATTAATAAACAGTTCAGAATGTTTACAGTACTATTGGCCAAGTAGTGGGCCATTATTTCCTGAATCATCCTCGTATATTTAACCTGTTTGTCCATATGTGTGTTAGTCCGGGAAACACAAAATCTGAACTACTTAATAGGTTCACCATTAATTTTGGCCAGTATGTAGCAGGTCAGAAGGTAGGAAGCAAATTCATTGATGGAGATTATATTCGAACCGGAAGTAGTAGAAATAACCATTTCCTGTTTTAACGTTGACCATATAGAGCCAAAATGGTAATAGATAGTGAAAAGCGATTTCCTGCAATCGGTTAAGCGTCTCAGGAATATATTTTAGTTCATCTCCATCCTTAATTCTCTATGGAAATTCACTACAATTCCGGTTCCACTCCAATTCACTACAATACTACAATTCCGGTACAATTCACCACAAACCGGAAGTGATGGAAATTCACTACAATTTCCGGTTTCAATGTTGATCTACATAGAGCAAAAACTATAGGAGGTAGCAAGAAGATTATCATTAAAATCAATTTAGCGTTCTAAGAATGTGTACCATGTTCTGTCTTAATCACTTCCTTAAACCGGAAGTGGCAGAAATCAACCACTTCCGGTTTTAACGTTGACTGATATAGAAGAAAAACGGAAATAGACACCGAAAAGTGTTTCCTGCAATCAATTAAGCGTCCGAAGAATATATTTCATCTCCCTCTAATCTTTCTACTAAAACCGGAAGCAGTAGAAATATACTATCACTTCCGGTGTCAATATTAATTGAAAAGTTATTGTTTTAAAAAATGAAACTATTTGAAAGCAGAAGACAACATGCAAATTTCTTGAAACTTGTTAGTTGCATCAACCGTAGCAAAATCTAAACTTTCAGTTTATATTAATAACAGCGACAGTGAAAAAGAACATTTGTAGCGTGTAGTTAATATTTCTGATTGTATTGTCCTCGTTGTAGATAGCGAAGCGGGCAAAGCATTAAAAACCTGAAACGGACAAAACAGCTGACAGCAAGTGTGAAGTGAAGTGGGTATTTGTGAATGTAGAAAGCCGTAAAACGTGGGTACCGCGAAAATGTATCCAAACTCAACACTGTTGTTCCATTTTACAATTGTCCCACATCTCACCATTGCTTCTCTGGTTTAAAACTTTTGTCGACCACAAATGATTTAAAACGTAAAACATTATGAAATATTTTAAAAACATAGTCATGCGTCCAAATCGTAATATTTACTTATTGTTCATACGGCAAAGCTACTTTACAAAATCAATATGGCAGTTTATAAAATGGGAAAATCCAGAAAGAGCCATACAAATTAGAAAGTAAACTTGTAAATCTTTTTTCTTTGTGCCAAACCAAACAGTACTCAGCTCGAAAAACGTTTTATTTTAATTTGCAGACTTGCTTCTAGTTTAGTATTGTACATATTTTACGCGTAACGTAGGAAACCTTTGTTACGTGTAATTACCCAACCCTGTTAGCTGAAATTTGTTCAACTACCAATGTTAAAACTTGATTCGTTCGGTGGCGAAACTAGCCCGGGGACGAGAGTCCTAGGTCTCCAGTTTTTTGAGTAACAGAAATAATTTAAGCTATTATTTAAATATTTTTTTGAAAGTTTATAGTAAAATTATGATATACCTATCATAATCTGGGTTCTGACTGCCCCCTCAATTTCTACCTTCTAAGTCCGCCACTGGATTCGTACTTCAAAATTAATAATGAATTGATTGATTAATTAATCCATCAAATATAGTAAATTTTTAATCATTTAAATACAATATTTGATATTTACTAATTTTACCCTGTCACTATACAACTCAAGTAATGACGTTCTTTCATGTTTTCTCAGCCTTTTCTTGATGATTTACATTTAGCATTAAAACTAGACAACGATGATGTTTCCTGTAGAACTTCTTCTTTAATTGAGAATGGGAGGGGTGGGAGAGCGTTTGAATATCTTATTTTCATATTATGGGAACCAAACGAACTTTTTGGGGGGCGGAAGACGAACTCCTTTTTCCTTACGAGTGCCAGCTATGCAACTGCATAAATAGTCGCGAGCTATGGTAAAACAGGAAATTCTAGACTTAAATTTACGAAGCTTTGTATGCCTCTTACTATGTCAAGAATTCACGTGAAGATGTTATTTAGTTATTTATTTGTGGGACTGAAGAGCTCATGCAAACCATTTGTTCGAATATGTGCGCTACCACACACGATCTGGAACGTAAAGAGATTTATTTTAGAAAAAAGAAAGAAAGATCAGGGCGATTATCTCTTTTGCTCATAAACTAATCTGCTCATGTGAACAATCATTTGCTGGTGCAAAAGCTGCTTAACTGTCCACCAAAGCAAGTCGCTACTTAATTACTGCTTCATTTTAATAAAAATAATTGAGTTTTACTTTTTTATTGAATTATTTAATTAGAACATAACCACTAATACTACTTAAGTTTTGTTGCTTTATGAAATATGTATTGGATTTATGAACTACTCATAATAAATGATAAAGTTGAACTTTTATACGGTACTAATTCCAAATCGTTACATTGCCATTTTTCTCAAATTATATAGAATTCATTCTGAAATGGATGATGTTACGTAGCAAAGAAATGAAGACAAGCAAGCTTGCACCTAGAAATTTTTGTATGAAGGGGTCCAAAGCTCTGGGGGGAGGATACAATGGCTCAAGATACTATATATTCTATACCCAAAGAGATTATAAATAATTGGAAAGCATTGTCATCTATATTCTCAGGGAAAAGTGATAGCGCTCGTATTAGCGCACGAGACAAGATTTGTAGCTATCTCGTCTCGAAAATGTGCTGTAAAAGTGATGTCTCGACTCGAAAAATGTATATTTCTCTATTGGAAGAGCAGTGTCTCGACTAGAATTTTGTCAGGAAAATCCTGTCTCGACTCGTCTCGTGCACATCCCTAGCTCGTATATTGTTTTTATAAGAAAAGAAAGAGCATGGATGAAATGTAAGATAATATCTTTATGTTACATCAATTATTTTTCCGCTACCCAACTACAGTTTTAATAAGAAGATGTACAAAGCTTTTTCTTCGGGAAGGGGGGGGAGAGTACTTTCTTCTGGTGCATGGGGTCCCTGGTTCGGTCCCCGGACAAGTAAGTTTGTGGTAGACAACATCGTATCCGTGGATTTTTTTCGGGTACTCCCGTTTCCCCCACATTACCAATTTACCATTTTTTTCTTTAGTCTGCTTATTCATGAGTGAAAGAAGATAATGAAATGCAAGTTACCACATTCATAGATAATGCTATTCTACAACAGAAAATATGAACCTGAAAGATTTTCAGTGTTGCCATCCATAGAATTACAGTGTTACCAGAAAAAAACAACGCCCCTAAAATCTAAGTTCAGACAGCGTTTAGAAGAACAATCTCAACTACATATGGTTAAGTATCATTTTGTTTTGGTTTCTTGTGAACTACTTTTTAAATAACATTATTATTTAGTTTTAATAATAACTGTATGTTAAAACTATTTTGTTTATTACAAACTATATACAACTATTATTTTAAAAAGTAGTTCAGAGGAAACCAAAACAACATGATACTTAACCAAATGCAGTTGAGCTTGTTCTTCTAATCGCTGTCTGAACTTAGATTTTAGGGGCGTTGTTTTTTTCTGGCAACGCTGTAATTCTATGGATCGCAACACTGAAAATCATTGAGGTTCATGTTATTGTTGTAGCATGACATAAACTATGATTGTGGTAACTTTCATTTCATTATCTTCTTTCACTTATGAAAAATAAGCAAAAGAAAAAATGGTAAATTTTGTATTATTTTTAGTAAGGCAGGCTCTTAACGTAAAGGGAATTATCATGTGACGTTAAACTGAAAGAAATATTTTTCTTCTTCTCCTTTTCGTACTGAGCCAGTAAATTGCTAATAAAGGAAGCACTGAAATTATGCAGCCTACAAGGGCGCCCATGTTGTGGTTTTCAAGGAAGGGGGGCAAATATAAGCGAGGTTTCAAATATAGTTTCAAATTTTGCTAAAACTAATGTAAAAATTCTATTGGGCTTTCGATATTCCCAAGTACGATTTCCTCTTGGGGTGGCAAGCGCCCCACCTTGCCCCCTTGATGGGTGCCCTTGGCAGCCTATGAAATTAACTTTCACAGTTATGGCAATAATGATAATATAGTAAATTTATTTTAATTAATTTATATTGTAGCCAATTTCACACTGCTTTAGTCCGATTATTATTATTATTATTATTATTATTATTATTATTATTATTATTATTATTATTATTATTATTATTATTATTATTATTATTATTATTATTATAAGTTCTAAACAAAACAGTAAATTTTCTTTAGCCACTTCAAATAATATTCTAGGAAAATGCTATGAAACAACTAATCAGACATGATTTGTTTGTAAGCCTATTGCCGGAACTTGAAGCAATTAAAAAAGGGATACTTTCCTCCGAAATGAGTATGTACACATAGTATCTTTCATGTGAATTCTGTGGACATATGCAGCGATACAACAACCAACATCCTAGCCGCACTGCATAGTGCTCCCTATTGGACAAACGAAGTCAATTAGTGCCGAGACAGATCAGAGGAAAGACAGGTGACCGTTTGAACTTACCTATTGTGTTCGCAGACCGTTGTTCACTCAGCGTCGTGAAGACAGTTGGGAGTTCCTTAAACGATACAAGTAGCGAACTTCAGTTTAGAAAGCCAGCATTAACGACGAGAGAGTTAATATTGCCAATAAACACCGCAACAAAATGAATATCACAAACTGGGTGCTAGGTCCTGCTCGCACTCTTACGAGCTGTTGTTCCTGGAGATTTATTTTTTAAAGTTTTTTTTAATTGTGTGTCTTACAACGTTGGAGCAACAAGAAAATTTCATTCTCTCACCAAGAATCAAGTTGAGTTGATTTTGAGTTTAACGTCCCTTTCAGCAGCGAGGCTGTATAAGACGGGACCTACTGATTAACGTGGAATCCAAACCACATGAGCTCCCGCCGAGAAACGAACCCGGGTCTCCCACTTCAGAAGTGCGTACGCTAACCCCTTAGCCATGAAGGAGCTCACCAGGAATCAAATCCGGTATTATTTTTGCAAAAGACATGAGCAAACAATTCGGAAACAGAAATGGATATCTTGTATTCGGAGCTCACTCGGGCTCAGGAAATTATCCCCAACAACACTCACGCTCTATCAGGAACGCAGTGGTTTGAGTTTAGGTTCGTTGTCCTTAATGAAACTTGTGCTCACGAAGAGTTTGGGATCACTGTACTTAACGAGGTTCGTACTAGCTGGTGCTCCCAGTTGCTCTGGTTCGGACTTTGAATTGCTATCCATTTAAAGGGCTCATGATCACACGGGTTTGCGCTCATTTATTGGCCTCAAGGCCGATTATTGAACCATATAGCAGGGTTTAAACATACTCGCCGGGAAGTGTTTATTTTAATTCTTACCGCATATTGTCCGATGACAGGACAGCCAAGCCGAGACACAGGATAGGCAGGAAACTGTGTAGAGTTAAACAAACACCTGAATAGCACACTCATCGTAACATGCGCTAGACAGAGGTCCCTCCATGTTTGTGATTGAGACATACGGTCAATGCACCCAGATCTCTCTCTTCGCATCCTCTTCTGCCTGCCACTGCCTCAGCTTGGTTGGCCTCTCCTTTAGCTAAGCGACCAGCCTTATGAAGACAGTTAAGACCAAGGATCTTATAAAATAGAGGATCTGACTTTACAACAAAATCTTGAAGCCACACGTCACAGTTTTGCCACCCCTACTCTGCCCACTCCGCCCAATAGGATTGCAATGTTTTGAGCCAACAATAATGGCGGAAACGAAAGTAGCCAATCAGACTATGGAGGAAATGAGAGTAGGCAATCAGACTTGGCGATGCTTGGTTGTTTTTTGGCTTCATAGATTTAATAGGATGAACATACGCTCTATTTTATAACATCCTTGGTTAAGACGTTAGGAGGTGGTAAACTCTCTACTGCAATTATCAACAAAAGACTCATTACGTAGAATAGTTTTACGTTTGTAAATAGTTGTAACAGTTACCTTTCATTTAATATTGTAATAATGAATTATTCACTCTTATTCCTTTCGAAAGGCGAAATCTCAGAGTAAGTTGCTGGGTTTTCGGAACACAACCTCTCTCGACCATCTTCTCTATGCCACTGAAAGGATTAAGAAAGAAACAACCTAAAAGGGTATTATAGTTATATTTAAAGATATGTATTACAGAATCGACCAGTATCATTAAAATATTTGTAGGATTTTCTTCAGCGGTGTTTTATGCCTTCTTGCTTACGTTTGATGAAAATCAGTTTTTTTTTTTTAAAGAAAAAGAACGCAATGCCAGGGGAGGAAAATAAGAAAAAAAGAGGAAGAGAGAGAGAGAGAGATTGACAGTAATCAGCTTATCATTAAACTCGATGCTGTCAGTGTCTTTGATGTCTTCCTGAGAGAGAGAGAGAGAGAGAGAACTAACTCTATGAGTTCCCAGTTCAGAGAATTCGAAAATGGAACTCGAACCAGACTCTTGTTCCTTAGAGAATTGCAAGAGGTATAGAAAAGAGAGAAAAAAATAATCAAAGGAAACGAGACACAGAAAACGAAAAGAAAGAAAAAAATGGTAAAGTGAGGAAATTGCAAGAGGCAGAACAGAAATGGAGCATTAACTGTATGCTACCATAATAAATTATGCAGAGACATTAACTAGAAGAGTGTTACAGTCCTGCCTTTTGTTTTACCCTTAAGAGACAAGAAATTACTTCCTTCCGATAAAGACTTTGGGAGATTAAATTTAGCTGGCTTACGCACTGCTACGGAACATATTTCTCACTATTACCCCCGAAATATAAACCTCTAAAGATAGTAAAATTTCCTAACAGAAGCGCTCAAGTTGTGCAATAGCATTGTATAACGTAGATAAAGGGAGTTTATTGAACTTTCGTACAGGTAATAAAAGGAAATGAAGGCGCTGTATTGAAAAAGAACTAATTATAACTTTGACATCAATGTCCTTTTTGTTATGTAAATCTATACATCAACCATTATTTTATTCACTTTTTTCTCTTTCTTTCTTTGTCTCGATTAAATTATTCCCTTTTATGACTTCATTATATTGCAACTTAAGATAATCCCCTGTTTTATAATGTGGTGGATTTCCCCCGCGTAACGTTATTAAGTTAAACCAGATCCCAAAATGTTCATTATGGTATTTTTCTTTTTCAAAAATTAAATTTACAATGAGACAAAAAGAGAAGTTAACCGCAATTCGATAATGGAATATACGTAGACAATTTTTTACACACTTTCGTAAAAGAGAGAAATCCCCAGTGGGAGTAGATATTGTTTGGATATGAAATGGAAATCAAATCTATAATTTCATATACCACGCTTATGGCCTGCAGGACACGAACAAAATAGTGAAGATAGCGGACAGAACTTAACAGAACCTACAGACACGTTGTTCATTAGAAACTCTTGTGTACTGGAACTGGAGCAGAACCAGTCCGAGCTATATTAAGGGCCAGCGTTTATCGTGTTTGAAGGCGGAGCCGTTCCAATTTCCCGCTAAACGCTTAGCAGCACCGTAGGAAATGAGAGGGCGGTGTTGCCACGTCTTTGTACACATTCACGTCAGTTTATGCCGGAAAGAAGCGAAATACGCTCTACTTCTTAGTGACTCCTTTATCACACGTCAACGTCGCGTCACAGCTTTCCTTTCATTCGCCTATAGCACGGCCAACAAGAGATGGTCTCTGACGTTTCTTACACATGCGGTGGGACATTGCAGCCCCTACTTTAATACCTGTGTTACCAACCACGATCACTCTGTCTTATACCATTAATTAAATTGGCACTAGAGTTGCACCGAAAAAAGCCTTGACACGAGAGTAGTGGCAATGTCACTGCGAGCTGTCAGAGACGTTCTCTTACTGGACGCACTATAGCCCACAATTCATGCATCTAGCAGTGAATGCTTTTAATATAGGATATATGTCAAAATTGCTTTTAATATATTATATATACACAAAATAATAGTAATAATAAAGAAGTGAATACGAGATTTATGAATTACGAGGTACTGCTTTTTCATAAACTTAAACCTACAAACTCACATTTATATTTTGACACATAGAGCACACATTAGGCTCTGGCAGATTCCAGATTATCTACTATTATCCACCACTTTCTCTACTGTTTACATGATATCACTTCACGCTACAACCACCAGACCCAACATTACAATTCATATCAGTTTCAATGTACGTTTTCATGTATTTCTAATCATTATGTTATTTTGTATATTTAACTTTGTCTTTTCACCTCACCAAATGTTATGGATCAAAATTCCTTAAGTGACAACGTTCCTTTTTTTACAATTTGAAGTTAATAAATATTTAATGAAACATTTAGCCCAACAACAGTAAGCTTAGAATATCTTGTCATTGCATTTCATTCCTAACAGAGGGCATAACCCTCTTAAAGATGGCTAGCTCTTCTGGCTAGCATGTAAATAAATAAAAAAAGATTCTAGACTATTTGGATGATTTTTACCCATGATTTTGAAAGTAATTAATAAAACTGGGTGTCTAGAATATGTCTTAATGTAGGAAGATTTTATAAAAGATTTCGAAAGTTATTAGTAAAACTGTGAGACTGGAATAGGCCTATGTCTTAATGTAGAAACATCTTACATAAGATTTTTAAAGTAATTTTAATAAAACCGTATAACTGGAATATATCTTGATGTAGAAAAATCTTACACAAGATTTTGAAAGGAATTAATAAAACTGTGTAACTGGAATATGTCTTAATGGAGGAAGAATTTGCATAAGATTTTGAAATTAATTAATAAAACTATGTGACTGAAATATGTCTTAACGTAGGAAGATTTTACATAATATTTTGAAAGTAAATTTAATAAAACTATATAACTGGAATATATCTTAATGTAGGAAAATCTTACACAAGATTTTGAAAGTAATTGATAATAACTGGAATATATCTTATAATAAGTAGGCCGTTTTATCTAGAATATTCGAGTGAATATCTAGACGATGACGAAATAAGCATATCATTGGTGATAGATTCCAAATAAAAATAATTCTACTGCAGAAGACATATGTAAACAGTAGCAGACACGCCGCTTACAATATTACACTATAAATTTGAAAAAAACAAAACAAAAAACAAATAGAAATTATGGATAACGTTTTCGGAAGATGAGAGATGGGAACTAATGTTATATTAAGTTTCATCCACCAGTCTGACAAAATGAATGCACAGTATAAACTTAAATGTGGTAGGATCCTACAGACTCAGATATGTACTTGCAGGATTCTAGAGTAACTATTTTTTCATCGTTGCCGAAGATGTTTTTTTAATGTATAAGTGGAGATGCAAATTGAAATTTGTTTAGCAGTATAGTATGCAATATATACCTGTAAAAAATACTAGTTCCAAATCCATGAAACGAGAAAGAATTTTCTTTCGTCTCGTCTTGTTCCGTAAATTTTTGTAAAAGTTTTGTCTCGATTCTCGAAGATTTTTTTTCTAATCTAGTCTCGATACTCAGAAACCTTTTCTTGTCCCGTCTCGAAAGTTATCTCGTCTCATTTTGTAAAGCTCTGTACACAATTTATCTCCCAGTTAAAAAAAAATCACCTAGCATTTATTAGAATCCTTATTCGTCATATGAGGATCATGAAGGTGTGGGTGTGATATAACAACAATCAAATTATATTTATTATTAGAGTATATTCGCTGAGAAAAACCTGTTATCTGGACAGTGGTATATTATACAAATATTCGGAATACATATATTTACTACGGAAATCTATACGAAGCATAGGTTATCCATATGCTATATATGTACTGTGTTTTCCCGTTTAAATGTTACGAGATGGATGTCTGATATTTACCAGATGTTACGATATCATGTGGATGTCTGACATTTACCAGTCTTCCGTATATACGTATGTTGAATACGTCAGCTATATGTTATATACGTCCAACTGTAGATGAGATCCGTACTACCTCTCTTTCTTTCATACGGAAAGTACGTATAGATTGAACACTTATAAGCAAAGTATTATAAAACACGTATAAATACACAGTTCTTTCTTTCATACGGGAAAGTACGTATAGATTGAACACTTATACGGAAAGTATTATAAAACACGTATAAATACACAGTTCTTTCTTTCATACGGGAAAGTACGTATAGATGGAACACTTATACGGAAAGTATTATAAAACATGTATAAATACACAGTTCTTTCTTTCATACGGGAAAGTACGTATAGATGGAACACTTATTCGGAAAGTATTATAAAACATGTATAAATACACAGTTCTTTCTTTCATACGGGAAAGTACGTATAGATGGAACACTTATACGGAAAGTATTATAAAACGTATAAATACACAATTCTTTCTTTCATACGGGAAAGTACGTATAGATTGAACACTTATACGGAAAGTATCATAAAACACGTATAAATACATAGTTCTTTCTTTCATACGGGAAAGTACGTATAGATTGAACACTTATACGGAAAGTATTATAAAACACGTATAAATACATAGTTCTTTCTTTCATACGGGAAAGTACGTATAGATTGAACACTTATACGGAAAGTATTATAAAACACTATAAATATACAGTTCTTTCTTTCATACGGGAAAGTACGTATAGATTGAACACTTATACGGAAAGTATTATAAAATATACTTTTCAGTTATATGTTTGCTGCAAGATGTTATACATATACTCGTACGTTAGTCCAAAAGCTACAGGATTTACACATGTAACCTGTGATTTACGAACGCAACATACGTTTCTTTCTCTGTGTGTGCAATAATTTGTTAGTATACTTTTTGTGCAATGGAGTATATTGTGTATCTTTAAACGTTGACAATTATTCTCAATTATTCCTATTAATATGTGATTATTTGTTTTTTTGGGAAACAGGACGACAAAAAAATGCACTTCTCGTCTCGAGTAGCTTGTTGTTATCGAAACGAGACGAGACGAGAAATTGTTCATCTCGTGAGCAACACTAATTAGAGAACAAAACAAAATAATTATCTTATGACGCAGTCTTACTAAGGTTCCATAGCCAACATTTTACCTACACCTTGTCAAAATCACGAAAGATCGTATCCACGTACTCTAATCTCATCTCTGTAAGTAAGAGATGACGTGTTGCATTCGTGTCTCGTGTATATATATATATATATATATATATATATATATATATATATATATATATATATATATATATATATATATATATATATATATATATATCCCACAAGCACCCTAGCGCTGAGGCAAATGAGTAGGAACAACAACTGTAGAATCTGAGTTTATTTCCCAATTGTATTGTTATCTTCCTGCTTTTCTCTCGGATTATTTAGACATACACATTACACACCCCGTCCCCTACCACAAACACGAAACTAGATCCATCCACAAAGTATATACAGAACAGACGCCGCGCCAACATCCATGTTCTATGTATCTGTTATGTGGCTAGCACATAACAGAAATAGTGTAGCCTTGCAATGGTAGCCAAGGGGAACGCTATTATACCGTTGCCTGACATTTTAGAACTTGAGATGCTACGTACGTATATGAAGAAGGAGCGCGTACCCAATTCCTTAATAGAGTTTTGTAGCTATGCGGAGAGAGGAAAATCTGCCTGAAAACGTAGTGTTTCTAATTTACTAGCTCATGAATTTTTCGTATAAACTACAGGATAAACTTTACTTAAACAAAGCTTCCTATATTTTTTTTTTTTAGTTGTCGTTATTGTTGAACTGAACTTTGCAAAAGCTAGAGAAGATGAATTCATTAAAGATTGATGCCCAGATACTTGAGTTGGGAAGAAACGAAAATTAGGAAATAATTTCACAAAATATATCCATCGAGTTTCTGAATCCACGAATTTTCTTTGTTTACTGATTCTGACAACTTAATATTCACTATTGCCAAAGAGAGATCATCCAAGACACAATATAATTTTCAATGAACTTAAAAAGTCCATTACTAAGTTCTCTCTCTCTCTCTCTCTCTCTCTCTCTGTGTGTGTGTGTGTCTGTTATTTTCGAATTTTTCAATTTTGAGCCCTCCTTTCGATAGAGCATCAAAAATTACCTGAGAAAGTGATGGAATTTTTCGCGTCACTCTTACCGTTTCCGAGAAATTGGCCAAAAAAAAGTTCCGATTTCGAGAGATTTAAGGAGCTATATCTCGGGGAATCGTAAGTCAATAGAGAGATGATATTGGTGTTGATCAATACCTAAGAGGATGGTAAACATTTTGGCACCAAATAGTAACCGGTGGCCACTGTCCAACTTACTACTTACTGGTTTGACCTGTAGCCACCGGTTACTATTGGTACCAAAATGTTTATAATCCTCTTAGGTATTGATCAACACAATATCATCTCTCTATGACTTACCGTTCTCACATATTGGGCAAAAAAATGTTCCGATTTCGAGAGATTTAACGAGCCATATCTCGGGAACCGTAAGTCACAGAGAGATTATATTGGTGTTGATCAATGCCTAAGAGGATGGTAAACATTTTGGTACCAAATAGTAACCGATGGCCACTCTTGAACTGACTACTGGCCAACTGGCCACCGTTCCCCAGATATTGGCCAAAAAAGTTCGGATTTTGGAAGATTTAAGGAGCAATATCTCGGAAAACCCTAAATCATAGAGAAATGATATTTTGCGAATTTTTCAACTTTGAGCCCCTCGTTTTGAGCATGTGTCTTTGTAAAACAACATATCGTAGAACGTTTTAACAGAACTCTTAAACAAAATATGTGGAAAAATATTTAGTACTCAAGGAAATTATAAATTGATAGATATATTAAAAGAATTGTTTAATAAGTATAATAATAAAGTCCATAGAACAATTGGTATAAATCCTGTAGAAGTTAATAAGAAAAAAAACAATTCTTTTTAAGTTCGTTCTGGCAATGCTCTTGGAGCATTCTCAACTGGTTATTGTTAAATTGTTACCAAATATTCTTAGTCATCTTTGCTCAGTATGTACAGTACCATAGATATAATTAATATACCAGAGAAATATTAGGTAGAAACATTACGACTTACTTCTTTCGACAAAAATGAATTCTTATTATTAGAACGTTAGTGTTACTTCTCGTTAACCTATAATAAAATGACAACTAAACATTGTCTGTTGCGTATTGAGAATGACTGACTTACGAAAACAAAAATTCATTAATTTTAGAACATTTTTATTATAAGTATATACTGTATTGACTTAACATTTCACTGAAAAGTAAGGTTTAACAGGTTTATTTTATTTATTTACCCCTAACTTCTATTCTAAAAAGCAAGGAAGGTAGCCTCTGGCTCGTGTGCAATTTGTCTGCATACTAGCGACATCTCTTAACGATAAGTAGGAGCAAGCGAAGCTAGCGACAGCTATTAGTTTGTGAACTATCAAGAGCGTGATTGAGAGGACCAAATATCTTGGTTTTAGAATATGTTTTAAAAGAGTTTTTTTTTTTTTTTTTTTTTTTGAATCAGAGAATTACTACTTTGTCCTTTAAGTTATCAATAGGGGACTAATTTCGAGTCTTTTTTCTGAATTAAGAGACCTGTGACCGCACTGCTAATGTGTGTTTTCTGTGCACGTGGTTCTGGATTCGATTTCGTCTGAGGTAAATAAGTGACTCGAATACAAACCCGAGTAGAGATTCGGATCACACTTTTAAACAGTGGATTCCATCTCACACAGCCTTGATACTAAAAAGTGCTTGAAACCACATTATCAAACGTTTACCGTGTAAAGAAAACGGTTAAACGTTTAACAGGAAGCATTGGTCACCTGCATTTACATTTTGTGTCATATATATATATATATATATATATATATATATATATATATATATATATATATATATATATATTAAAATGTATTAATATATTTTAGTTCATATTTATATCTATTGCAATATCATTTCACGATTTCTTAAATTATGAAGTGCGTCGGAGAAATTAAAGCAAGTATATATAAAGATACTAAATAAGGCTTTTAGGAAAAAGAAATCGCTCACTTTGTGGGTCTTTGAATTAAGAATAAAGAGAAAAATTCGTGTGGAGTATTTTATTCGTGTATGAAGCGTGGACGTTTCACTAAAACTATGAGAAATGACTAAATCTTGGAGGATGTAGAGAAGAATGAATGATCAAACTAGAAACTAACGATGAAGTGTTAGGAGTAGTAACAGGAAAAATAACAATATTGGAGGTAATCAAAACCAGGAAAGAAAACTGGTGAGAGTACTTTTGGGAAGAAGTTCTATCTTTCAAGAACGTAATATGGAGAGGCTGTTTTCAAAAGCTGATAGTGTGTATGAACTATTGTTGGATATTGAGTTTTTTTTAATGGTTTTAGATAATTTTGAAGTAATTGTACTTAATTTTGGTGTTATTTTCTGTAAAAACGTCCTGGGACTTAAACGAAAAAAATACTATGAATACAGTCTTGTTCCAGCAAATACTATATCCATAAATGTAACTGGTCCAAAAAGCACTAAATCCACATTTCATGCCATAATGTGCTATTTTTCTTTTCTTTTCTTTTTTTAAAGACGTCTGCAATCTTTTCTTGACAAAATATATTATAAGATATCCTGTCCTGAGAAGTTGTTACTTGTTTAAAGAACATTGTTAACAACTCCAAAGTTTTTTTAAAGTGGAAATTTAATTATGTAAAGCATTATTTCAAATGTTCTTGACACTACTATATACTCTACAATGTTACATTTACTATTGACGAAGTTTATCTATGGAAGTAAAGCTTATTTATAAATACATTTCACTCATTAGTTTACATCGGACACAATTTTCAAGTTCATACTGCTGGATATTCGTCCTGCGAACTTAGTTTCATGATACCATGTCAAGTTAGGTAAAGTTTTGCTAATTGCATACGATTTATAGGCTACTATCCCTAACAAAGATAAAGGACGAAAATACAGATTACACAGGGTAATATGTAGCAATGTCACGTGCATAGGCGTCGACTTTGGGGGGGCAGGACACTTTTACCCCCCTCCCCAATATTTAGAGGTGGGGTCCTCGCCCCTCCAATATAATCCGGCCGAGGAAGAATTAACAAAAAGAACCAAGAATTTCTATCGTAAACTTCGTCATTCCTTTAATTCAACGTTAGGAACAGCCTTCTAGGAATGGGCACGAGTCGAGCTAAAACTCGACTCGACTCGAATTCGAATCGAGTTCCGAGTCGAGTCAAACGTAATTTTCTCGAGTCGAGTTCCGAACCGAGTTGCTGTTTTTTAGGTCGAGTTTCAAGTCGAGTCGAGTTTGATAAATGGCTCGCTCGTTCAGCTCGTTTTAACTCGTTTTAAAATCATGGCATGATTAGACTCGAAAGCGAAAACCATGAGAAATGTAAGCGATAAAGTGGAATACTTTTAGTATTGTTCATGATAGGGGACACTGCTTGCATCTCGTTTCGTCTTGATAACGAGACGACAAAGGATTTTATAACGAGGCCTCAAATGTCGTTAGCACCAATTTGAGTATATACTCTAGTTCTTACCATCAAGGCTGAGACCTACACGGTCGAAGTTTTGAGCGCAAACAGAAGCTCAACCCGGGTAGTGATGTAAACTTGCTCGGCTCGGTTCAACGGAGCGAAATGCTCGAGCCGGCATGGTTAGCATGAGCCATCGATTCGCCCTAACTGAGCTATCAGCTCTATTCGGCTTGGTTTGGATGAGACATCGGCTTAGATCGGCTCACCCAGGCCGACAACCCTAAGCCCGAGCCAAGCAGTTTTTGAACATGTTTGGCCAGCGCCCTATAACTTTTAACAATATTTGGCCTTAGTCAAAACCTTGCTTCTCCGGAACTCAAATCCAGAATCTCGTGAACGATGGCCATGCCTCCTAGACTTCACGACTACCGAGGTCGGCAGTCAATTAGTTTTTAGTATTCAGATAGAAACCACCTATCTTTCATGTTTATACACTGTGTTGTTATAATAATAATAATAATAATAATAATAATAATAATAATAATAATAATAATAATAATAATAATAATAATAATAATAATAATAATAAGTTGTAGTAGCAGTAGTATCATTGATAGTTATTACACTGTCTATGTAGGATAGTTGAAGAGAGTACTTGAAACTACATAAAATTTTGCTCAATTTGGCTCGTTCTGGCTCGACTCGACTCGAAACTCGACCTGAATTCGAGTCGAGTTGGAGGAAATTTTTCGAGCCGAGTTCTTGAGTCGAGCTTAGATATGTCTGTTTCGAGTCGAGTCGAGTTTCAAAGAAAACTCGCTGGAAGTCGTTCGTGGCCATCCCTACAGTCTTCTTATACGATAGAAAAGGCGGTTTTTAGACTGGTGTTGAATAGAGCACTGAAGCTTCAACCAACACTCTGGCAACACTGACCTGACAAGTGAAGATCAATGCAGTGTGAATTTTGCAGCGGAGTAGCGGATCGAGATTTGGGGGGGGGGGAGAGGGCCTTCATCAAACAGTTAATTGAAAACGGTTGAATACGATGATGATATATTTATTCATTGCTTGGACCCCACAATATTTTCTTCAAGTCGGCGCCTATGGTCACGAGTACACCACGTGAAGGAATCTGGTTTTCATAGCATGATATTTTCTTAATTAATATTTAAATGGGAAGTGGTAATTAATTTTTCCCACTTCCGGGTTTAGTAGAGAGATTGGAGTGAAGATGCAAATATTCTTCAGGTGGTTAATTGATTGCAGAAAATCCGTTTCTCCATATCCATTACAGTTTCTTACTCTACTGTAAAGCGACTAACTTTAAATCCGGAAGTAGTAGATTTCTCTGACTGCTGGTTTGAACAAGTGGTGAGCAGTCTCGTGGCTATATCATTGACGTACGAATCTTTGATGTGGGAGACCAGAGTTCGATTCTCGGTCGCATAGTCTCGCTGCTTAAAGAGATGCTAAACTTAAATTCCAATCTAATTGAATAGATGGTTACAAAAGAAAACGGTACCTATTCTGGAATGCTAAATCAGTTTAACTTTTTTTCGCTATCTCTTATCGTGTTTGTTGTATGTGGATCAATATTGAAACCGGAAGTGATAGTAGATTTATACCACTTCCGGTTTTAGTAGAGAGATTGGAGTGAAGATAGAATATATTCTTAAGACAGTTAATTGATTACAGACAACCATTTGTCGCTATTTATTACCATTCTTGTTCTATAGTGATTAACGTTGAAACCGGAAGTGGTCGGTTTCTACCACTTCCGGTGGGTAGACCACCTCCCTCAGCGAGCTCGATACCTAACTTTTGACCCTCTGTTTCCTGGCAAAAATTGATGGTGATCCATAAAATATTTTTTGAGGTTTTGGCCTCCCGGACGGACAGACGGACAGGCTAATCATATAAAGAAGTTTTGCTAAATCAAACTATACAAACAATGAAAAATCAAACTCCTAAAGAATATAGAACTTCCTTAAACTATGCGTTGAAAATGAAGGCTCGGTTTCATAAAGGACCCAACGCATTGTAAACATAAATGGGACGAACGCATTTGATATCTATCATATATTTATTCAGAATTACTCACTATTCCTATCTCCAAAACTTCAAGTAAATACGGTAAATCTTGGTCATAAAAGGAAACAAAGAAAAGTCAATGGCGTGTCCCAGGGGTCACCAAAAGAGGGACAATTTGGGAATCTTAAATACGAAAGGGGGAAATTGACTATTATCGTATACATAACAAGGGAGGGAGAGAGAACGTTTCAGATATATTCATGATCATTTAAAATATTACAGCAAAGAAATAGCCTATACAAGCCGCAGTTAAGTTTGAGGGGGGTTTCTGTGATTCCCATCATTGAGGACAGAGCTTACTTCTGGACGCACACATACATTCACGTGGAAAGTGAGGACGGAGACTTATCTTAGCGTAATGGGAAGACAACGAGGCACGGGATTGGCTACGGGAAGCTTGATCATCGAATTTCTCTACCGCCAACACTGCTTCTGAATTAATATGTCATGATTTCCACGCCAAAGGATTTTACGGGTTTTCAGGCTTACAGATTATATACCGTTTCCCTTTTACTAGTAGCAGTATCTGTCACTGTCAGGAAAATGTCTGGATTTAATTACTCCCTGGATCTTCCTTTGTTTCCAAAATATCCTCGTTTTACGACTCTGTTCGTTTCAAGGAAAGTCTTCCAGTCGAAGAGCTGCCTCAGCGTTCTACGTGCAAGAAATGGGGGAAAAGTTTCCCGAGTAGTATATGCACATTTTCATCCTCTGCAAGTACAGCAGCTGTGAACAGTTTGACATTCATATTTCCTTTTTTTTAAGAAATGGGGGAAAATCTGTGCGTTTTAAGACTAAGTTCTCAACTATATGTGAAAATGTCGTTTCTCAAATTACTATTATCTACTGGGATAATTTTTAGAAACCTTGTTCTAAGGAAATGTTCATTTAAATTTTTCTTTTGCTTCTATAAATCTAGAAGTTTTTCATTAAGTTTTGGGAAGTTCGGCATTTCATTAGGTTTGTATAATACTTTAGCACAAGATATTATTGTCAAAGTATGAGTGTCTGACGGCATTTCGAAAGCATATTTTTTCAAGCTTTCCTAGTACTGAATAAAAATAATGCATGCTAAATGGCTAAGCGAATATGAAGCCTTTGTTGTGAAACACAGAAACAAGTTTGTCTGTTTCTTCTAACATATTACATGTTTAGAGCCTGTTTTCCTAGTTATTCTAGATAGAAAGCATGAGTTGGAATAGAACAGATGTAACATTGTTTAGTATATAAAGAAAGAAATCGTATATTTCTGCACTTAAAACTCCAATTACTAGAATATATAGACGGAATATCCAATTTTTCTCTTTTACAAATTTTCAATTTTAAGAAACACGCCAAAATCAAAATTTGGGCTTCAGCACGGGTTTGGTCCTTTGAAAGTGCTATTTAAACAAAATACATGTAATAACGTAGTTTTACGTCCCACGTTTACGTCCTTTAGTCTGAAATAGACGAATGAATTAATTAAAGTAGAATGAAATAATTGGTTGAATGGGAATGTGGGAGACACGGATATGATGTTGTCCACCACAAAATTGCGTGGCCGAGAATCGAATCAGGGACCTTTTGCACCAGAGGTGAATGCTCTACCACGGAGCCACTGCACACCTCCTATTAAAGAAAATAGTTAATGTTGTTGATAGGCTACAAGAGGCTAAATTACACTTGAAAGAAAAGAAAAAAACAAGTACATGAAATATTTTGGGTGACCCTTCGTGGCCATGTGCCCGGGCCCCGGGTTTGATTCCCAGTAGGAGTGTCCGCTTCACATAATAATCAAGAAAAGGTTCGGTTCCCACTTGAAGAAATGTATTCTGTTTGATATAGCTTTGCCTCTCGAAAAGGATACTTTGTGACTCTCTATGCTACAATACTTTCTGACATAATCGCTACGAAGCTCATATGGTCATATTGACATTTTAGACTTCCAAACATTGCTATTTATAACTATGGGAAGTCTTAATAGCACAGATACGTCCGTCCGTCTGTCTATCACCGGGTATCAGAATATAAACGGTAAGTGGCACTGACAAGTGGTTTCTTGGAATCCATGCAGCACCTCCACAAGAGGTTTCATTTTCCTCCATTAACTCTAGTCCAACTGGAAATGGCAAATATAGTTCATTTCAGGTTGTAACGTTTACATGGACGAAAACGGCAACAGACAACGAGAAGCGGTTGTTTGCAATCAACTCAGCGTCCCAAGAATAGGCTCTGTTTCTACACTTATCACTCTATTAAAACCACAAGTGGAAGCAATCAGCAACAATTCGGGTTTTAATATTAATCTTAAAAGAGCAAAAACGATCAGAGATGGAAAACAATGAGTTTCTGGTATGGATTTATTATCCCAAGAATAAGCTTTATCTTAGTTATTCTTCTACTAAAACCGAAAGTCTTAAAAAAAAAAACTAGTACAAGTTCCCGTTTCAATATTGGTTCCTATGCAGCAACAATTGTCAGAGAGAGAATGCTCTCGCTTCAATATTGATTGCTACATAGCAATAATTATAAGAGAAAGAAGGTTCCCGTTTCAATATTGGTTCCCACATATGAATAATTGTAAGAGAGAAAAAGTTCCCGTTTGAATATTGGTTTCTGCATATTAATAATTGAAGGAGAGAGAAAGTTTCCGTTTCAATGTTGGTTCCTACATACGAATAATTGAAGGAGCGAGAAAGTTCACGTTTCAGTATTAGTTCTTACATAAGAATAATTGAAGGAGAGAGAAAGTTCCCGTTTCAATATTAGTTCTTACATATGATTAATTGAAGGAGAGATAAAGTTCCCGTTTCAATATTGGTTCCTACATAGTAATAATTGTAAGAAAGAAAAAGTTCCCCCTTCAATATTAGTTCCTACATAATTGTAGGAGAGATAAAGCTCCCGCTTGAATGTTGGTTCCTATATAGCAATAATTCTCAGACAGAGACACACAATATTTGATATGGGTTCAGGGTCCGAAGAGCAGCTTCTTCTGTCTCTGACCATACTCCTCTATTTCAACAGGGACTTATAAATCTACTACTTTCGGTTTCAATATTGAATTTGCACTGTTTGGAAGTCTATCGTAGTTTCACAATAGGGGACAAAACTCACTTGTTTTCTCGTTATTTCTGCAATTGTGAGTGAATAGTTAATTCATAAACTTCCAAAAACTACAAACATTTATTCTTACAAATAATGATATCTTGTAAAATAAAAAATTCTTATCTAATATAAATAAAATAAAGAGTTTGTGTGTTTGTCTGTTTGTCTGTCTGTGTGCGGCCTGGGGACCAGACGAGTAGATCGAGAGTTACCAAAATTTGGTCACGAGTACCTTGGTCCAGGCCCCAGACCAAGGCGAAGAGTTTTTTTCAAATTTCGAACCAGGGGGTTCAGGAGGGAGCTTTTACTAGAACCGTCCTGGGGACCAGACAAGTTGACCGAGAGTTATCAAATTTTGGTCTGGATACGTTGGCCCAGGCCCCAAACCAAGGCAAAGCGTTTCGAACCAGGGGAGTCTGAGGGAGGCGTTTACCGGCACATGTAAAAGTAGTAGAAAATGACCGATATTAGTGTCGAATTCATAGTTTTCGCGGTCGCCGATATCAATGGTGATATTCCCATTAACGATGACTTACAAATTCAACTACCATTGTATGCAGGCTGGGAGTCAGCGGGGAGGTACCGAGACATGTAAAAATAGCCCAAAATGACCGATATTAGTATCAAATCCATAGTTTTCGCGGTCGTTGAAATGAATGGTGATACCCCCGCAGGCGTTTACTTCCAAATACAGCCCCATGCAAAGAATGGGTATATTCAGCTAGTTATAATATATAAACATAATTATTGGTCTATGTGGATGATTGTTGTTGTTGTTGTTGATGTTCTAAGCTGCATCAGGGCCGTCGCATGGGTTGTAAGCGCCCGGGACGAGAATTCCCAGGCGCCCCCTCAGTGTATTATGAGAAACAACCAGAGAGTATTCTGTTCTCCTAGATTTAAATATGGAATGTAAGATCATAATGTAAGACAAAAGAAGTTAGTACTATGTCAAGTTTTTAAAAGTGAATGGCTTTTGTAGTTAATGAAAATTAGTAGTAAAAGGTAATGAACACAGGTTTTGAATTCTTGAAATCGAGTGCTATTCTTGTTTTTGAGCTTGATACGCATCAACATAATACCGTCGCTTTCAATACATAAGGGCGTAACTAACATTTTCATAATTTTACAGGAGAAGCGAAATAAGATTTTGTGGTATGTTCAAGTCAACATAACTTTTTGACTATTTTCAGGAAAGCTTTAATTTTTTGGACGCTTATTGGTGAGGGATAAATGTTCCTTTCCGTGTAGATTTGACTTTCCAGCTGTTCGTATGTCTTGATAAAATTGCAAAGTTTTTAACTTACGCCCTTATGCAGTGAACAGATATAATGCTAAATTCTAGTTTTAAAATAACAATAATGGCGTATGTTTCCGTAACTTTATTTTTCAATATTTTACAGTTTTGTACATAATGAGCATTGATACTACAGTTAATGTTTTCTTCTTTTGTTATAATTATAAGAGTGTTTATTATGTTGTATATATTTTTTTTAATGAAAAACGTAACTTTGGCTACACATTATAGGATATAAAAAAAATATGTTTTGAGGTAAGCATTATAGCTGTATTGACACAAAGGAAAGCCCTTTTAGCAATGGACCTCAACAAAGTCTTCGATATTCTCATGACTTTGTAGATCTCGGAACTATGCGTGGTAGTCTCGCGGTATTACTCCTATATCGCACAAATTTTCCTAATCTTTCTTCTTTTGCTTAGAAATAGGTCGAACAGATGAATACCGGGATAAGAGTGCAGGCTGGTTTAGTGTACAGCTTCACTGGGAACCTTTGCGTACCGAAAATCTGAAAAAATCGTCTCTCATTCGAGTTTTGAAGAAAACTGTCCCCAAGTCGTCTTGACTGAATCTTATCCATCGCAATTTTTGCCATCCAATCTCATTGCCTTTTTGATCTTTGCTGCATGGTAGCAGAGTTTTTCGTGCTTCCTCGAAGTCAAAGAAATCATCTATTGTCATCGAGTGTACCTCGTATGGAAACGGCTTTTTGCGCGATATTCGAGCAACAATTAACCACTCTCTTGGAACGAACACATCTACATTTTTTCGCATGCTCAATGGTACTACGCATGGAATCAACTTCCGTTTCCGTATGTCCTGACTCAAGAAATTTATGATCAATCGTTTTTATATGAGTACTACTCACCGCATAAATACACGTTGATGCAAATTTCTTGTTTAAATTTTGCCCTCCGCATCAGTCGGAATACATGGTCACGTGTTGAACTTCTGTCGATAATTCGCGTAAGGATTTAAGTACACATGATGCAATTTCATCCCGGCCCCTTTTTTGCCTTTGTTTCGTCCCAAAAATAACAGTAGCCCTCATGAGTAGAAACATCGTAAATAGTAAGATTGTAAACGTTTAGTTTCCTCGCGTAATACAAAACTCCTGTTTTGCAGGACGGCGTTGTTAAAACTTCCTGAAGATCAAAACACATCACCTTGTGAGTTCTATCTTTCAATGCATTCTACTTGTCTAGTCTCTTTTCTTCCCTTGCTTCATTCTTCTTTTGGCTGTGCTCCTCGTAATTTTGCAGTTCTGCTCTTTTTCCATCTTCGGACAACTTACTAAACTTGACACATAGTTTATTGAAACTGTGTGAGATTATTGAGGCTCTATCCTACTGTAGAGCAGATTTACTCTCAACATCTTAAATGCGTATTATAGATATTCTTTATTAGTACTAATTAGACTTAATGGCACTCTTTTGTTATAAAGATTTTAAAGGGTTCTTAATCGATAAACCCTTTCCTAATTCCTAATTATTTCCTAATTTAAAATATTAATCTGTAGAAAAAAATATTAAATTAAGGAAAATATACTATACCTTTTTCAGGCAAATACTCTGGATCCCCATAACTGTCATCTTCCAATTCTGTACACTCTGAAGTACTATCATCGTCATTGTATGTCAGTAACCGGCAAATATCTTCTTTAGCAATAATTTTGCTTCGCCTGTTCATTTTTATGAATCCTTCCTCTCCTGCTTTTGACACAATAACTGTTGCTTCTTTCTATCCAATGCTTTCGAACTCTTTCGCAAAACAAAAGAAGAAACTCCTTTGTACGTCAATAACCAAGTCTCTTTTAACAATCAAACCCCTAAACAAATCTAAATCAACAATCTTAAACAATCCACGGCGACATTTACATAGAAAGAGACCAAAAAATGCGGTACTCATTGTGGCGTATGAGCGCCAGGCCATATTACTTTGTACTCAAATCGTTTAATACAGAAGGGCGTATGTGTCATTTAAGCCCTTATGCTTTGAACAACTTGCTTTTATATATCTTAACGCCCTTATGAAAATGACCCCCCACAGCCGAACGGTTCGCCGTACAGCCACAAAAATTTCCCAGCAGCTAGACACGATTGACATCTATCGGAAGAATTGAAAATATCAAAATCCCAAAAAATGTAAGTTACGCCCTTATGTATTGAAAGCGACGAACAAACAACGATACAAATATTAAGTTCCAAGATTAAAAAACTCTTCTTACAGAAGGCTGGAGAGAGTTCCAGTCGAATAATCCTAGGCCTAGACGTTGTTTTACATTACCAGTAATTTTCAAGTTCAATACTCTATCGGGAGTCCCTCAAGGATCTAATCTAGGTTCCCTGTTGTTTCTTCTTGTTGCTAATAATATTTCTCTGTGAGTTAAAACTTCTCAAGTTTTACATTTTGCAGACAGTCTCAAATTATTCTCCAAAGTAAGTCCAATTGATGACTGCGCGAAACTTCAATAGGATCTACAAAGGGTTCAAATATGGCTTGATAATAATATATTAATCCTGAATGTGTCCAAATGTATATCTTTATCTTTCACGAGGAAACAAAATCCAATTAATTTTACCTATACAATAAGTGACACTTCCTTGTCTACCCCAAATACTATCAAAGATCTAGGAGTGATATTCGATAGCAAATTAATCTTTGCTCAACACGTTGACGCAATAACGAGTAGTGCATATAGAAACCTAGTGTTCCGTAACGCGCCTTGGAGGTTCTGAATTCGATTCTCGACAATATATCGGATAAATATTTTCATGTATTTATTTAAAATGGTAACAAATTTTAATCTGTACAAAATATCACAGGATACATCTAAATTCACACTGTTTTTCGATATGTTTCACTGTAAATGTATAGGCTATTACTGGAAACAAATAAAAATATTAACATTTCGCGTGGAATTCGAAAATAAACGAATTAAGGTACCTCAGATGCATAATTTGATTAATTAAAACAAAACAAAGAGAGATGATAATAGGTTTCTTTTGACTAAGAAAATAACACGTAGTTAGAAACTTCGAGATTAAGTATTAAAGAAATACTATAGATTATACTGTCAACATGATAAGAAACAAACCATATCATATACTATATATAGGTACACTTATGTTCAAAAAAATGTTGACTACTGACTTTCGTTCTAAACACATGTAACTTGCAACAGTAAGCAAGTTTTCTTCCAGAAAAATTTGTCCAGGGGGTTTAATTTAAAGGATAGGGCAGGATTTCTACAAAGAATCAATATTTAAAAGTTTAATTTTTTCGTATGTGAGGTCAAGATTAGAATACTGTTGTACTGTTTAGACACCCAATATCACTAAATACTCTGATGCAATAGAAAATATACAGTTTAAATTTTTAAAAATGCTTGCATACAAGAAAACCGGTTTCTATCCAAAGTATGTCCCCTATGAAGACTTAGTAACGAATTTTAGTTTTCAAACATTAGAAAAAAAGGATATATATGTTTGATCTGTTGTTCTTACATAAATTATTAAACGTAAAATTGATTGTCCAGAATTAGTTTCAGAAGTATTATTACGTGTCCCAACAGGTAAGACTAGAACAGCAAACGCTGGGATATTCTATTGTAGAAAAGCAAGAACTAACATATTCCATAAGTCTCCTCTGTGGAGAATGTGTGCTTCATATAAAGAAATGATTAGATTTCTTGTAGTAGATGTATTTAGTATGTCCGTAAACAAGTTAAGCAACTTCAAAAGAATTGTCAGGCAATAACTTCTGCATAAATAAACGACGTATATTTGTGTATATATAATAATGTATATTTAATATTTTACGTTAGATAATTATGTACACTACACTACAACTGGGCATTAAGCCTTTTGCTTTGTCCTTATGAAATAAATAACTAAATAAATTTTACTTAGCTGTGGCCTGATCATTATTAAAATATCTAAATTAATATTTTTTTTAAAAAAAAATTTAATTTATTAAGATAATCAGAATTCCTTGAATTTTGTTAATTTGTCGTCCCGGCGTCTCCCTGGTCGTGGCAATCGCCCGGTCGCCTCACCCACGCGACGGCCCTGAGCGGCATTCTATTTGGGGACAGAAGGGACTATTTGGCGGAGAGGTAGTTATGATTTAGTGGTGGAAAAGGCAATGTTGAAATTGCGCGTCAAGGTTTGTGACATACCGTGTTTGAGTTTCATCGAATTATCCAAAAATAACGAGCGTCAGTTGTTGAGATTGTGTGAAAGACACAGTCCAACATTTTGTCGTAAGTATGGAAACAAATTGAAACTACAGAAAAAGGAGAGCAACATATTATTTTGAGTGCAGAAAAAGAGTATATAGCATTCATTGTAAGTGTCAAAAAGCTGCTACTTAAGGTACTTTAGGAATATGGTGTCCTAACCTAATCAGAGATGGAGTGGATCAGTGCGTTCTAGGTCAAGATTTGTGAGAGGGTCAGTAGGTCTACAGGACGTGACCTATCGCAACCTACTACCCACCGCGACCCACTCTTATCCAACAACCCACTCTGCTCAATGCATTGTAGTTAGCTACTTCTCAACACCGAGGAATTTGTCTATGTTTTACTCCTAAGGCCATTATTTTTCTTCCTTTTTCAATTGTTTCTGTTTACTTACCTGAGTTGATTAGACCCTATATCTAAGTAAAAAAAGAAAGACCAGGATATTAATATTTGTAATTGTAATAATAGCAATATGACTTACTACTTGGCTTTCGAGACACAGTGGAATTTTACACTTTTGTTTTCCTGCACGTTGCCCTATTTTACCTTGATTTGAAACTCAAATTTCATCCTATTTTCATCTGAAAAGTGTATGTAATTTAACAAGGAAATAATTATATATAATAATTAAATTGAAATTCATTGCAATATGGCCCACAAAAAAACAATTTACCATTTTATATCGTAAAGGTCAGATCCACCGGCATTGTAACAGAACAGTTCTTGAGCGATTGACCGTAGAAATTCAAATTCCGATGAGATATAATTTTAGTCTTGTTTTATTACAAGTGTAAACATTTTAGTCAGTGGAAAAGATGGTTTGGACCATGGGGCAAAGTTGACGACGATGAGTTTTGATGTGTGGTTGGTCAGAATAGGTCATAGTGGGTGGTGGGTCACGGTGAGTGGTGGGCCATGGGTTGTTTTTATTGACCCATACTATCCCAACCTAACCTAACCTAACTTAGTACATTTTGGTACTTTTTTTCGATTTTCGTGTAGCCCAGCTATACAGCAGAAATGTCGTCTTTATTTCATCTTTAGACATTTTTTCGTTAAATGCTACAACTGATTTCACTCATTTGTAATACAGCTTCAAATAATTTTAATAGAAATTATTCCACTAATTCCGGAAAAAGATTCATTTCGGAACAGCATGTCGCTACACACTACGACATACATAGACACTCAAACTATTAGGAAGTGAGAGTTGGAAGTTCAGTGATTTATATGGCACTTGGCGAGCAATTAGTCACCGTTTGCAATTTCTTGTAGTCTTCTTCTTCTTTTGCTCCCTCTGAAGTTGCAGTATTGTTTCGAAGTTTTCGCTCGTCATTTGTCTAATTCATTCTTCTACATAGTTGATCATCACAAGCAGCAGTTTCTTGTTTGCAATGTGCACGCTTAACTTTTCGTCTACTTCTTTCTTCTTTTCCTTCTTTTGCTCTCCGCTGTTGATTTTCTTTTGTCTCTCAACCTTGTAGTTTTTATTTAGCTTCTCTAGAATAAAGAGAAAATGCTCAAAAGATGGCGTTATCTTAGCTGAAAAAAGGAAGAAATCTCTAGATATAATCTCTGCTTCTTCTTCTTCTCTCTTTCTTCTGTGTGTAATCTATTTCCTTATCTGGCTGCAAACTGAGAGAAGTAAGACAACCATTTTGCTCCTGAAGAAGAATGTTTAACACTCTTTGACTTTGTTTTCTACACAACAAAAATTGTCTCTTTCAAACAAACTAGGTCAGCGGAAATTAGTTGTTTCATACGGAAATTAAAGTTATAGTGGCACTTTATCTCTTTTGTTATCTTCTGGCATAAACAGTACAAAATTGTTACTAACTAGATATACTTTTAATGAATTTTTGTGTTTTTACTTTTTCTTCTTCCTTTGTTATATTTGCTCAAATGTGACTTTTAATGTTATACATGCTTTAAGTTAACAATATTAAATACTTACGCATTATTTATTTATTTAGTTTTTTTTAGCTCATTTACTTACACGGGGAATTAGTTTTGAGATTTGTTTGAAATGAACTGGAATTTTAATGGATTTATATTGTTGATCATTAATACAACAAATTACAAATAAGTTTTACAAGTAAGTGTTATATGGGGAATTATTTTTGTGATTTGTTTGAAAGAAACTGGAATTTTAAAAGTTTGATATTGTTGATCTCACAAATAAGTGATATAGGGGGAATTATTTTTGTGATTTGTTTGAAAGAAACTGGAATTTTAAGGGATTGATATTGTTGATTGTGAGTTTGACAAATAAGTGTTATATGGGGAATTGTTTTTGTGATTTGTTTGAAAGAAACTGGAATTTTAAAAGATTGATATTGTTGATCTCACAGATAAGTGATATATGGCGAATTATTTTTGTGATTTGTTTGAAATGAACTGAAATCTTAATGGATTGTTGTTGATTGTAATTAAGTTTGACAAATAAGTGATAGATTATAGTATCTCTATTTTAAATGCAAAAAACAAAAACCAGAGATTACATTCATGGTACTCTCATCACAAATTCCTTCATATATTCCTAAACTTTGCATTTTCGCCGATCTCAAGCGTTTCAATATTCGCGCGCTACCCTGTGTTTTTCTTTCGCGCGCTACTCTAGCCAGCTGCTTTAAGTTGGTTGTGTAAAATGTACAAAAAAATTTGAGCAAGTCTTTAATTTGCCCATTTGATGTCGAGAACAGTACCCAACCAACCTCTGCGGGGCTTCTAACCCGTTCCTACTACGACTTTTACTACTACTACTACTACTACTTTTACTACTACTTATACTATGGATCCGTATAGTAAAAAACTGGATTCTTATTTTAAGTGTTATATGAATAAAGTGTTATGAATATTTAAAAGAAATAGAAAAAAAAAGCTTTCGTTGGGTCGGGTTTGAACCTACGCCAAAGGCGACTTTCATTACTAGCCGCTCGGTAAATCACTTTTTGGAGTATTATTTTCGATATTATTTTAATGAAAAAAGTGTTATGAATATTTAAAACAATAAAAAAAACTTTCTGTGGGCCAGGTTTGAACCTACGCCAAAAGTGACTTCCATTACTACCCCGTTCACTAGCATGTTCTGCTACGAGGGCCAAGAGCGCCTGGCCTTTGCTTTCTACTATATGTATTTCATAACTCTTGATGTCCTCCTATCTGTATCTACCAATAAGATCAGAGGATACCTGAAACGCTTGGTATCCGCGAATATGTTTAAAATTAAGAAAAAACGCACAGACTACTGAACTACAAACTATTCTTCTTCTTCACTACATTGTTAACATTGTTTACAGTTACAAACAACTTACATACATCATGGTGAATATTTATCTCATTTAGGTATACAGTGAACTTATACTCATAACACTTCTTTCTAAGCACACTGTATTCTTACAAAAGTAAATAAATAATCTGTTACACCCATACTCTTGCATAAGTACTGAAATTTTACTTCTTCAAGAGGCTTTGTGATTATATCTGCTATTTGTTTGTCTCCAGGGGTATAATCCATACTTACCTTCTATTCCAGATAGCATTTTACGTATAAAATAATAGCGTAATTCAATGTGTTTTGAGTGCTTTTGAAATTTTGGGTTTTTAGCTAACTTGAATGTATTGGCATTATCAACCTTACAAAATGGTTTCTCACCATATTAAGAATTTGTTTCTTCACAGTAGTTCTTTCACGCTTTCAACTATAACTACAACGAGCTATGTTTCCCTAGTTGAAAGTGCCACTAATCTCTAGAAATTATTGGACCAAGCAACTACATTTCCTCCATACATTAGGACCACAGCACTACTTGATCTTGTTTTGAAATCATCTGCAGAATGGACATCACTGTAAGTTTCAAGTGATGCCTTCTCTTTATGGATATACAACAATCCTAAGTTTGGAGTTCCTTTCAAATACTGCAAGATCTTCACTTTTATCCAATTAGCTTCAATAGGATTCTGCATAGCTACTGCTTGAGTAGTGTGTTCATGCTAATTTCGGTACAATGCTTGTCATGGATGTTGAAAAAAAAATGAAACAGGTAAGGGCGTTATACAACGTTCTTTTTACGGCAAACTACGTATGCCCTCGATTTACAGTATGTAATTGTTTCCAACATCTGGTTCCCTTTTTAGATTAAAAAAATTTAAAAAAAACTGTCATAAATATGTTCAGCCTTTGCATACTACTTTGTTCGTATACACTGAGTGACTTGTTCCGAATGTCCTTTGCACCTGTATAGTTAAGTACTACGTTCAACACTGTAGGGCCAGGTGCACTGGCGATTAATGTAGATGCCTATGCCAGTGGTGCCCACCCCCCTTATGTCCATGACGCACCCCCCCAATTGTCTATCCATAGGTGTTCTTCCATGAAAAAAATCTTTTCGATTAATTTTTACACCCCCTCAAACATATTTATATAGGTTTTTAACCCCCAAATATTTCAATGACGCAGTTTGCGTCATAGCCTCCCTTTGTGGGCACCCCTGCCTATGCATTGCCTCGTTCCCACTCTTGCACTTCGGTCTTGTCTTCGCAACTTGTTCCATTAACGATCGGTGTACTATCAAATTGTTCAAAATACATCGTCATTTACTACTTCAACTTTGGTCAGTCTCCGAACCAAAAAAGTTTTCCACTTATACTTTAGTTTTCCATCTTTGGGCACTGTTTGTAGTCGTACACAGACAAATTGTATACAACTTCTTTTTTTCGGAAAAATATTGTAGCAGAACACGTATTCCTGTCTTCAAAGTCTTTTATACTGTACTGTCTGTCCGTATCAACTCTCAACTGCACAGAAAACGTTACACACACACATACAAAGTTCTTGGCTTCGATTGCATGGTTTTAAAATAAAGTTAGCTGTGCTGGTTCCAAACCATATTAGCCTTAATTTGGATTTGATATTTAAATTAGTGCTAGATGACGGTGCCTCTATTTTAATTATGAACTAACCCAAGACGTTTTGGGCTACATTGAACGAACATTATAATGTGATAACGGTTTAAAGTTGGTCATAATCGTTCACATTATTAAGCAATAGTAACCATGTCTTTTCTCATAACTTCATTGGAATTATATAGCCCTGTGAATTACTGAGTGAGAACTACAATTATTTTTTTTATCTAGCTGAAATACGGACAAAATAGATTTATGGAAAGTGTTTGAGTCCCTTCCGTTCAAAGATACACATGGGAGACGAATTTGGACGTAAACATCGGAAGTGTCACTATTCATCTCAGCAACCCCGAAAACTATGATCGGATACTAATGTCGCTCGTTTTCGGTTATTTTCATGACAACCTCTTCCCACCCTCACCTCTTATGTCGATGGGGGATGAATTTGGATTTAAACAGCATCGGGGATGTTACTATTCACTTCATGTTAACAATCCCCAAAACTACAAATTGAACAATAATACACTGAGAAAAAAATGTTGGTGGCGTACTTAAAAAGATAAGTTACATGCGTAATTCCTGTAGTTTTTGGACTTAACGTACAGCAGACGTATAACTGGAAACGCATGTTTTATAATACTTTCCGTATAAGTGTTCCATCTATACGTACTTTCCGTATGAAACAATATAGGCGGTCACTATCTCACATACAAATGGACGTATATAACATATAACTGAGGAATGTAACATAAATATATGCATGTGATATACGGAAAACTGTTAGATGTCAGACATCCTGCAACGGCATGATGTAACATCTAAGAGCAGAGCCTATGTAGCATAGGGTAACATATGCTCCGTGCTGATTTCTATAGTAAGCAAGAGGATACCGTATATTTGTACAATATACCGCTGCCCGGAGAACGGATTTTTCTCAGTGTATAAGAGATTTTCGATTATTTTTACATGTAAACACCTTCCCACCCCTTCCTCTCTCTTTCATGTCAATGAGGCATGCATTTGGGCTTAAACGGTATCTGGCATGAAACTATTCATCTCAGCGACCACGAAAGCTATGGATTAGACATTAATATCGGTCGTGTTTTAACATGACGTCCCCTCATCTCTTCTTCCTCATACGGAAAATATGCTATATATCTAAGTTAGCCCTAAATCCACTTATGAAAATGAAATGAAATTTTGAATTTCACGCCCCACGGCTATACAGTATGGACTAAAGAAAACGGCGATGATGAGAAATGAATGAAATAGTGAAATCAAGAAAGTGGAAATAAACGGGAGAACCTAGGAAAAACCAACGCACACTGTGTTTGTCCAGCATGAAGTCCACTTGGCGCGAGCTGGGATCGAACAAGGGACTTCATGCACTAGAGAAAAATCAAGAGAAAAAATCTTGAAAATCTACATAGCGAACTAGGAAGAGTTAGCTGGAAAACATCGTTGAATCCATTTTTATTTATATATCGTAGGTGAGCCTCCTACTCTCCTAGATTTAGTACATACTCGCCTAACTCTGTTTATCAGGATACGGTGTAATTTTATTATACACTATTTTCGAACGATCAAAATTTTGATTGTTAAATCTTGTTATTAAATTGACGTGTTCTCGATTAAATCTAGTAGACTTATCAAGTTTTCAGGTTTTCATTAAAATGAGAAGATTAAGGTACAACGAAGTAATAGCCTGTATTAGGTTTTTATTTTCGAAATCTCACCTTGAAAGAGAGAAGCAATAGCATATACAGGGTGGTCTATTTTTTCTTGATACATCCCTGTACCTTTTCAACTAATAGATATAAAACGGTGAAATTTTGTATCTTGCATATATAGGAAGAGGGGTATTATCTGATATTTTCTATGATATCAGAAGGTTAACATTCTTCCCAAATCAACATAAAGTAATATTGTTTTTCAAATAGCTTTAAGCCATTATATATATATATATATATATATATATATATATATATATATATATATATATATATATATATATATATATACACACGTTGAATTTATATTTGTTGATAAAATTGAATCTATATTTGAAATCTATACGTTGAACGAAAACTTACAATGTCAATTTGTTATTCAGTGTTGCAAACTAAGGATGCTACAGAATATCAAACATTCAAATTTTGGCAGTAATGACGCAAGCAAAATGAACGGGGCAATGCACATTTAAAATACTTTAGTGTTTAACATTACGACCAGAATATCACGGATTTTGAATGCATAGGAGAAACAAAGATATAAGGTATTGAAAATGAATAAAAATATAAGATATTGACAATGAATGAAGATATAAGAGATTGAATATTTGAGATTTTTCGAAAGCTTTTATTTCGAAAAACTGCTTAGATAAGTACTGCATTCAATTACATAGATCACTTTCAATAGATGTAATAATCATAATGCCGTTTATAGCAATTCGATGCCTCAAACCGTTCTTGAGACATAGTAAATAATGGTAAAGCTTGCAACACTGCTTAGAATTATGTTATTCCGATAATTTGTTGTAGTTACACCGACTAAAAAGGATTGTTACAGTGTTATAGAAGCAAATCAAGCAAAGAAGTAAATCAAAATTTGTTTTAGAAAGTTCCCGCCATTTTAAGCAATATATCCAAATTAACATTTTTTTTTCATATCTCCGGAATAGTTTGAGATTACAAATTGCTGTAAACGGTATTGTGATCTTTGCATCTAGTAAAAATCATTTGTAGAATTGAATGCAATATTTATTTTAACACTTTTTCGAAATAAAGTCCTTTGTAAAAAGTGAAATTTTCAATTCTTTTTAACTTTTTTCCTACTTGTTCGAAAGGCGTCATACGATGACCGTAATATTCAACACAAAACTACTTTGAATATGAACTTCATTGTCCGTGTCATTTGTGTTATTACCGTCGTAGAACCATCTGAAATTCGGTTGTTTTTCGATGTTTGTGGTATTGTAGCTTCCTTAATTTGCAATACTGCATAGTAAGTGTGCCATTGTAAGTCTTCCTTTACTTGTAAATTTGAAATATGCAATAACCTGATGTAGTACTGTTATGTTGGGTTGGCAACACTGTCAATCTGGTCTTACTACAGAATATATCAAGCAATGTTTTCTTCCCGATATTTACATAGTACGAAATTTCAGCGTTTTGTAATTACGATGGCCGTTTTGAAAGTAACCTCCGAATGGTTAAAAAATGAAACACCCAAGTAAATAATAAGAATTTATTATACACATCTGAAAACTACTTTTTGGTTCTAATTTTCAACATAGTTTCCATAAACATTCAAGCATTTATCATGTCTCCGCACTAGCTTAGATATTCCATCAGCATAAAAATCTCCTGCCTGTGTCTTGAGCCAGCCTGTGATCGCATCTTTCAGCTACTCATCACCACTGAAGAGCTGAGATCGTATAACACAGTCCTGGAAATTTGTAGAAATTAATCGGAAAACTCTGAGATTGTGAAACGTCGATTTTCACGAAATTTTCCATCAATTTTCTTAACGAGTTCATCAGTGACCACTGATGACGTACCACTCCTCTCTTCGTCATCAATGTTTGTTCGTCCACTTTTAAACGAAAGAACCCATTCACGAACAACTCCTTCACTCATCATACTTGGTCCATAAACGGCACAAAGTTCTCGCATGAATAGCTGCTACCGAGTATTGTTCTGCTGCAAGAAAACGTATAACAGCTTGCACCTTGCACTTGGCCGGGGTTTTCTATTGCACCACACATTTTGAGACGCTACAAAAGTGAAACTAGTGATCAGACAACCTTCAATCTGCTACAACTGAATGCAGAGTGATCTACCACGCATGTTTGTGCGAAGATGGCCACGCTGCTTCCACTACTTCACGTACAGTGACAAATCGGAGGTTACTTTACGAACGCACCTCGTATTAGTTTAAATGTTTCCAGTAGTTTCAATAGCTATGGACTTTTAGATTTCAATTTTTCATGTTTTTGGCAGCCTGTAACTCCAAAATGACAGATTTTTGCACTCAGGTTGGTCTTCATATGTATACTTTTTGTTTTATCTTGGTGTCAGGAAGCACCTCCCAAACGTCGGTGTTGTTTTGAAACATCCTGTATACATGTATTTGAACATATCCTGCTTTTACAGATGTGTTTTATTCTTTTTTTAATTCAGATTTATGAGATATATTATTTTAGGTAACAATTTTAAAGACTGAGAACAAAAGTGGGAAGAGAACACTTATGAATATCACGTGATACCAACACTATTCTCGGTCATTTTAACACACGATTCTTTTTTAATTCTTAATTCCAAAATAATGATACGATTTATTTTTTAAAAAAGTTTAATTGTCAAACACATACTGCACAGCGAAAGCAGTGGCACTATCTATAGCTTTAGAAGCGAGCTTTTGAACAATGCTAAGTTAATAGAACTATAGAAGCAGCATAAAGTAAATGAATACCCTTCCACACACACACACACACACACGAAGAGTAAAGCCAATATAGGACTGCACGATTCGGTTTAATTGCACTGAACCTGCTCTTTTGCTCGCGTCCCATTTCAATATTTTGGGGGCGTATTGTCACGGTAAATATTGCGACTAATCTCAAACCTAAGACAGCTTAAAGCGTGAAGACCATGGAAACGAAATTAAAGTGGAAGGAGTACAGAAGCTGGCAGTGAAAAAAGAAAAAAAGAAAAAGAAAGAAAGAAAGAAAAGATGGAATGAGTCCATTTTACTCGCTACGACCCCATTTGCCAGCTGTTATCTACCCTCATCAATATGACTTATTGCGGCAAAGTTCAGATATTGGATCCTTGTCCTTCTTTGCCGCAGGCAGGGCTCTTTCCATTTTGTAATTTCTGCTTCCCATTCCCCCCTTTCCTCGAAAAGCCCTTTTCTACCCTTTCTTTTACACCAGGAACCCGGTTTCATCCGTTTTCTCTTTGCTTATCTAAGCCTTTCGGCCCTGGAGCATTTGAGATCAAATCCCAGCAGTTTGTGTCCACTGAAGCTACTGGTCATAATCTGCAGTTAAGCAGTCCGAAGATATAACGAGTGCTATGCTAAAGCTCTCGCATTCTCTCTCTCTCTCTCTCTCTCTCTCTCTGTTTCTCAATAGTCCTCTGCATATATGTTAAACGAAAGGGAGAAAAGGGAGGGAAGGGGGATTCCAGTAAGTAAACGTAATAAAATGAGTCTTTTATTGGCCTATTTGTGGAAGCATGTGCAATAGTATACCTGACTTAGCCCACAAATGATCAACATGCTTGCTGGCCCGGAGGGCGTGTGTATGTGTGTGTGTTTGTCTCTGTGTATGTGTGGTGTCTCTTTGTAAGTGCTTATATCTCAAACACAGCATGGTTCTTTGTAAAGTGCAATCCAGATAACTAAAACATGTCCAATCCGTTTTATTTCAATTCAGAGTTCACTAGTCAGTGCCAATTGCAAACAATTCATAATTTGTCTTAATTTGTAAACTAATAAATAACAAGGATCAAATAAATTGTAAGATTTAAGGTAGTGTTACCAGATAGCACTTTCAACTGACTGTCTGGAGTCGCGCTGGCTCAGTGGTAGAGTGGTCATATCTAATGCGTGGGTTTCCTGATTCGATCTAAGACCTCGCCAAGTGAGTTTTGTGGTGGAAAAACACCTTGTATGCGTGGGTTTCTCGAGCTTCTCCCGTATTATTTCACTTCTTAATTCCATCATTTTCACCCATGTCATCAACACCGTCTCCCTTAGCCTCCCTAAGGAAGATGGCCTTTCTTAAAATCTCTGATTTATAACCGTATTACTAGCATTTATGTGAAACCTAAAAAAACAAACAAAAAAAAAAGTTTTCCAACGGAGAGGAGGTTTAAAACTTTGTGTGCAATTAGTTATACGCACATTCAACACGGTTTTAAGAGAAATAAATTTTAAATTATGCCACTGAGTTGAAAAAAAACTGTGTTGAAACTGGCGGAAGTAGAAACAGTTTGATGATATTGTTTGTCATATATTGTTACAATAAAGAAATATTTGTTAGTTACTTACCCAAGTTATCCAGTTAGTTTATTCCACACAAAGCAGATAAGAAAAAGTGCGTCTCCCTGTGGCTACTGTGTCAAGTGATTGTTCAAAAATAGAAAACATTGTAGTAGCTAATGTCGGAAGTTTGACATTGGGTTCAGACTGATTAATACCAAACCAAAAAAAAGTTTTTGACGTTTCATTACTCATGCGCTCACAGAGAGGAAATGAAATGACGCACGTTCCTGTCAAGCGATAAGGAGTTGGTCTGACCATCGACTCCCAGTAATACAGGCACGTTGAGCACATACAGCGGTCATAGCTTGTCCAGTGTCGAAGAGAAATGGAACTGTTGAAGCAGTTTGTTCACGCGTGTTTGTTTTTTTATGACTTTAAAGTGGTTCTGTCAGTTGCCGTATCAAGTCTACGCATATGCCAGGCACTTGGGAGAATACCGTGAACGAACGCAGTGTCAGGCATTGGTTCCAGAAATTCTGTTCGAGAGATGTGAGCCTTTCGGACAAACTTCGCAGTGGGCGACCACATGTGTTGGATGGCGAGGCCCTGAAAGTAGTCTCGAGGAAGACAGTGATCTAACGTGTGATGAACTTGCATAAAGATCCCATGCTTCCGTTGAAACACTCAGACTGCACCTGCATGGAAGAGGGAAGTCATACAATTAAGCAAGTGGGTGCCCCACACATTGTCGACGGCCAACAAAGAATAACGAGCGATAGCGTGTTTTTCCTTGCTCACTCGGCATCTGAACACACCCATATTTGATCACTTGCACACTGGTGTCGACAAGTAGGTTCTCTATAGCATTCCCAAGTGTACCAGACATTGGTTGTCGCCAAGTAACCCTATTCCTTACACCTCAAGACCACCTCTGCACCCACGAAAAGTTATGCTTTCTATATGATGGAATTGTCGGCCTTACGAGCTCCTTTCACCTAGTCACACCATCACTGCTGACGTATATTCTCAGCAGTTGCAAAGGCGGCAGAAGGAGAGGGCATTGACGAATCGCAAGAGTGTACTGTTCTTGGTCGACAATACCAAGGCAAATGTGACAAAGAGAAACCGGGAGATCCTTCAGCAACTTGGCTGGGAGACATTGTGCCATGCACCATATACCTTGCGACAACATTTATTACGACCTAATTAATTCCTTTGACAATCACCTGAGTGGGAGATTCTTTACAAATGAGCGAGATCTGCGGGACGCACTTATGAACTTCTTTGCATTCATGACTGCCGAATATTATCTCTAGGATATTGTGCAGCTGTAGGAACTTGGCGAAAGGTGTTGGATGCTGATGGAAATTACTTCGAAACCTAAAGACACGTACCGTCCACTGCAGTGCTCTTTGTTTATGACTGCACTAGAACGTCGAGAACTTATTTGGTTACCTTGTACTTATTGCTGAATCCCAGTGATTGTTCTGTTCTACTTCAACTTCTGAACTTCATGCTGGTTAATTGCTATGCTGTCCAATGTTCTTTTATCATTTCTTTTTGGCTCTTTTTTTACTGTTATTTCAGTTTAAATGTTTGTATATCCATATCCAACACGGCACAGTACCCAAATCGAGGGGTTGACTTAAAAATAAATAAAGTAGGTCTGTATCTTTTTGGTGGATTATCTGTTAATTTACATTTCATAATAGAAATAGGTCTTATCTTTTTAGTGTATTATCTACCAAATTATATTTCATAACAAAATTAAGTCTGTATGTTTGTAGAAAGTTATTCGGAACAATATTTCATAACATAAGTAGCTCTGCATCCTTTTAGTGGATTATCTACCAAGTAGCTCTGTATCTTTCTTGTGGATTATATTTGCCAAATTATGTTTCATAACAGAAGTTGATCTGTATCTTTTAGTGGATTATCTGACAAATTATATTTCATAACAGGAGTATTTTTTAGTGGATTATCTGTTAAATTATACAAGAACGCAATATGAATGTTCCTAGAACATTCTAGAGATGTCCCATAAACCCTTTAAATATCAAATAGACAACTTTCTAGATATTCAAAATATGCTCTACGTTGTTTATGAGAAATGAATCATTGGTGCTTTTTTGTTACGTAAAATATCAGGAAATTGTCGCAGTTAATTAGGAACATAAAACATGTTACTAAACTTACTTGCTATCATAAAATTCGATTCTTGGCTTCTTTTCTCATTCTACCGTGACTTCGAATAAATACAAACTAATAACCTACCTGTCGAGAGAGCCTTCACGATTTGTTATTGGAAGAGAAAACAAGCTGACATTTTTCAAGAAGAACGGAAAGCCCAAAGGTAAAAGTGACATTTCTCTGACAATTTAGTATATTGTGTGCTATGGTCGTGCTGTGTCCAATATATATATTTTTCCCCTTCGAAAAAAAAGAAAGCTAGGGAGAGAAATATGGCTTCCCTTGAGATATTGAGACTACCAGACGGCGGAAAACTTGTCACTTAATGGTGAAAACTTATCAAAACGCAATGTTTTTCTCCCTCGTCACTTAGTTCAGCTTTTTCAATTTGTCATTGCTAGTGGTTTTCTTTCTTGGTATAAGGAAGCGGTTCTCAACCTTTTCGAACCTAGCGCCTCTTGGGTGAAGGCGATTTTCATGAGCACTCCCCAGTATCTTAAACCAATCCATCTATGCACAAGGTCTAACGTAAGACTCGCATGAAACACTCTAAGAACGCTCATTATTGAAAAGTGTCGACTTTTTCGGTCCTCCCCCCGTTCCTCAGAATCATCATTATTATTATTATTTGTAAAAAATTTAACTTTTGGTAATTTGTAAAATTAATAATGGCTTTCGTCCAATAATAAGAAAAATCTAACAAATCATAGAATCTCAAATACCCCTTAAATAGTGTATCGCCCCTCCCAGGAATCACACATTTTGGTTCCAGTGCCCTTTTTGGAAACGGGAACGCCTCCTGTGAGGCGTTAATGCCCAGGTTGAGAAACACTGATATATGGTATAGAAACATATTAAAGTTACAGATGTTTTATTCTGTTGCACTTTTAAAAATGGTTTCTTAAATTCGAGAAAAAATTTCCTTGTATTTGAGAACATTCGTTTCTTACCTGTACACCGAGTAATACATTTTTAAAAGTGAGATTTTCATGTTCTCAAATCATTTTGAGAAATAATGACTCAAAAGCGAGGAATTATTTCTCATTTCTGAGGGTGCAAATGCTTTCTCAAATTTGAGAAAAAATATATTTTTCTTAAAATTGAGAAAGTAACATTTGAGGAAATGACCCCAATTTTGAGAAACAAATTTCTCAGAAAATTTTGCGAAATGTCTTTCGCAAAAGCGAGAAACGGTGCACAGAAACGGAGTTCTCAAATACCAGAAGGAGAAGGGGAAGGGCATAAACAAAATATTAACATGCAAAAAAATCAAAATATTAGTACATACAGAATTTATATTAAACAATCATCTACAATTATAGTGTTTAAAATATAGCACATATAAACCATCGTTTCTACGCAAGAAAATTCCACGAAGACTTGTATTTTAAGTGTGTTACTTATTCCTACTGCATCAGACAGTTGAACATTTTCCTGTTAATCACTGTCTACTTTCTCAAGACTTTTCTTTTCATCGACGTGAGTTTACTCAAGATTCTACCGTTTCCTCCAATATACCAACTTCTTGGTATTTAAGATTATCGTGTACTTCAGCCTAATGGTAACAATATCAGCTGGAGTGTAACTACCCACGATTATACTACGAAGCTTAGGGAGACGTTATGATGATAATGAGCGAAAATGGTGTGATGAAGAAAGTGAGAGAATCCCAAGAAAACACATATATGGTGTTTACTCACACAGTTGTGTCGGGTAGGCTAAAGGAGAGGATGATAATGAGAATGAAAGAGATAGTGGAATGAAGAAAATGGGAAGAAACGGGAGAACCCCGAGAAAACACACACACACTGTTTATCCACCACAAAGCCCACTTGCCGCAAGCTGGGATCGAACCAAGGGCCTCACGCACCAGGGGTGAACGCTCTACCACTGAGATACTTCAGCCCCTACGTTAAATCAAGAACAAATGCGTACAGTACTATCCGCAAATAACCTGCAAACTTGTGTCATTAAAACGATTACTAGTGATGAAAAAAGGAGGCGCCAATCTATGCTAGGTAATCAGTACAAATTACCTTTGCATTACAATTCCATAATAATAATAAATCACACTTTTTAACAATGTTTCTAATTACACAGATTTCTTATGTGTTCTTTGTTTCTGGTACATAAGCTATTTTGCACATTATAACGAATGGCAAAGGATGTAAAACATTGACATGCCTCCCTATTCTATTGTAATATAGAAAACAAACGCGCCCTATAGGGCTCTAACATGCCTTCACTTGTTATTGCTGCACTCATTATTATGTGAATTAAGTATTGAGCTTCGGCACATAAAGGAACCAACCTGACTACTATAGCTTATATAACCTAGGCTTATATGAGGGGGATAAGCGTTCTACACCCTGACGAATGTATTACAGTATCTTTTAGTCTATGGTAGTATATTTACTATTCACCCAAACTTACGTTCAGAAGCTGATATATATGGTGCTCCTCACCGCTGTCACATGGTGTGTATCCATACGCCACCTCAGCCGCATTACCGTACTGCGAACTCATATCCATTCGCACTCTCCTACAACTGAAATCCTTTATCTCCTTTCCTGTATAGTAATTAAGTCTTAACAATGTTACACCATAGTAATATTATTTCGTTAAGATTGTTACCGTTACTTTTTAATCATCTATGATATTGCAAATCATGCACTATTTCATTCTCATTTTTAAGAAATGAGAAAATCTCATAAATGGGAACCTGAAAATTTGCCTTGAGCTCACAAATGAAAACACGTTTGAAAATAATGAGACATTTTTCTTCAAATATAAGTAAAAATTACTTATTTTGTTTTGAACATGAATTTTTCTCATTTCTGAGCAAGGAAATTTTTAAGGGTGTGTGTACTATGAGATTGATCCTGGTTATCAAAGCATTGCATATACGAGTTTTATCTTATGCTTTACTGCTTATAGGGGCCGAGGTGGCTCAGGGGTAGAGCGTTCACCTCTGTTGCCTGGGGTCCTTGGTTTGATACCAGTTCGCGCCAAGTGAATTTTGTGGTGGACAAACACCGTGTGCGTGGGTTTTCTCGAGGTTCTCCTGTTTTATCCCACTTTCTTCATTCCACCATTTCATTCATTTCTCATCATCACTTTCTCCTTTAGCCTAACCGGGACAAACGTAGGAGGGAAAACTTAAAGATTTCATTTTATTTTCATTTACCGCTTATCCTGACCAATATTATGAAAAGCTACAAAATAAGAAATATATTGACCAGATGTTGGATACTAAAACTGGGTAAAATAGGCAAGCGCAATACTTAAAATTCAAAATACAAGTAATAAAATAGGTACTGAAATCGTAATTGGAAATAATTAAGGTAAACACTTAAGAACTGAAATGAAGATATTTAAAGCAGAGATGCTCCACTCTCACTCATCTTTCCCTCATTTCGGTACATCATAGTGAAAGTGAGGACATACAATTATTTGAAGTCAAGGACGAGTAAGTATGAGTATATGCAAGTTAAGTAAGTATAAGTTTAAGTTAGATCATGAATATTACTTTAGTGTGTGTGTGTGTGTGTGTGAGAGAGAGAGAGAGAGAGAGAGAGAGAGAGAGAGAGAGAGAGAGAGAGAGAGTCTAAGAGAGTTGTATGAGGGTGAGTGTGAGTGAAAGTGGAGACATGAATATTATTGGAGGGTGAGAGGGCGAGAGAGTGTGTGGAAACTCAGTAAGGATAAGTGTGAGTGAGGGTGAGGGCATGAATATTGCTTGGGGAGGAGGACGAATGAGAGTGAAGGAAGGAGTTATTTGAGGGTAAATATGAGGTTAGGAAAATGCACATTTCATTGAGAGTGTTCAATCAATCTTGAAGAATGGGTGATCTTTATTTGCAAAGTATATTGCAAGGATCCATACACCCACATGTACTATAACCCAGATGTTTTTACTATAAACACGTGTTTTCACAATTTGTAAATAAATAATGGCAGACGACTAAAGTACATTTTCATGAAGAGACGAAAAGGACACGGAGAACCACGAAGAAATCCGACAACCCCTCCACAGGTTCTCTATTCACAAGGATGATTAAAAAGAGGACGTTAGAACCAAGAAATCATCAGTGCCTTGTACTGATCATTAACCTACAATACCTACTCCTGAGACCGCCATGAGCTACGAAAAAATAACCTACAATACCTTCTCCCGGGGGCGCTATGGGCTACGAAAAAATAACCTGCAATACCTTCTCCCGAGGCCACCATGAGCTACGAAAAAATAACCTACAATACCTACTCCCAAGGCCGCCATGAGCTACGAAAAAATAACCTACAATACCTTCTCCGGAGGGCACTATGGGCTACGAAAAAATAACCTACAATACCTTCTCCCGAGGCCGCCATGAGCTACGAAAAAATAACCTACAATACCTTCTTCCGAGGCCGCCATGAGCTACGAAAAAATAACCTACAATACCTACTCCCGAGGGTGCTATGGGCTACGGAGTTATCTATCCCGTCTAAAACTGCTTTGGGCTGACAACATCCTATATACCCAAGACAACATTATTCCTAATCTACACTGAAAACATTTTGAGTGTTTATAGCCTTAAAGAAAATTTATTGAAACTTTGTACGATACTTATATACGATATTTTTATAATAAAAAGGTGAAGGTCTAAAAAAAGAACCTGCACGTCATTACAGACTCTACCTACAGAATATTACAATATCTTTTAAACTGATAAATATCAAATTATTTTCAACTTCTACAGATCTAATCGCCTGCGAAGCTTTTTATTCTCGGCTTGGAGAGATTTCCCGGTGGGAGTGAAAATTTACTTATATTTTCGTCTATTGTTAAGCACGCCTGGTCTGTATGCAACCAGCACTACGTGCTTTTGTTGCGGGCTTACATAACAGCACAGGATAAATGAAGGTCATGGAGTGTTTTTGGAAAATATTTTTCTACCTCTCGTTCATCCAGGTTGCGAATTAACACCCGGCAACGATAGATGTTTACAGAGAAATGCCAAGTTTTTTTGTATGTCTCGTCTCGATTATCGAAGAATTTTTTTCTCATCTCGATTCTCGGGAACCTTTTCTCGTCTCCTTTTGAAAGGGTATAGCCGGATAAGGCTGTGAAAATTGCCCTTACACGGATTGCTGGGATATTTATATCAAAAGTACCTATTCAAAGTTAACTTTGGCCAGAAAATCAACTTCAAATTCCTTCGAATTTCGAAGTTATTGTTGAAAATTCGAAAATCAAAAATTGTTTAGATCTTGGAAATGATATAAGTTACGAAAGTGAAACAAAATGTGAATATACTTTGCTTGAAGGGCCTTACCAAAAACAACGAATAGTGTATTTCATGTTTCAAATTTCTAGCGAAAAGTGAATCCGAATTTAAATATTTTTGCTTTTTGTTTGAGTGACCACCTATTTACCACCATAGAAGCAGCCACCACCTATAATGTATTTTGATCATGGTTTAATACTCGCGATGTAACTTGGTAAAGGCGAAATACATTGTTTCTTATTTTCGGTAATACCCTTCAAACAAAATATATTCATATTCTGTTGCACCTTCGTAACTTACATCGTTTCCGAGATATGAACAATTTTTGATTTTCGAATCTTCAACAATAACTTCGAAATTCGAAGGAATTTGAAGTCGATTTTCTGGCCAAAGTTATCTTTCAATATGAGGTGCCTTTGGTATAAATATCACAGCAATCCGTGTAAGAGCGCTTTTCCCCATCTTACCTGGCTATACCCTTTATGTGCTAAATTTACGCCTTGATTTTGTTCATTAATTTTATCTTGAAGTTATTAGAATCCCTCTGCGTCACCAGAGATCCATGAAGAGTGTGATATAACATTTATACCATATTTATTATTGGAGTATGTTGTGTAATGACTCGCGTATCTTTAAACGTTGGTAAATGTTCTTCATTATATTCGTACAGTCACATGATCAATTTATAGTTTTTACACTATAAATCATGCAACACTAAAATGGTGTTTGACATCTAAAACTTGGCTGAACTAGTGTTGCTCTCGAGACTCGACATATTTCTCGTCACACAGCAGTTCAGAAAAGGAAATTATTGGTCATTTTCGAACCGGAAGATAAATTACTAAATACTATACTTTAATATAATGCATTTTGGCGGTCTACTATAGTGCTGCCAAAATGTCTTGAGCCGTGGCAAAAATGCGAACTAAAGCTCACCCTCGACACATCCACGCGTTAAGCCAATAAGGGTTTAGCTGTGGCTAAGTGAGAGGGAGTGGAATTCCTTCAGCCGATAGCAGCGCTTGGAACGGAACACTAGGTGACAACTCAATGTGGCGTATCTATAACAATTACTAATTATGATTCCACATGAAAAGATAATTTCTTTGCAAGTTATCAAGTGATATCTCTCTGATCCGTCAACACATAATTTTTGAAATCAAACCCCACAAATGCAATCGGGGTGTATGTAGAACACACAAAACATGTGAATACAATTCACTATCACGCTTTTACCTTTGAACACTTGTCCAACTGTCTTCAATTTGCCCATATTAGCTGCAATAACTCGCTCATATTTGTGTCGGCGGCACTCTTTCCTTGTATCGAAGTAGAGCTTATCCTTCATCTAAAAGGTTATTTTTTAAAAAGAAAATCTTGGAACCGACAGGAACTTTTATTGTACCAGGAAATCTCTGTCTAATCTAATGAAGCTAGTAATTTTGAAGAAAATTCATATAATAGACCATATTTCGTTTCAAGCAATAGACCCAAATAGACCAAGTAGACAAAATAAATTGCATTCAAATCGAAGCAAATATCGCCCAAAATTAACTTCAGTGCCTTAAGTTTTCATCTCTAACACCATGAGAACACGCATTTTGCGTAACACTCCGTCTTTAGTAATACATAATAAGAATATTACACAGGGAAGCCAAGACGGATACTGAAGAGGTTTCTTGCATCGCTCTATATTTTGATGAAATGGTATTGTGAGGCCTGGTGTATACTGGGATGTTGGAAAAAATATATACACTTTAAAAACATATTATAGAGAGTGGCCCAAAACAAGTATACAGTCCAGCATTGATCAAGTTTGATATTTTAGTTTAAGATAATTAGTTCTGATCCAAGCTTGAAGTATCAGTAAAAAGAGAATAAGAACAAATAATAAAGAAACTAAGTAAATTATATAAAATTCCATGAGCCGGTCAGTACGGGACTGTATATCTACTTTTGGGCCATCCTGTATATACGATACGCTTCAATTCATGTTGAATACATTCAGGGAGTAAGCAGAGGTGGATCCTGGGATTCTGGAACCCACTGAAATACGAACTTTTCTGTAAATTTAGTCTGACTTCAAGGTTGATTTTACACATTTTAATATAATTTATTCTCATATTGAATGTTAACCCGCTTCCATAATAAATGCCTGCGTATATGTCTGGGATTCAACATATAGGACCATGGTAGTACTAACTTTCAGCAACAGGAACAAATGGCGTTAGTGTTAATCAATCCGGTGCAATCACTTGAGAGATTGCAGTGATGGGTAAGTAATTACGAACACTTTATTAAAATAATATTTTCTCCTTAACTAATATTGCGAACTGCTCTTTATCGAATGGTAAATTCCCTAATCCCTGGAAACTAGCTAAAATTCTCCCATTACCAAAGAAGCCTTGTATTAAATCAATTAGTGACCTTAGGCCAATAAGTATATTGCCAGTTCTTTCAAAGGTAATTGAAAAGTTAGTGCTTCAGCAAATGATTTCATATATTGATAGCTCTTGCATACTTCCATCCGAACAATCTGGGTTACGTAAATTTCACAGCACTTCTACTGCTTTGTTAGGTATCGAAGACGATGTGCTTCATGCACTAAATGACAAATATGTGATAATACTAGTTTTATTAGACCTCTCATTTGACCTTGTCCAGCATGATGTTCTCTTAGCAAAAATGAAATACTATAACTTTTCAGTATATGCCATAAAATGGTTCGAATCTTATCTACATAAGAGAAAACAGCAAGTTGCTTTACGTAGTTCCTCTCATTACAAAATTTCTGAAGCTGCTGTTCTTGATAGAGATGTTCCACAAGGCTCAATTTTAGGGCCTGTTTTGTTTACTTTATATACTGCAGATCTGGTATCTGTTGTACAGCATTCAAAGTTGTACTGTTCCGCGGACGACACTCAATAATTTATAAAAGCCTTGCCTCAGGACTTACCACAAGTTGTTCGACTCCTCAATCAAGATCTTAATGCTATCAGTAACTGATGTATTGATAACGGTCTTGTTATTAATCCCTTAAAATGTACTTATACTGTTCTAGGATCCGCTAATCAGTTATATAAAATTGTTCCTGAAAAATTAGAATTACAAATAATGGACTCAAACATTAGCTATTCACCTTGTGTAAAAAGTCTTGGAGTACAAATTGATGATAAACTTTCTATGAATAATCACGCCTCTATCTAGTGTTCAAAAGCTCTGGGAATACTAAGAAATTTGTATAAAATACGAGACTGTCTGTCCAAAGATATCAAGCTACTCCTGACACAAACACTGATACTATCTTTGTTTGATTATTGTGATGTGTATGGCCCGCTTCTAACAAAAAGCAATGCCATCCTGATTCAAAAGGTACAAAATTCATGCATCCGCTTCTGTTACAATGTACGAAAATTCGATCATATTTTGCCTATTCTGAACAACAATAGCATACTGACAATGTCCAGAAGACAACATTTGCATTATTGCTGTCTCATTTATAAAATTCTTAAAACAACACGTCCCGCGTATTTATACAAGAAACTCACTGCTAGGTCAACTATTCACACTCGCTTAACGTGCAAAAGAAATACGTTTGATATTACACACCATAGACTCAAGCAAACCACTGCGGCATTTTCAGTGTTAGCCCCAAGGGCGTGGAATGCTCTACCAAATGTAGTAAAAGAAGCTAAAACATTTAATTCCTTCAAGAAAATGTTAAAAATGTATTTACTCAGCCAACAAAATTTAAGTCCAGGTACCCATGATTTGTATTTTATCACTTCAACCACATAAATGAAACCAGACTTAACTTGCTACACTTTTTTTTTAAAAAAAATAATCATCCATTGTAGAAATATTTCATCACCTCCTTCCCCCGCAATGTCAATGACAAGCATACTTTATTTTGTCTCTATGTTTTCATTGGTTTGTGTTCGTTTTTCTGTTTCTATTTGTATGCCTTTTTTCATTCATGCTTTTTTTCATTCTTCACTTGTAGTATTTGTGTGTGTGTGTCTGTTTTGTTAAAAGTGCCAGTTTTTTTCTTTTTTATCATCTTAATGTATACCTGTACTTTTTGTTGTATATCACCATATCTTTTGTACTTAGCTGATTGTATCGTTTTTGTATAACTGGATGTATTTCCTTGACAAGGGTTAGGTGGTAGGGCAGCAATATGCTGAACCTAGCCCACTTGAATAAAAGAACTTAATATTTACCTCACGAAAGAACTTAGTATTTACTATTGAATAATAGATCTTGAAAAATTTAATTGCATATACTTAGCATTGCCCGAATTTGCTATTTTTAACCGAATTAAGAAGAGACGTTCTTAGTTTGACCTATAACATAACACTAGGTATGTGTGTATGTAACTTTGTGGGTATGTTTGTGTCAAGAGCTGACATACTAGAAATAATACAAAATTTACCATTTTTCTTTTGCCTGTTTGTCATAAGTGAAAGGAGATAATGAAATACAACTTACCACAATCAATTGTTCTACAACAAAAAATATGAACCTGAAAAACTTTCAGTGTTGTCATCCATAGAAATTACAGTGTTGCCAGAATAACATTTTCCCCAAAAATCTAAGTTAAGGCAGCTACTAGAGCAATTAATTTAACTGCATTTGATTACATATTATGTTGTTTTGGAATCCTGTGAACTACTTTTTAAATAATAGTTGTATTTAGTTTGTAATAAACAAAATAATTAAATATTAATCTTATTTAAAACATTTGCATCTGGTGTTATCTGGGTGCAAATTTGGCATAATTTTATTAATTTTACATGTGTTAGCAAGTTCCGTTAGCTGCCTCGTGTCCTTTTGGATTTTATGAAAGAAAATATAATGTAGACAAATTTAGTCTTAAATTAGATAAACGTATTAACTCGGCAACGATAAATGAATGGACTGGAGCTCATGTGATTTGGATTCCTCGTTAATCACCAGGTCCCGTCTCATATAGTTTCGCTGTTGGAAGGGACGTTGAACTCAAAAAATCAAATCAAATCAATAAATGAATGAAAAAAATAATAAACGATTACGTTTTTGATAATGTGTCCTCATATTCCTAACAATGTTTCTTTTTGTATTTCAGGTTTTCCATTTTTCGCAATATTCATCAAGTTTATGTAAGTGTTATTAATTTGAAGAAGTAGTACTAATTTCGAGAAGTGTTCAAAATTTAACTTCCAATGTCTCAATGACTACGACATCTGAACAAAGGGTAAAATTGTTAGATAACTCTTGTGGTGATCGCACAAGAGACTCTGAGGAAAATGCTAAACCAGTGCGAGGACTTAGTTACACAGTACTTAAAGGAAAGTCGCAAATTCTGGAGAAGTTAGATTTTGGAGAAGATGTATTTGATTCAAAAAACAATGACATTCATGGTACTTTTACATGTAAAGATAGCCGCTTAACCAAGAAACATAAAGTTGCTGTGACTGGTAATTCTTCAGCATCTTCATGTGATGATAAACCAACGAGTCCAGTTCTTAGAACGATTGAAAGAGTTAGGAAAAAGAATCAACCAAGGTCATTATCGAAACATAAAAAGCATTCCAAGAGTTACATTGACGATCTTCGTGAGAAAAATTCTGCTGTGTCTAGTAGGTATAGCTCCGTATTAAAAAGCGATGGCTCCATGTCAAAAGACATCACAGATAAAATCAAAACAAAACTGCTTAATTGTACAACTCAAGGAATTATTAGAGGAAAACCACAGCATACATCATGTTCTGCTGTTTATCCGTTCGCAAGAGACAACACATTTTCTCACTCAGATAACTCACGTAACGAGGAAAAACTCAACACGATGTCGAATGTAAATCAAAACGGAAATATATATAACAATCATTATCATATTAGTAATACACTTGTAAATTTATTTCTTCAAACATCACCATCGCTAATAGGCAGAAAACTCAGTACAAATAAAGATTCAACTACGCTTCAATCTAAACGGAGTGATGGCATGACTACAGCCCAGCTAATGTCATCAGTTCTTCAAGACCCTTCAACAAATGAAAATCTCCGAAAGTTGATAAATATGCAACTACTACCAACTTCAAGTCCAGCACTATCTCTACCAGAACCTAAAGCCAAACTGCATACTCCCAGCTGCAACATATCTCCTCGAGGAAGTCCACACAAAATTAAAAGATCTCAACATTCTGACAAAGGTATGAATAATGACACGAGACTATCTTCAGCATTGTGTATGTCAATGAATATTCAAGCAAAACAACAACAGTTGTCGGAAGATTTAAAATTATCAAGTTTAGTTAATGGAAAGAAGAATAACGTGAAATCTATGACCATGTGCGAAGCGAAATCTATACCAATCAATCTGGGTAATACTTCAAAGGACAAAGATAGAACCACAGTAACGAATAGTAAAAGTACTTCAAAATCTAATTCTACTGAAGAATTGATCAACCTTGAAAAATTTCGGATGAAATCAGGATCTGCAAAATGGAACACAAATAATATTGAAAAGAAATCCGAAATATTCACCCAGAGTAAGTCTGATCAAAAGTCCGTTATTAAAACTCCAAACAGTAATAGAAAAGCTGATCACGTCAAAACATGTAATGACGTCGAAAGACGAACTAATACACCAAGAGGTAGAGATAAACTTAACATGTCATCATCAATAACAGAAAACAAAAATCCTTATGCTTCAGCTGGTCCTTATACGCGTACGAAAAGGCTACCAACGCACATCTGGAGATTTGCTAGAGACTCTTCCAAGACCAATGGTGCAGAAATACCTAAATCTAAAACCACCAAACAGATGAAAACGAACCATAGTGCAGAAATGAAGCATATGAGACAAAGAACATACAATGGCGATCTGTTTACCAGAAAACATAAGAAAGAGCATAAAACTGATACTGGTGAAACTTCAACTAAACGAACCTTAAATCAATCACGAAATGAAAGCTCGAAAGTAACTAAAGGTCCACAAATTGAAGCAAGCAACATCACCAACGATATTGAAGATGAAAGTGACGTGCAAAAGCCTGAATCTTCTGCCTCGTACTTCAGTGTTCAAAAGAGCAAAATACCTCTAGCCAAATGGCGTTTATCTTCAGGTAGCTCTATATCAAACCTTAATGCAAGCTCAACAGAATTTGACTTTCTGAGGCCACAGAGTAGAAGCTTATCACAAAGATTGCTTTGTGTAAACTCGAGAGGCAGTAGTGACTCCCGCAAGGGATTGACCAGTTCAAAATCAGCCAATGCTCGTAGTTTGCTTCATTCAAAGTCTGCCACTGTCCGAAGTAATGGAGAACAAAATTCAGTGAGTATTTCTAACCTTTTAAGAAACTCCACTACTAGTTTTTCAAAGCACTCTTCCAGAGTATCCAATTCATCTTGCTTCGCAAAAATGAGTGTTATTAAAGAAAGCCCTCAGGAAACAACAGGAATTATCAGAAAGAAGACGTGGGTTGTGGACCCGGATCCGAGCAAGTGACACAGGACAGTTCTCTACAAGCTGAGTTAAAAGTGTTGTAATTTGAAGAAATTATAGGTTTATATTTGATATAGTGTAGCTCTTGTAATTTTCACCTCAGTAAATAAAAAAATATGTTGAATCGGACGTTTGATATATTTTGTTTTGTTTTAGATGAGATGTCTGTGTATAAAACACAATGACAGACATTATAGCAATGTGTGAAAGTCGACATGATTCAAGGTAAACGAAACAAGAATCCGAATGGATATATGACTTGCCAGTTTTGTTTAGTATAAGTTCTTAAGGCGTATTTTTGTTCTTTCATTGAGAATAATGTGAAAATTCTATTCTGTTATTTTTACAACCAGTGATGATTTCATGTTTCTCGCGGGGACTTCCAAATATTTTGAGGATTAAAGTAGTACTGCGGCTATACGCCCCCGGGGGAATTTCAGTACTCCGGTAAAGGCGAGGGACATTTTCCCGAGCCACTCGCTGAACTCATCACTGTCTACAACAGTTTGCTCAAGTACACTCAATTAACCTTAACTCTGGATCTAAAAACAGTCCATGATAGCAGGGTAGTAGGTGCTGATGGGTTCTTCACAAGTTGTGGGCAGTTGCTAATTAATTATTTTAATAGTAAAAATTTGTCCCAAATGTTCTTTTAGTACAAGCATTAAATTAACCATATAGTGTGCATCCCTCTTGGCTTCCTGAAGAAGGTCCATGGCTTGGGTAAAAAGAAGTGGCAACACTGTTCTCACATCACACTGTTCTCAGCATTTCAAGATTTCCATAGCTGGTAAAGGAATCAGCATTACAAGATTTCCGTAGCTGATAAGGAAACATGAGGTGATGTAGGGTGGCAAGTGGTAACGACTGTATGTTATTCAGTCAAAAACACCAGTGGCGTAAAGTAGAGGAGGAAAGAGGAAACGTCATAAAAATAAGATTCGGAAAGACGAAGAATGTGCATAGATCAAGATTGAAGCGGCACGTAGGATCAGTGTACAACAATGTTTCTGGGGATTTCGTGACGATTTTCTTTTGCCAAAATGAAGGAATCACTTCGCAGGAAGTGCTACGACACGAAAGAAGCTACTATTCGTGCCATATGGCGTTCCGTGCGGGACGTCGACAAAGATTGATACCTTGACGGTGTACAAAGCTTTCCACACGTGTGGCAGAAGGTGATAGAGATGAGAGGCAATTATATTGAAGGAATGTAGTAGCTGCTCTTCTGTGTATGAAGGCAGGTACGAATAATAACAATGTTATTATTGCTTGCAGATACCACTGATGAGTGTTTTACAGAGCACTTGTCGATCGATTTTATATGAAAAATTCTGAAACATTTGAAATTTTACTTTATGTTGTGAAATACAATTCTTGGGTATCGGATATAAGGAGATGGAAATTGGAATTAAATAGGCCTATATGCTCTAAACCAAATATACAAGTTCCACGAATAACACTAAGGTCCGCTTCTTGAAGAAACCAAGGCAGATAGAAACATTAAACCTTTTGTAACCTTCAAGGGACATAAAATACAATATTATGCTGATATGGAGAACCCCCATAAGATACACTCAAGGGGGTTACGGGGGTAACTACATAATTCTAGATAGTAATCCCCACCGTGTGGTATCTCGTTTGAAAGGTAATTACGTGTACAGATCAGCTCTGAAACTGCTTAACGCTATCCTGTCTCTATCCATCATGTGGCCATCCGTAAAGTAGGGTTGAAGTACGTTCCACGCATAACACTAAGACCCATCTCCTGAAGAAACCAAGGCAGATAGAAGCATGAAACCTTTTGTATCCTTGAAGGGACACAAAAGACAACACTATGCTGATAAGGAAAATCCCCAATGAGGGAGGCCTAAGGGTGCTACAAGGGGTAATTACAAGTACTTCGACCGTACTTACTGATGGTCGCCATGATGGATAGAGACACGATAGGGCAAGTAGTTTCCAGAACTGGTCTCTACACTTCATTAGCTTTCAAACGAGGTACCAAACGATGGGGGTTGCTATTTAAAATTTTATAGTTATCCCCGTAACCCCCTTGAGCGCACCTCATTGGGGTTTTCATATCAGCATAATCTTGTCCTTTATGTCCCTTGAAGGGTACAAAAGATTTCATGTTTCTATCTGCCTTGGTTTCTTCAAGAGAAGGGCCTTAGTGCTATGCATGGAACATATTTCGACCCTACTTTACGGATAGCCGCCATGTTGGATAGGGACAGGCTAGCGACATGTAGTTTCCAACATTGGTCTCTACATATGATTACCTTTCAAATGAGACACCACACAGTGGAGATTGCTATTTAAAATTTTTGTATTCCCCCGTAACCCCCTTGAGCATATGGAGTTGGGTTCTCCATATCAGCATAATATTGTCTTTTACGTCCCTTGAAGGTTACAAAAGGCTTAATGTTTCTATCTACCTTGGTTTCTTCAGGAGACGGGCCTTAGTGTTATTTGTGGAACGCACTGTATACGATTAAGCTGTGTCCGCAAAGACATAGTTTAGCTTTTTGAGAAAGAAAAGAGAAACGAACTTTATGTAAAATTCAAGATGTGCCAGGAATGAACTCTGGACTACTTACTATTTGGTGCAAGAAACTACAAATAATATAGACACTTCTCGTACCTTACTTAACATATCAGGTAAAGTTGGTTAATTTACTGAAAATCCAACAAGAATATTGCAAATTATTATTGAATTATATTGTTTTATATGTAGATCTTATATTTAAATTTTGAAATTTTAATCTCGTTACACCCACTATCTAAGAGTTCAAGTGGAACATACTGTCTCCATTGATGACGCTACATATATATATATGAAGCCCTATATTCCAGTAAAAATTTACAATATTTACGTCAGAGTTTTACGAAATTTACTTGCTGTGTAAATAATAAATAAGATATTTGACTGAGTATATTAGTTGTAGTTTTCCATATCCCACGGTATCCTACGATTCACCCTGACATCCCTTGATTTTTATTTTTACATAAAATTCGGTACCACGCGACATTCAATTAATTCCAGTACTAATATTTTTTGAATTTTCATCTTTTTATACCCCAGTTATGTGTTTGGTAAGTCTGCGTACATAAGTCATCTCGGCAAACTATTGACGATACGAGAACAATATTATTGGAAAGTGTGTGTTCTCAATATAAGATGTTGGAAGTTTCGGAATTTTAACAACCGTTTGGGCTCTACACTGATATAGCGCCCAATGGTAAAGAAAAATGCAACGCGGATGACAATGAATAAAAGAGTGTGTAGTTTGAAGTATCCTGGATCTAGGAGAATAGAAGGGACGGCCAAACTGAAGGATATGAAGAAGGATCACACGTGATGTCAATCCAAGGCAGTGGCGTCACTAATCATCACCAATCTCTTTTCTTTGTATAACACCATTGGAGGGATCCAATTTGAACCTGATGCATTGGTGCACACAATAACACTCAGAGTTTCACCTTTTCCGCCATGTGTGGCATTATGTAGGCCTACTCGCTTGCTTCCTTTCTGTGTCAGAATTTTTAGGCTTGTGTCGTACGTTAGTTCTAACACAGTTTCATCTGCATTGCAAATAAGTTCAAGAATGTCACGTAAGTATATAGCATCAGGTGTATTTTCCCGTAACGTATAAAATTCGTTCATTATAGTTCTGTTGAAACGCATGAGTCTACCATAGTTCAAATTTTCCTCCTTTCTGCACACAATATCCGGGTGTCTTGCCATTAATGCATAAAACCGGTCTTTTGCGGCTCTACCACTACGAAATGGATTAGTTATTGCGTTTTATAAGCGGCCTCAAAAACATATTTTCTAGTTAAACCAAATCCAACTGTCTGTAAACGAATTATTCTGTTTTAATTTTTCTTCCAGTTCCCGTGACAATACAGAGCTGCGACCAAGATTTCGAATGGGCTTTCTGTCCTTTCATTTTACCCAGTCCTTAAATTTAATCGGACATGCAGCCCTTGCAACTTTCATACCCTGCTCGATGGCCGCGATAGCCTGACGTTAGTCATTTTCAAACCACCTGGCCTGTATGTTTTGACATGTCTTTCCCAAATGGAAAAGAAAATAAACAAAACATCAGAAGTCTCACATTTCATAGGCACTTAGACAAAAAACAAACTTTTAACACTAGTATTAGTTTCGATTAGTGATTAGATGGAGTGGCGTTATTTCCCGACGAGATAGTGTGGTTATTTCCAGAAGCAGTAGACTTTGTTTTGACCATTCTTTCTACACCAAGAATAGCCATCCTGCGTATATTATCTATATCATACTGTTATGCAAGTATGGAACTATCGACGCATACCTTTAGTAATAGTAAAATCTTAATTTTACAAAAACAATTCGCCTAACTCGATTGACGCACTAAAAAATTGCGAGCTGTTTCCTCTGCTCCGCGGCTGCTACGTCAACATTTGTTCACTGCTTTCTCTCTACTGACAATTGATTGGACTCTAGTCTTTGTGTCTACAAAGACAACAGGAATCACTGTTTATATCACACACCCATAAGTAGTCACCTTACGAACCACGTGTTCATGCTAGCACTGTGGAAAGTTTTAAATGGCGTTATTACCCGACTGCCGTTATTTGCTGAAGTTACCCTATATAAAATTAGAAAGTCTCCTTTTCTAGGGGGTCAATAGCACCAATCGCCCCCTCTAGATCGGCCCCTGCTTCCGGTTTCAACATTGATTGATGTACAACAAAAATGGTAAAAAAAATTAGGAAGCTTCTTTTTTGCAATCGATTCAGCGTCCCAAGAATAGGTTTCATCTTCTCCCTTAACCCCAAATCGGAAAGTAGTTCAAATTAACGGTTCTTTGTTTCAATCTTTATTGCAATTGAACAAAAAACAGTAAGAGATAACGAGTAATGACTTTATGATACGAATTCAGCGTCCGAGGAGCAGGTGCTTGGTTTGATCTTATTTCTCTGTTGCAACCCGTAGTTATAGATGTATATACAACTTGTTGAAGTAGTAGTACATAGTTTGGAAGTTTACTGTAGTGTCATACTCCGAAACGAAACCCACTTGTTTTACTCTTTACGAAAAACACAAGTTTTAAATATTTTAACCCGACACTGTTATTAATCGATCAATTAAAATTTATTACATCACTCATTTATTTTAAATTATAATTTCCTATGTTCTGTTGCTAGTAAATAATTACCTACAAACCTATTCAAATTATTAAAACTCATAATTTTCTACTAGAGTCTTACACACAATTTACTAGTGCAATTCTTAGCGAACACGAGCATATTCGTAAAAGTAACTCGTTTTCAGTTCACTCTTATATAGGATCGCAAATAAATTTGCATGCAATACCATATTATAATTTAATATTGCAACTAGTGATGTGAGGTGGAAAATTTTCCGTTCTAAAGAAATATCAGTAATCAAGTAACAATTCCTCAGCAATCATAAAATTGGTTGAATTCATGTACAGAAATGTAAAAAAGTGAAAGATCGTTTAAAGAATCTGAAAATTTTCATGGCTCACACAATTTTCAGTAGTATGTACGAACAAGTTAAACAATTTTTCATGAATCGAAATATTTTGTGTCTTATATGGAAAAATTGAAGAACTTTTTATGAGTCGGAAGATTTTCATCAGTTTGAAGCCAAAAGTAAAACAACTTTATGTGAATCGGAAAGTTTTATTGCTCTGTAGAAACAAGCGAAAGGAATTTTCATAGATTGGAAAATTTCCATCACGATGTAGAAACAAGTGGAAAAAACTTTTCATAAGCCAGACAATTTTGGATATTATGTATAGTGATGTTAGTTGGAAAATTTTCCATTATATTTAACTGCACATTCAGCTTCAAAATTGAATTTCTGTAAAGGAAGTTAGTCAGCAACAATTTATAATTTTCCAATTAGCTTTCGGGAACCGGAAAATTTTCTAATATTTCAAGTTGGGAAGTAAAATTTTACAGTGTTTCTCTCTCTCTTTCTTCATCTGCGAGCTCCTTTGTTGTTAAGCAGTTAGCATACGCGCCTTTTGCATGGAAGACCTTGCTTCGATTCTCAGCGGGAGCTCATGTAGTTCATATTTCACGTTAATCAGTTGGTCCCGTCTTATATAGTCTCGCTGCTGAAAGGGACGTTAAACTCAAAATCAACTCAACTCAACTCCCCCCCCTCTCTCTCTCTGTGTACGTGTTTGTGTATGCAAAGTGCAGAGAACATGAGTTCGTAGAGTACAAATATCCCATTCTATTATTTAAAATTCCAATTTATTAAAAGTCATGAATGTTTTCCGATTCATAAAAACATAGTCCATTTATTCCTAACACTACATCGTTGTTTAGCCGTAGAATTTATTGGTAATAAATATTGTCTTAAAAAGTTTCATAAAGTGAAAATCTAAGGATTCTTCAATTCAAGAATGTTTCAAAAACTTCTATCCGTTCTTCCCTCAGAATCCACCTTTTTATCTTACAATATTAGATTTCGTCAGTTTAAAACGCATAAGACGGTTTTCTCATAGCTTTACTACTTTTATAGATTTACATTCTGCAACATTTATAAATAAGTAGATATAATGTATGGTTGCGAAACATGGTCGCTTACTCTGAGGGAAGAACATAGACTGAAAGTATTTGAGAACAGGATCCTGAGAAGAATATTCGGACCCAAGAGGAACGAGAATGGGGAATGGCGGAAGCTTCATAACGAGGAACTACATAGTTTATACGGTTTACCCAACATTGTTAGGGTCGTCAAGTCTAGGAGGCTTAGGTGGGCAGGCCATGTAGCTAGAATGGAAGAAAGTAGAAACGCTTTCAAAGTCTTGAATGGTAGACCCATAGGAAAACGACCATTAGGAAGACCTAGGCGCAGATGGGAGGATAATATTAAGATGGATCTCTCAGAGATAGGAATACAAAGTAGAAACTGGATCCAATTAGCTAAGGATAGAAGTCAGTGGAGAGCTTTTGTGAACGCGGCATTGAACCTCCGGGTTCCATAGGCCATAGAGTTAGTTAGTTATATATATATATATATATATATATATATATATATATATATATATATATATATATATATATATATATATATATATATATATATATATATATATATATATATATACATATATATATATATATAGAGAGAGAGAGAGAGAGAGAAACACTATGCAAACTTTTACTTCCCAACTTGAAACATTAGAAAATTTTCTGGTTTCCGAAATATAATTGGAAAATTATAATTTGTTGCTATCTATTTTTCCTCTACAGGATTTGTATATCTCAATGTGCAGTTAAATATAGTGGAAAATTTTCCACCTCACATCACTATATATAATATCCAAAACTGTCCGGATTATGAAAAGTGTTTTCACTTGTTTCTACATCGTGATGAAAATTTTCCGATTCATGAAAATTCCTTACATTTGTTTCTACAGAGCAATAAAACTTTCCGATTCACTAAAAGTTGTTTTATTTTTTGCTTCAAAATGATGAAAATTTTCCGACTCATAAAAAGTTCTTCAATTTTTTCATACAAGACACAAAATATTTCGATTTATGAAACATTGTTTCACTTGTTCCTACATAGTACTGAAAATTGTGTAAGCCATGAAAATTTTCAGATTCTTTAAACGATCTTTCACTTTTTAACATTTTTATACATGATTTCAATCAATTTTATGAATACTGAGGAACTATTACTTGATCACTGATATTTGTTCAGAACGGAAATTTTTCCGGAAAAATATAGAAGAAAATTTTCCACCTCACATCACGGCTAAACAACGATATAGGAATAAGTGCAGTATGTTTTTATGAATCGGAAAATTTTCCGTTTCAAAATTTTCCGGAAAATTTTCATCGCTGTACAGGACAGACAATTCTTCGATTCATGAAAAATTGTTTCACTTGTTCCTACATAGTACTGAAAATTGTCTGAGCCATGACAATTTTCAGATTCTTTACTCTATCTTTCAAATTTTAACATTTCTATACATAAATTCAATGAATTTTATGAATACTGAGGAATTGTTACTTGATCACATATTTGTTAAGAACGGAAAATTTTCCGAAAAAATGTAGAAGAAAATTTTACACCTAGAAAATTTTCCATTTCACATCACGGCTTAACAACGATGTAGGAATAAGTGGAGTATGTTTTTATGAATCGAAAAATTTTCCGTTTCAAAATTTTCCTGAAAATTTTCATCACTGATTGCAACATTCTAAAACTCAGTCATGGGTTAATATTTATTATTTTTATATTTAAAGTAAATTGTAATTTTTTTTTTAAAAAAAATATGATGAATCGCTGTTGTTTACTAGGGTTACTGTTGTTTACTAATTGAACAAGGCTTTGCTAAAGATTGCAAGGTTTGTATTGTAAAGTCAACGCGTCTAAAGAGTCCCAACTTACTTAATTCTCAAGCAAGACACCTTTCGATAACTACTATTCTCCTGACATGCATTCAATGGCATGTATGTGGTACTTTGCGACATGTTGTTACCATCCCTACCGAAATGAATGGCCTTCGTTTAATTTTTTATCTTATATGTAACGGAACACCGGTCTTTTTAGTGGTATGCCATTCTCTTTGACACTGCGTGAGAATGGTTTCGCTGTAGCGACTATACTTCTTGTTGTCGCACCTATATGATAGTTCAATATTTTGTTTAAATACAGAATCAATATACACGGCCTTGCGACTGAATTATGAACTTCGTGCATAAAATTTGTTTCAACAGGAGTCGACAATGTCAGTATTTTATATGTCGGTTAGTACCTAGGTATATTGATATAATGTAATTGCCTAAGTGAATATCTCAAGATAGTAACCTACGAATGTATTGCACTGATTTTTTACGTTTTTACAAGAGCCATTTAATCATCATCCGCTTTATTTAATTGGCAGTGAAAAAATAAGTATTCGTTTGACTCCAGTAGAAACATCAGAAAAATATCATGAGACCTGTGTCGTTCATTTAGTATAGATCAGAAAATAACATAAATTTCAATTTGTTCACACAGTATAGAAATCAAGGAAATACCATGAGATTTGTGCCGTTCCCTCAAGGCAAGTATTGATATCAAGGTGTTACCATAAAATCTGAGCTATTCACTCAATATAGACATCAATAAGGTATTATTCAGAATTATTTACTCAGTATAAGTATTGCGAGATCTGAATTATTCGCATAGTATAGACATCAGGAGAATACCATAAACCTGAAATATTCACTCAGTACAGACATCAGGAAAATACCATAAATCTCAATTTGTTCACACAGTATAGAAATCAAGGAAATACCATGAGATCTGCGCTGTTTGATCAGTATAGACATCAGATGTTACCATAAAATCTGAGCTCTTCACTCAGTATAGACATCAGTAAAGTACCATTCAATCTGAATTATTTACTCAGTATAAACACGAAAAAATGAAATCTGAACTATTCACACAGTATAGACATCAGCAAGATACCATAAATCTGAACTATTCACTCAGTATAGACATCTGGAAAATACTATAAATCTGAACTCTTCATTTAGTACAGATATCAGGAAAGTACCATGAGGTCTAATTATGCACTCAGTATAGACATCAGGAAAGCACCATGAGATCTGAACTATTCAGTCAGTATTGACACCAAGAAAATACCATAAATCTGAACTACTCACTCAGTATAGAGACAAGGAAAGTAACATAAATCTAAATTTGTTAACTTAGTATAGAGATCAAGGAACTATCATGAGATCTATACCGTTCCCTCAGTATAGACATCAGGATGTTACCATGAAATCTGAGCTATTCACTCAATGTAGGCATCAGAAAAGTACCATAAAATCTTAATTATTCACTCAGTATAAACACCAAGAAAGTACCTGATTCCCAGTGGGGCCACTCGGCCGAAAAGTGTAAAACGCTCTTTCAGGCCAGCCACCCTGAATGAGGTTTTCCTGGGTTTTCCTTATTCACACCAGGCAAATGCCGGGGTGGTACCTAACTTGTAGGTCCCAGGCCGCTTCCTTCCTTCCCTGATCCTTTCTTCCTTCCCTTTCCCCGGATTGTGTGCTCGCCGAGGGGGGCCATCCCTCAAAAACGTGAAGAGCTAAATGGCCTTAGATGCCTAAAGCCCATAAATCTAAAATCCTATCCTATCCTATCAAGAAAGAACTCTGCAATTTGAAGTTTTCACTTAATATAGACATCAAGGAAGTACTATGAAACATGAACTATTCATTCATTATAGACATCAGACAATAAGTACCAAGAAATCAGAATAGATCACTGATATTGGGACCTATTTGAATGTCTAAAATAGTTAATAAGTAGATATTTAAAAAAAGGTTATCAAGCCATTTCCGTTAATGATTCCTTACGTGATCTATTTTATTCTTGAAACCTGCAATTTAACTTCGTAAACTAAACGTCTTTCACAAGAAGAACTTTTATTTTATTGGTAAGTGACGAAAGAAAATATATAAAATTGGATGAATACGTCACGTAGCAACCAGTATATAGAAACAGAGAAAACTGCTAACATGTGTGTGTGAGAATCGAAGGAAGAAGTTTGAGATCCACTTGAGAGAAAACGCAACTACAAGGCGGGAGCAATTTTCTCGCCGTTTTCCCTTCCACCCACCTAAATTTAATCTTATCATTTTGAAAGAGCATTGTGCTGTCCATCCAATAGATTGTAATGGAGATCCTGACCCTTGAAATAACAAAACCATTATCTTCTCTCAATTTTTTCCCAATGTCCTACGGGAATTTCCCAAGGGAACTTCTTCGAAAGAAAAAAAAAATAAGCATTAGATCGTCGATTGACAGAGATATTTCGTTGCCTGTTTACTTGTAGAATCCCATCAAGAAGAATATTTTATCGTTTTCATGGTTTTTCCTTCGTTGCGTTAGATATATATATCGACAAAAGTGTTACAATTACGTGTTGATATTTTTGAAATAACTTTGGGAACAATCAAATAGCACATATACAAATAATTACTTCAACTCACTGCTCTTGGGGTTGTCTACCAGAGAAGACTTAAAGCTGTCTCGTCTCGAAAAGTGACCTGAAAGTGATATCTCGTCTCAGAAGGTATATGTGGTTTAGGGTTACCATATTTTGACGTGCTTTTCTGTAAGGTGCATGCCTTTCTGACCAGTTTTACTATGAATATCACATGTCGCTAAATATCTTACTTTTTAATAAAGGTAATCAGGAAAGTTCTGTCGCTTTTTGTGGAAGTCTCTGTTCCATTGGTCCTCACACCGTGAATTGAATGCGAATGGAGATAAGACGAACATCTGTTGTTGGTGTGGGTATATCCAACATCCTACCTGTTTGCAGCAGTTCAGTTATACCGTGAGATTGCGGAAGGACAGAGTGAACATGGGATCTCCACAGAGCGTCATAAGGGCGTGTATACTGTACGAGTTCAAACTGGGGTCAAACGCCGCTGCAGCGAGGCGGAAGATACGCCAGGCCTTTGGTGAGGGTGTCTTGACTTCGCGGACAGTGCAGCGGTGTTTAAGAAGTTTAAGAATGGTTTCGAAACACTCGAAGACGCACCACGTGCCGGAAGAACGACACATGTACAAAATGAAGATCTTCAGGCAGCAATTGAGGCGAAAAGTAGCCAGACATGTGAGGAACTGGGACTACAATTCAGTGTAAATGGAGAAACTATTCGGCAGCACCTCCATCAACTTAGGAAGAACTACAAGTTGGGGCGATGGGTCCCACTTAATTTGACTCAGGGCCATAAGGCAACGCTAGCAAACACCTGAGTTTCTTTGTTGTATCGCCTGAGGAAGGAGCCATTTCTGGACAGGGTGTTAACATGTGATGAGAAGTGTGTCCTCTATAAAGATTCACGTCTCCGTCATCATTGGCGCCCATGAACCGGTTCCAAAACAGCCGAAACAACACTCTAGCAGAAGGTCCTCGTGTGTGTTTGATGGATTGCTCGCGACATCGTGCATTGGGAACTGCTACCAGGTGGTCAGAGCATCAATGCAATGGTGTACTGTTAGCAGGTGATCAAAAATCTGGAGCCAGCACTTCTGAGTCGCAAAGGGAGCCTCCTGTTATAGAACAACGCTAAGTCCCACGTGGCCAGGATGACCTAGAACACCATTCTACGCCTTGGATGGGGAACACTATTCCATCCGCCATACTTCCTGGACATTTCACTGTCCGACTATCCTGTACCATTCCTTGGACGATCACCTTAGAGGACGACAGTTCAAATCTCTAGTAGAGGTGCAAAATGCACTTGATACTTTCTTCGCTTCACGGCCCACCAAGTTCTACAGTGATGGAATCCATAGAATTCCAGAACGTTGGCAGAAGGTCGTCGATACTGATGGGGTCCATTTTTGATCTTCCAGGTTCGTCTTAGGTGACATATCGATGTTCGAAGGTGGTGAGTGAAAAAATGACAGACTTTTCTTGGTTATCTTTATATCTTTAATTCGGTAACCCTAGATTGTATTGAAAGAGCTCTGTCCCGTCTCGTATTTCGTCATTAAAATTTTGTCTCGCCTCGTTTCTTGGGCAACTTGTAAGCCCGGCTCTAGAGACAAACTATATTGATGTTATAGGGCGTCAATACTTTTACGGGGCGGTGGATCGTTTACTATTTGCCAACACTTTTCTTTCTGCTTGCTCTTTTGTTCGCTCTCTTGTCATCTGTGACTGAGGCAACGGTCAGTTCCCCCTCCCCCTGTAGCTACGACTCTGTAGAAAGTAAAAACTGGGCAGCTAGAATCTACACTATGATAGGTATAACATGAGTTTACAATTTTTTATTGGTCCTGCAGAAGTTTGCAACTTAACTTTCTCCTGATGGATATTATGCCTAGGTTGGACGTTGTCATTGTGGACCTCAAGTATTGTTTTACACATTGCATTACAGAAAAACTGCAGCTGGAACTATATCTAATGTTTCAAAACTTTTCCAATAAAGAATAAAAGGCAAAGCTTATTATAAACTTTCAAAAATATATAAGTAAATAGCTTCAATTTTTTTTGTAGCTTAAAAACTATCGGAAAGGGGCTAGGGCGCCCGGTCCCGGGATAGATCTGCCACTCAACTGTTGCTATCTATGAGACTAGAATTGCCATGTTTCTCGTATGGAGTCGAATTCAAAATTGTAAGTCATCTTTCGATTCTCGTCTCGTGGTAAACATCACTAAGAATAGATGAAATATTCATTCTTATCGCTCTAACTAACCCAAAAGGTAGCAGTTGTAGAGATTCACTGCCTCAAGAAATGACTCAATCTCGACGAATCAATGATTCAATGATTCAAGAGATTTTATCGACCTCTATTGAAGCTAAAAGTGGCAGATTTGATAATTTCCGATTTCTAAAGAGTAGAAAACCCGTTATCGTGCTTCGAAATTGGTAATATCGTAGTCGAAGGAGCGTACAAATATGTCCTCCGCAGTCTGGTGAACTTCTATAGTCTTTTATGCGTGCAATCTAATGCAATTTGAGCTTACAATATCTTTGGAACCGAGAAGTAGTGTACTAAGAGTTCATTGACATAGTAACTCTGGAAACCGGCTGCTCTGAAGTTTCTACCTGTTCTATTGTGCTGCCAAATGTCTTGAGCCGTGGCAAAAATGCGAACTAAAGCTCACACCCTCACACACCGACGCGTTGAGCCAATAAGGGTTCAGCTGTTGCTAAGCGAGACAAAGCGAGTGGCATTCCTTCAGCCAATAGCAGCGCTTGTAACGGAAGACTAGGAATCAAGTCAATGTGGCATACCTTTAGTTGTGATTATACTTAAAGTAACAACGGCTTCAGGCATTGTAGATGTATACAAGAGAAGAAAAGTTAAATTGAGTGTCAAGATAACATTGATGAACCGGACGTTTCCGTGCAAGGAGAAAGTTTGCAGAAGTTAAGTAATGACATCAGAGACGTGTGGTGCTGCATTTGATTGGTGAACAGGTAGTGAATAGCTATACACCCTTCGACATTGTCAAACACAAGATAACATTAGCTTGTGTTTAACATGGGAAACATCATGGGTTTTTCTTGATTCTTCCCTTTGGTCCCACATTGTCATTCCACGATTTCTTTCATAATCGTCCCTCGTCTTTAGCCTAAATGTCATAATTATGGGACGTTAAAGACTTCACTCCATTGTTACACATGCTCGGACAATATTGTGGCTGATCTATTTCCAGTAACGTCTGTGAATCATGGAGATCATTTTTTCACTTGTAACAATGTTCAAAGTTGCTACACCTAATACTTTGTGAAGTAATATTGCAGCAAAAGGAAAACTGAAAATTTCATACCTTATTTCCTTAAACATTTCCTCTGCTAGATAGCTGCTTAGATTATTGAATTCTATTACAAGTTGTTGCAAACGTAGTTGCGTTCAACAAATGGATTACAACTTTGTAATCACATCTTACAATCAAATTCAGCAGTTCAACATAGTTGCTCTGGTTCATGGACTTGCTGCCCTATTTATATCTTGTGTGTTCCAATTCCTGCTTTGCTAAAAAAAAAAAAAAAAAAAAAAAAAAAAAAAAAAAAAAAAAAAAATCTCTGGTGCTGGTCAGACATTCTCTTTTCCTGTTTGCTTTTCATTTTCATTATTTGTAACTCTCTCATAGCAATGTTGTTAATCTACTTAATTGTAAATTCTTGTGTAATCGAATATCTTTACGCAGTACGTGGATGAAGATTGTTCAGGGCCTATTCATGACAATCGCTACTTTCATAAAAATGATCACTGAGTTCTGAGATTTTTCCAAAGGCCTATTCAATGACAAAATAATCATAAATAATATGGTAATTTGTCACTTGATTAAAGCTCAGTTAATCTTTTCGTAGAATTATGTTGACTACATTGAAAATACCTAGCGTAAGATTTTTAACGTTGAAGCATTTGTGAGCCTAATGCACCACTGTATATTAACCTGGAAACTACGTCCCGGTAGGCATTTAGCTCTTCAAATACTAACGGTAAAATATAAATAACGTTCAAAAACTAAAAATGTCTTTGAAAGTAGTAACTTCAAAATTACCTTTTTTCATATGGTTGCTATGTTTTAACTGTACACTGTGTAGGCAACTAAGTTACAACATCATTTCCCTTCTTACATACAGCAAAAACGGCATGAGATTGTGAGATAACATAGTATATTCCATCTGTTTCCTTTCCCTTCGTTAAAACATGAAGCGCTATCATTACTGTCTTTTATATTAAATCTGTATACTTTGGAAATATATTTTTGTTTTATAATGCGTAAACTGAACCCTCTTGTCTGTAAACTTGCATTATTTTTCATATTTTATCAATTTAGGCTTCTAGAAGATACATTTTGGGACCTAATTTTCAACTTAAACAAAAGGTTTTATAAAATCTTCCTTTTGTTTAGTGACAGAAAAGATAATGGTATTTTTCTACATCATATATGTATATGTAACATCATTTCGCAGAAGGGAAACAAAATTGACGCAAGCTGAGTAAAGCTTTAGGTATCAGAATTCCTCACCATAATCAGCCGTGCCTGGTATTCCCAGAATTTCCTCTTCCAACTGTAGCCACAAGCAGCAGAGAGTCTCCAAACCAACCAAGTTGATGGTAGTTTTTCGTAGCGGGAGAGGGGGCGATTTATCTGCCACCTAGCCATGTGCAGGAGGAATTAACACTGCTATCGCACAACGAAACGAGGGGTTTTTAAGAGGAAAACACACTGTTTTTAAGAGGGATGTTGCTGCAACTCTTGAGATAAGGCGGAATTGTTTCAAACGAAGGATCAAACCTGTCTCTGATAAGAGGCTAATAGTTGCCGTGCAGAAACGGTGCACATCAACTAGGAAATGTTTCACCATGGTTAATATTATGTTGGGAGAGGGAGAGAGAGAGAGAGAGACAGAAAGAAGAAAAAAGAGAAAGAATTTGAGGGCATATTTTTTAGTTGTTACCAAGATGCACTTTTACAATTTTTTTATCAGTTGAGAAATAAGATACACAATATACATAAATTGTACGTTATTACTTTATTAGTTTCCCCACGGTTGAGCTATTGAAATTATTCTATTTAAACCAAATGACTTTAAGCTTGTATTGCGGCTGTGATTGTACCGAAAACAGTGGCGGGTCTAGATTTCTACAGCAGGGAAGTCACATCGACAATGACCTTGAAACTGGCTTTGCGCTTCCTCTTCCGTCGCGAAAGCATCCCCTTGGCTTGGGACCTCCAATAATGTTTTACTTTGAAGTCATTCTTAAGTAATTCTGATATTACGTAAGTACAAATATTGCGGGGAAAATTTACCATTATATAATATATATATGTCTTACGTACAGAATTATTTAGCTTAATTTCATATACTTTATTAATTTCAAAGAATTCAAGTTATTCAACAAGTGCAAAACAATCGCTGTTGCCTACAATATTCAATCGAATTTCCTCGATCGATTCTGTAAATGAAATGCAATTTCTAGTTAGTTTGTAAAAGGTAATCTGAGTTTCATGTGCTTATAACTTCAAAATTAATTTTGTTTTGTTAAATTAGATTACACCATTGAGTTTGTCTTAAACTTTTAGCCTTGTTTCATAAATCACACGACCTCTTTCCCATTTAAAAAAAAAATAAAATGGCGGACAGCAAGATGGCGGCTGTTCACCTGACATGCAGCATAAAAATTTTCCCTCGGTCTAACATGTCCCTACAATTACGAATTCGCTATCTACACTCGCTTTCATTTTATAGGGAGTGATACGGCATTTTTAACTTACCTTTTGGATAAAGAAGTCTATCTGTTAAGAGGAAACGTAAATCACAGTTTCATTTATTTGTCAATAGGTGGTATTTTAAGTCTAGTAATAGAGGAAAGCTATTTTGTTCCACAATTTATTACAATGCCTTTTGCGTTAATTTCTGGAAAACAAAGAAAATGCAGCTTTTATCCGACCATATATAGAGATTGTGAATTTATGTATGTGTCGTATCACACATTGTCTAATCCTACAAGGCAGCAGCATCTTGAATAGAACTGCAACAGAAATGTGTCCTATTCTTTAACGAAGCTCAGGTATTTCTTTGTTGCCACGAATAAAAATAAGGTCCTTATAAATGATTATATAAATGAAAAAAATATTTAACATGTCCGTTACTTATTAATTCGACTCGTGTTTATTATTTCCTTTAAATTCAGGAAATACCTTGAATAAATCTTTGCAGAAATCTGAGCAAATTTTCTTTCAAATATTGAAGAAAAGAAGCTGAATCAACTCGTAAACATGTTAAATATGTACTAGCTCGTAGCTATGTAACTAATACAACTATAGTATACACACGTATATAAAATTTGCAAGCTAATGCCATATATAGACGCGAGCGTGGGTTTCTGAAACGGTAACCAATATCTTGCAGTCAGTAAAACTTTGAGATTGATCACAAATATCACCCTTATGTGTGTGTGTCAATTTTGTATTACATAATTGCTCTCCCCGTTAGTGTAATTCCCAGCTGGACAGCACGCGCGTCTTTATTGCTCGTAGTCCTGAGTTCGAACCCCACTAGTAGAGCAGTGAACGCATTACAGTAGTCTGGATTCCACTTTCAACTGCATGTTCACGTCTCGAGCAGTTAGGTTCATCATATTAAAACCACATTTGTATTTCATTTACCATAAACTAATAACGTATCATTTTCACACACTACCATATGATCAGACGTGGTTTATGTGGTATATGTTAACTCTTATACAGAGTGGCTCAAAAGTAGTCATACACCCCTACATTGATCTAGTATACATTTTAGTTTATAGGTTTATTTGCTTCGGCTGCTCCGAGCTTAAGTTATAAGTAAAAGGACATTAAGAGCAAATAATAAAGGAACTAAGTCTATTTGATGGATAACAATAAGAAATAATATAAAATGCTATGAGCTGATCAGTACGGTACTGTATACTTACTTTTGGGCCTCCCTGTAGATAGGCAAAACACTTTCTGCTAGGTAAGAATTCCATTCCTTTATGCTAGGTATGTAGAGAATGCCTTTTATTAGCTAGTGAATGAAATGCCCGCTCTTCTCACGGAGATAATAATATTTGTGCAAAATATTTGAAAATAAGGAATTGAGTAGAATAAATAACAAACGAGCAACGCCTTCGACGTTGCCACTGTCAGAAATATCCATATCAGTGTTGGGCAAATTTCAATTGAATTAACAATTAACAATTAATCTGTAAATTTAATTGTTAATTGCAATTAACAATTGAAATAAGTAATGGTTAATTGTTAATTGCAGTTGGCCATTAAAAAAGGAGAATCAATTGCAATTGATCAATTGATTGAAAGTAATTGCAGTGGAAAGTAATTGCAATTGAATTCTGTAATTCAATTGCAATTGAAATTAATTGGCAATTGATTCAATTGCAATTGATTTCCACAGCAATTACTTTCAATTGATTGATCAATTGCAATTGATTTTCACTGATTAATTTTCAACACTGTAGTTCAGAGAGGGCGTGGGGCAATGAAAACTTTAGCCACGACCAATTGACTCACCACCCGTCGTGACCCACGACCCACCGTAACCCACTCTGACCCACCACCCACCATAAATCACTCTTACCCACTGTGACCCACAGGCCCGCCAAAACCCATTGTCATCAACTCTGACCCATGATTCACGCCCTCTTCTCTACTGACTAAAGAGTTTAAACTTGTAATAAAACAAGCCTATAAAATTATCACTCATCGGAGTTTGAATTTCTACGATCAATCGCTCAAGCATCGCACTAATACAATAACAGCGGATCTGACCTTTCTAATATAAATAAAATAGTTTGTTCGTGTGTCTGTGTGTCTATCTTTGTGCGGCCTGTGGACGGGACGAGTGGACCGAAAGTTTTCAAAATTTGGTCACGGGTAGCTTGGTCTAGGCCCCAGACCAAGACGAAGAGTTTTTTTTTTTAATTCCTTACTATGGGGTCTCCAGGAGACGTTTACCGGGACCGGCCTGGGGACCAGACAAGTCGACCGAGAGTTACCAAATTTTGGTCAAAGATACCTTGGTCCAGGTTTCACACCAAGGCAAAGCTTTTTCGAAAAAATTCGAACCAGGGGGTCTCAGGGGGGCGTTTACCGGGACATGTAAAAGTAGTAGAAAATGACCGATATCAGTGTCGATTTCATAGTTTTCGCGGTCGCTGAGATCAATGGTGAAACTCCGATCGCATTAACTTCCAAATTCACCGTATTCTGCTACGGGCCGTGGGTCAATGGGGGGGAGGGGGGAAATACCGAAACGTACAAGTAATCCAAAATGACCGATATTAGTGTCAAATCCATAGTTTTAGCGGTTGCTGATATCAATGGTGACACTACCATTAGCGATGACTTTCAAATTCATCCACCGTTGTATGCGGGCCTTGGGTCACCAGAGGGGGGAATTCCGAGACATGTAAAAAAATAATCGAAAATGACCGATATTAATGTCAAATTCATAATTTTCGGGGTAGCTGAGCTCATTGGTGAAACTCAAGACCGCGTTTACTTTCACATTTAGCCCCCCATCAGATAAGAAACGGGGGCATTATGAAGGGGATCACGAGACATGTAAAAATAATCCACAATGACCGATGTCAATTCCGTAGTTTTCGCGGTGGCTGAGATTAATGGTGATACTTTCATTAGCGATGATTTTCAAATTTAGCCAGCATTGTATGCGGGCCGGGAGTCACCGGGGGTGGGGAATTGCGAGACATGTAAAACTAATGGAAAGTGACCGATATTAGTGTCATTAGCTGTCGCTGAGATGAATGGTGATACTTCCACAGGCGTTGACTTCCAAATACAGCCCCCATCGGCTGCAGACCAGAGGCATTGTTTTTTTCAAAATTGGAACCAGAGGATTATAGGGATTTTTACAGGCATATGTAAAAAGTAGTAGAAAAGGGCAGATGTTAGTGTCACATTCATAGTTTTCGTGGTATTAGTTGGGGGTTGGTGGGAGCCAGAGGAGATTTTTTCACAATACGAACCAAGGGGGTCTGAGGGGGTGTTCACCGGGACATGTAAAAGTAGTAGAATTTGTGTCGAATCCATATTTATCGGGGTTGCTCAGACGTATAGTGACACCCCCGATAGTGTTTACGTTCAAATTCAGCCCCATCGGCCTTCCCAATGAAAGCACATGTACGTTGTTGGATATATATTCACACAAAATATATCCAATGTTAGAAATGTTTCTTAATAGTTCTTCCGTTGTTCAATTTGTTTACATTGATATTTTATCTGATCCGTGCGAAGAACGGGTATAACAGCTAGTACGAAATGGTAAAGTGTTTGTTATGGACCAAATTACAATGAATTCAATTATATATAAATAGATAATTATTATAATTATAACTAATAAATATTTCCTTGTTGAATCATAGAGCTCCTCCGTGGCTAAGCGGTTAGCGTACGCGCCTTTGGCGTGGGAAACTCGGGTTCGATTCCATGCGGGAGCTCATGTGGTTCGGATTCCACGTTAATCAGTAGGTCCATGTCTCATATAGCCTCGCTGCTGACCGGGACGTTAAACCCCAAAAGCAACTCAAAATCAAATCAACTTGTTGAATTATACATATTTTTCAGTGGAAAAATGAATACAATTTAAAAGTCCCAAATCAACGTAAAGTAGACCAACTTAAAGGAAAAATGTATAAAATTTTCCATATAATTAAGCTTACAAACTTAAAATTTCCATGTAATTAAGCTAAATTACCATTTTTGTGTCGTTTTGTGCGCCTATTTCCTCGTTTTCTGCGTCACCGGAAATGGGTCAACGTTATCCTACAAATATGGCGGAACAAGTTAATGTTGTTCCGTCAGGAACGATTTCGAGGTCGTTTCCTTCACATCGTCTTGTGCGTGTTTTCTACCGTTTTGTAAGCCTATTTCCACGTTTTGTGAATCAATGGTAGTGGGTCAAAATGGGCATTCAATGTGGGAAGAAAACTGATCCACTCTCCCACCAGTATCGAATTTCAAGGTCGCTTTTTTCGCATTGTTTAGTGCATATTTATACCGTTTCTGCGCATACTTTCACGTTTTGTAGGCCAACGAAAGTGGGTCAAAGGTGACCTACAAATATGGCAGAGAAAGACATATTCATTCCATTTTCAAGGTCCATTTTGACCCTCTTCCACTGATGCACAAAGCGACACAAATCATGTATAAAAAGTGTGAAGGAAACGACCTCATTTGATGGTGACGGAACAGCATTAAGTTATTCCGCTATACTTGTAGGCCATTTTGACCCATTTTTGTTGTCGCACTAAAGTGGAAATAGAAGCACTAAAGTGGAAATAGGAGCACAAAACGGCACAAAGCAGGCACTATACGATGCGAAAGAAATGACCCCCCAAATTCGATAGTGGCGGAACAATGGCTCTAATTTCTCGGACCATTTTGACGCATTTCTGGTGATGCTCAAAACGTGGAAGTAGGCGAACAGAACGGTACAAAATACACACTAAACGATGCGAAAGAACCAACCCCGAAATTCGATAGTGGCGGAATAGTGAGCCATTTAACTCCCACTTTAAAGGCCCGTTTAACTCACTTCCGGTGACCACAAGACGAGGAAGTAGGCACAGAAAACTTTTAAAAAAATAATCACTAAACGATGCGAAAGAAACGACCTAGAAATTCGATAGTGTCGGAACAATGGGTCATTTTGGTCACACTTTGGACGTCCATTTTCACACACTTCTGGTGACGCGCAAAACGTGGAAATAAGAGCACGAAACGGCACGAAACATTCACTACTCGACGCGAAAGGAAGGACCACGAAATTCGGTAGGTATAGTGGTGGAGCAGTGGGTCGTTTTCGTCCCACCTTCGAGGCCCATTTTGACCGTCTTCCAGTGACGCACAAAACGTCGAAATAGACGTACAAAAGTGTACGCGATGTGAAATTAACAACCTCGAGATTTAATAGTGGCGGAACAGTGTGTCATTTTCGTCCTACCTTGGAAGCCCATTTTGACCCATTTCTGGTGACGCACGAAACGTGGAAATGGGGGCACGAAACAGCACGAAAATTCAGTAGTCGATGCGAAAGGAAGGATATCGAAATTCGGTAGTGGCGGAGCAGTGGGTCATTTTCGTCCTACCTTGGAAGCCCATTTTGACCCATTTCTGGTGACGCACGAAACGTGGAAATGGGGGCACGAAACAGCACGAAAATTCAGTAGTCGATGCGAAAGGAAGGATATCGAAATTCGGTAGTGGCGGAGCAGTGGGTCATTTTCGTCCCACCTTCGAGGCCCATTTTGACCATCTTCCAGTGACGTACAAAACGTCGAAATAGGCGCACAAAAGGGTACGCGATGTAAAATTAACGACCTCGAAATTCGATAGTGGCGGAACAGTGTGTCATTTTCGTCCTACCTTGGAAGCCCATTTTGACCCATTTCTGGTGACGCACGAAACGTGGAAATGGGGGCACGAAACAGCACGAAAATTCAGTAGTCGATGCGAAAGGAAGGATATCGAAATTCGGTAGTGGCGGAGCAGTGGGTCATTTTCGTCCTACCTTGGAAGCCCATTTTGACCCATTTCTGGTGACGCACGAAACGTGGAAATGGGGGCACGAAACAGCACGAAAATTCAGTAGTCGATGCGAAAGGAAGGATATCGAAATTCGGTAGTGGCGGAGCAGTGGGTCATTTTCGTCCCACCTTCGAGGCCCATTTTGACCGTCTTCCAGTAACGCACAAAACGTCGAAATAGACGTACAAAAGGGTACGCGATGTGAAATTAACAACCTCGAGATTTAATAGTGGCGGATCTCTCGGTCATTTTCATCCCATCTTGGAAGCCCATTTTGACCCACTTTCGGTGACGCACTAAACGTGGAAATAAGGGCACGAAACGGCACGAAAATCCACTAGTCGATGCAAAAGGAAGGATATCGAAATTCAGTAGTGGCGAAACTCTTGGAAATTTTCATCCCACCTTCGAGCCCATTTTGACCATCTTCCAGTGACGTACAAAACGTCGAAATAGGCGCACAAAAGGGTACGCGATGTGAAATAAACGACCTCGAGATTTAATAGTGGCGGAACTCTCGGTCATTTTCATCCCATCTTGGAAGCCCATTTTGACCCACTTTCGGTGACGCACTAAACGTGGAAATAAGGGCACGAAACGGCACGAAAATCCACTAGTCGATGCAAAAGGAAGGATATCGAAATTCAGTAGTGGCGAAACTCTTGGAAATTTTCATCCCACCTTCGAGCCCATTTTGACCATCTTCCAGTGACGTACAAAACGTCGAAATAGGCGCACAAAAGGGTACGCGATGTGAAATAAACGACCTCGAGATTTAATAGTGGCGGAACTCTTGTTCGTTTTCGTCCCACCTTGGGGACTCATTTTAACCCACTTCCCACGACGTACAAAACGGAAGTAGACGCACAAAACGGCACAAAACGATGTGAAGGAAACATTCTCGAAATTCATTAATGGCAGAAGAGCAATAACTTGTTCCGCCATATTTGTAGGCCCATTTTGACCCACTTCCGGTGATGCACAAAATGTGGGAATAGGCGCATAAAGCGACACAAAACACGCACAAAAGATGCAGAACAAAGTACCTTGAAATTCGTTGGTGGCGGAACAAGTTAATGACGCCGTGAGCACCAATATAAGTATATACTGTAGTTTTTACCAGTTGGCGCGGTGGGTCAGTGGTAGAGCGTTCACCTCCGGTGCTTGAGGTCCCTGGTTCGATCCCAGCTCGCGCAGTTTGTACTTTGTGGTGGACAAACACCGTGCTCGTGGATTTTCTCGGGATTCTCCCGTTTCCTCCCACTTTCTTCATTTCATTCATTTCCTATCATCACCGTCTCCTTTTGCCTATCCGGCATAAGCGTGAGACGTAAAACTAAAGATTTCTTATCATTTTTTGTAGTTCTTACCATCAAGGCTGAGAACTGCACGGTCCAATTTTTTAGCCAAAGTAGAAGCCCAACCGGAATAGTGATGTCAACCGACTCGGCTTGGTTCAACTGAGCGTACAGCTTGAGCTGGCTTGGTTGGGATTACCCATCGACTGGGCTCAATTGAGCCAATGGCTTGAACCGGCTCGGTAAAGACGAGTCATCGGCTCGGCTCGATTGGAGCCAATGGCTCGAACCAGCTCCGTTGAAACGAGTCCATAGGCTGGGTTCGAGTCAGCTCAACTGAGCCGATGGCTCGAACGGGCTCGGTTGGGGTAAGCAATCAGCTCAATTCGGCTCGGCTCGTGTGAGCCATCGGCTGGAGCTGGCTCGGTTGGATTAGCTGTTGGCTCGGCTTACTTCTCGGTTCGGCTCGATAAGTGAATAAGCTGTGAGCGAGCCGCTTGAGCTGTTGACAACCCTAAGCCCGGGTCGAGCAGTTTTGAACATGTTTGGCTGGAGTCCCATAACTTCTAACAATTTTTGGCTCGAGCCCGAATACTTGCTCCTCCTGAACTCAAACCAAGAACCTCGTGACCGATGTCCTTGCCTCCTGAAGATTTCTTGACGACCAAGATCGACAGTCAACTAATTTTTAGTATTCCGATACAAACCGCCTATATTCCATGTTTATACAGGTACACGGTGTTATAATGATAATTAATTATAGTAGTAGTAGTAGTATCATTGATTATTATATTGTCTATGTAGGATACTTGAAGATAGTAGTACTTGGAACTACACAAAGGATTTAGCTCGAATTGGCTCGACTCGACTGGAAACTCGATCCGAATTCGAGTCGAGTTGGGGGAAATTTTTCGAGCCGAGATCTCAAGTCGAGCTCAAAGATGTCTGCTTCGAGTCGAGTCGAGTTTTAAAGAAAACTCGCTCGAACTCGCTGGTGCCCATTCCTATTGTATGCATGACGGGCATATAGAGTTCTTTCGAGGGGGATAGAACCATAAACATAATATATTTTAAAAAATACTTAGTTTCCTGGCTTTCTTCCCAGGGGGGGGAAGGGATGGTAGGTATCCAGTATTTCTTATAAGTACCTTATTTGAAATATGTAAAACAGTAACAAGTGGACAACACAATACACACACATCTTCTTATCTTCAGTTTTAATTGCTGATTTCAATTACAATTAACAATTACAATTAACAATTACAAGTTTCAATTGTCAATTGCAATTAACAATTAAATGTTTCAATTGCACCCTTTGCAATTGACAATTAACAATTAAAAGTTTCAATTGCCTGGTGACCAATTAACAATTAACAATTGACGAAAATTTAATTGCAAATTTTATGATTGAATTCAATTGCAATTGAAATTAATTGTCAATTACAAATTGAAATCAATTGCAATTGAAATCAATTGCAATTGATTTTCAGAGCAATTACTTTCAATTGATTGATCAATTGCAATTGATTTCAATTGATTTTGCCCAACACTGATCCATATCAATGAAAGTGTTACCCCCTTCTGTATAGGCAACCAATATTGTTTCAAGTTATGAAATGTTGCCTAATCTGATAGGAGCTGTTGTTAAACGTAACCTCTTTTCTACCCCTACCCTAGATGTGCTAGGAATGTCTTGCTTCCATTTTTTTTTTTAAAAGAATCTAAGCTATATGAGTATCAAGTGTGATTGAAACTTCGAAGTTTTTCTAGGACAATCATCTTTTAACAATACACGCATCTGTATCTTTATTTATTTGTTAGAGTGAATGTGGCAACTTAAATTTCAGGCACCTCCATACTAGGATATTGCGCTTAGATTTTGTAGACACTTAAATCCAACGACAGTACCATATTTTCACATAATGTTCTCTCTAGCTTCTCGTTTTAGTATAAAATTAGGTTAATATTTAGATTGCGGCATCTAATTAATTATTACTTATTATTTATTATTAATTATTACTTATCATTAATTATTACTTATTACTAAATATTACTTATTATTACTATTAAATAGATAACAGATTGGTTTGTGGCGACTGCAATCAAACAATAAATTAAACCTCGTATCAATGTCTTGAGTAGACTTGATATATCCTTTAGAAAAAAAATGAATAAACGGTCCAAAATCTTGTTAAGTGTGCTTAGAAAATACAATATGTAAGCTCACACATTGAAATCACGTGGTATTTTCAAGTTAACGTAGTTAAAGGGTAAAGAATTGGTTTCATGGTTATCAATAAAGTCTCAAAAGTCACAAAGTATTAACCGTAAACGAAACTTTCTGAAAGGTCATATAACCGTAAAAAAGATTTTCGGAAAGGCATTGAATAAAAACCTAAAAGTAAATGACAACCGTAAAAAAAAAAAAGAAAAAAAACTTTTTCAAAGGACATTGAATAAAGACCAAAGACCAAAATAATGGGTCAATCCATGCTAAGTAATCGAGAAAAAAGGAAATTTGCCGCTCGACCTTTAAAAAAAATATTTTTTTTCAGAAATGCCGAGTCTATATAAGAGTACTTCAAAACCATAGTTAATTATTTTTTACAACATCACATGGTGATGCAGCGGCTGCTGGCATTTTGCGTTTTCTCGATTTCTGGCGTTTGCGTTGTTTTGAATATCTCAGCTTGTATTTGTGGTACCGAATTGAAAATTGCTGGACGTCTTCACTTGTGCAGAACTAAAATTTTGATCTCTTAACATTTTTGCTTGAAACCACTTGAAAGGGGTGTATTCATAGCTTACAGTAGCAACATTTTTGGACATTAAGAAATGTTTTCGAAGAGGAAGCAATTGACGTAGAGGTCTGAATTTGTGTGTGCATGTAGTCCAAGGTCATAAGTCTATACTAAAAAATTTGCAGATCTGTAGCTGCTCCGAAAGACCTGAGAAAAATTCGTAAAATTGGGGATTAAAGCCACTTTGGCATATTTCATTGTCCAATATCTCCAATGGATCTGGATTTTAAAAAAAATGAAAGTTTGGAAATAGTTACTCCTTTAGTATACCATAACATACAACAAAGCGCGTTTGGTGTTTTTGAGCAGAAAGGGGTCAAAGCATTAAGGAATAATGTCATACTCTAGGAGGTTTGTTCACAAATTCAACTGGAAATTCGTTGTTGTGACGTGAAATAAAGTAGAATGAATGGCTAGTCCAGTCAAGGCTCTCAAGCTCGTTTCTTTCCTCTAGTTCACACCCACAGCAGCACTAGTGAAGAATGCCGCTATCAGCAGAAGGCGAGAAAAGTCAAAATGTACACTTGATAAAAAGTCCGTAAGTACTCGTTGCTCTTTCTGCTTGCTTTGTATCAATAATATTCAATCATGTTTATTCTTGTTTCAGCTGTCAACTCATGCAGGAGACTGTTGTCCTTTCGTTGGATCTACATTCCCCAGTCAGTGTTTACAGAGAGTGCGTGTTCACTGACTGGACACTGAGTATGATAAGACAGTTAGTCACAAAAAGAGGAAAGAAACGACTTTGAGAACCTTGACTAGACTAACCATTCATCCTACTTTATTTTACGTCACAACAACGAATTTCCAGCACCTCCTAGAGTATGACATCATTCCTTAATACTTTGACCCGCTTCTGCTCAAAAACATAAAATGCGCTTTGTTGTGTGTTATGGTATACTAAAGGAGTAACTATTCCCAAAATATCACTATTTAAATCCAGGTTCATTGGAGATATTGGACAGTGAAATATGCCAAATTGGCAAAATTCCCCTACTTTACGATTTTTTCTCAGTCTTTGGGAGCAGCTACAGATCTGCAAATTTTTGAGTATAAACTTATGACCTTGGACTACATGCACACACAAATTTAGACCTCTATGTCAGTTACTTCCTCTTCCCAAACATGTCTTCAATGTCCAAAAATGTTGCTACTGCAGGCTCTGAATACACCCCTTTAAGTGGTTTTAAGCAAAAATGTTAAGAGATCAAAGTTTTAGCTCTCCACAAGTGAAGACGTCCAGCAATTTTCAATTCGGTAGGACAAATACATGCTGAGATATTCAAAACAACATAAACGCCTGAAATCGGGAAAACGCAAAATGGTGGTAGCCGCTGCATCACCATGCAATGTTGTCAAAATAATTAATTGTGGTTTTCAAGTACTCTTATATAGGATAAACATTCATGAAAAAATTAGATTCTTTTGGAGATGGTAGAGCGGTACATGCTTGATCACTTAAAATGGATTGACTCTAATATTGATCGACAATTTGGTTCCATTCTCGGGATCGATTCCTTTCAATCCGTTCCAAACAAGGACTCGTTTCTTCACACCGAATTCCTTGCTTTCAGTAATGTGTATGATACCGACTTGTTTGTTTTCCGCACCTTTGGCGCAGAAGATCCGGGTTCGATTCCCGGCGGGAGCTCAAGTGGTTCGGAGTCCACCTTAATCAGTAGGTCCACGTCTGATATAGCCTCGCTGGTGAACGGGACGTTAAACTCAAAATCAACTCAACTCAACTCTTTGTTTTCCGATTTGATTCCTCCAAAGACTGATTCGATTCTTCTTCTGGTTCGAATTTTTTAGTTCCGATGAATTATGTAATCCCGAGTTTCCATATTTTCTCCTCTTCTCCAATATGATTACTCCTTTCACCAAACTATCAACAGATAAACTACTGTAAAACTGGTATAAGGAAACATTTCCATGTTTTGATACATGCGGAGAAAGTTCCATTTCCTTTTGATTTTTGCTCTAGTTAGTTGTATGCAAGATTTGACAAAAGACAAAAACAAAGAAGAATGGTTTGGTTGTTTCTAGAGTAGTAGGTAGTAGGTTCTTTATATGCTTCTTCCGTATACTGATACAATATCTTCCTGTTCTGAAGTATTACTTTTATCCCTTCCAATCTACGCGTATATCAATTCATCAACTGGTTTACGCGTGTGTTCTTTGATTCCATCATCTGTTTTCATCAACTGAATCCACTGACTCAATCCGTCAAGATTATACACTGAGTGAATCCATCTTTTCCTATTCGCCTAATTGAATCAGTTTTTTCATTCCGCCAAAGTCAATTCGATTCCTTTAAGAGATTCGATTCTTTAATTCCACTGAATTGTTCGTTCATTTGCAACGAATCGTTTCGGAATTATACATCACAAGTGAATAATAATCTTTTGAATATACTAATCACTAGTAAATTTCTTCATTTCCTTTAACTCTCAACCCTAGAAAGAGCGCCCAATGCGTTTAGTCTTAGTCGCATTTTTTCATTTTCTTTAACTCAATCTTAGGAACAGCGCCAAATGCATTTAGTTTTAGTCCCAATTCTTCATTTTCTTTACCCTCCATACTAGGAAGAGCGCCCAATGCTTTTAGTCTTAGTCCCATTTCTTCATTTAGTTTACCCTCAACCCTAGAAAGAGCGCCCAATGATTTTAGTCTTAGTCCCATTTCTTCATTTGCTTTACCCTCAACACTAGCAAGAGCGCCAAATGCTTTCAGTATTAGTGCCACTCCTTTATTTCTTTAACTCTTAATCTTAGGAAGAGCGCCCAATGCTTTTAGTCTAAGTCCCACTTCTTCAATTTTTTAAACTATTAATCTTAGGAAGAGTGCTTAATGCTTTTAATCTTAATCAATATTTCTTCATTTTATCACAACAACCAATTATGTACGCCCTTTTTTTAAAAGTGTATTTTACAAAAGAGTTATTTCTAAAAGACTGTTTAGAGATTATTTTATAAATTAAAACTGTGGAACTATTTTCGTTATTCAAAACAAGCAGCAATATCACTTGTACACTACATAGAAGAGTTTGGTTTGTATGGCGTGTTATTTTCTCAATTAACATTGAAACTGGCAGTGATATTAGGTTTCTACCATTTCCGATTTTAGTAAATAGTTTATAGCGGAAATGGAATATATTCTTGGGAGACTGAATCAATTCCAGAAGACATCTTCTCACTATCGCTTACCATTTTCGCGATCTATAACGATCAACATTAAAACCGGAACTGGTCAATGTATTCCAGTTCTGGTTTGAAGCCGCTTTTGTTCTCCTATCGTTTATGGTCTATGTAAGAAAATATCAAAACCGGAACCTGTAGTGGACTTCCGGTTTTAGTAGAGAGTTAAAGATGAAGAGGAAATACACTCTTGACACGCTTAAGGTAAGCACATTGGCTCAGTGGTAGAGCGCTTGCCTCTGGTGCATGGGGTGCCTGCTTTTATACCCGGTCAAGTAAGTTTATCGCGGACAACAATCGTGTCCATGGGGTTTCTCGCGGTGCTTCCCTTTCCTTCCACATTCTCATTCCAACAATTCACTTGCCTTAATCATCCGTCTCTCAAAGGGCGTAATTGTGAGACATTAAACTGAAAGATTTCATTTCACTTGAAACGCTTACATGTCTGTAGGAAACAGTTTGTCCCTATATATTACCGTTCTTGCTCTATAATGTTTAACGTTAAAAACGGAAATGGTTGGTTTCTACTACTTTCGGTTTGAACATCACGTCCGTTAAGAGTCTTCATCCTGGCAAAATTAAAATACCGCTAATTTTATAGCAATTATGTAATATCTTCAAATAGATAAAAGATAATTGAAATATGGAACAAGAGCGCCCTAGACAATATTATTTTGCGTGAGGTACCGTTATCACAAGTCACCTAGCGGCTTTCCGTTTTCAGCTGTTTAGAAACGCGAAAATAAATACCGATTTTCAAAATGGCTTGAAATTGAAAGGAGTTAAGTGAGTCGTGATAACGGTTTCTCATGTAAAATAAAATTGTCTAGGGCGCTCTTGTTCCACATTTCGATTATCTTTTATCTATTTGAAGATAACACATAATTAATGTAAAATTAGCGGTATTTTAATTTCGCCGGGATGAAGACTCTTAATGAATTTGAATCGAACTTTTGAACCTATACATTCCGGCTTGCATTGATAGTAATCAATCAAATAGTTGGAGTTTTTCTTGTCTCGAACGTGCGAACAGGGAGACATGGTTAAAAAAAGGGGACTTTTGGTAATTCAAGTTCCTTAAGAAACTAATCCTTTCTTATTGTATTATTTCCAAGTCATTAACAGCTTGACTGTGTCCCTATTGAGCAATTATTACGATACTGATTTTAATTTCTTCAGTTTAACTCTTCGTTCAAGACAAACACAAATTAAAAAAAAAAAGACTCTAAAAGCAACAAAAATAAGAACACAGTCCTGTGAAATTTCTGTAAGCTCCTTTTGTGTTTTCTGCTGCTAATTTGATATTGTAGATAATAGACTCTCCTCTTCTTGTGTTTGATGGTAAATTGCAGGGGGTTTCTTTATCCTCTCCTCCAAAATGGCGACCATAATGTTAGCCATTTTCTTCCTCGCGGGCTGAGGTCGGTCGCATTATCACACACGAGACTGAGATGAGAAGCACAGATAAAGAGCTATGAATGGTAACGAGCTTTTTAGGTAAACGATCATGAAAACTTGAATACTACAATGAATACTTAGTGGACGAGGAATAGGTATTAAAATCCACGCTGATAAGAAAGATTTTGCTTCTAAAGAAAACACTCTAATACACTTAACGAAAGGTGTATTAATTTTTGTGTTAAGATGAAAAAACTACACAGATTAACACTTAAACTCTCTTGCACTAAAGGTTACGATTTTATTCTTCGTTGTGAATATGTGGTTAGGTGATTCTCTTCGATTATATTATTTATGTTTATCTAAATCTTAGTTCACTACCCGTTCTGCAAGTAGCTCTTAAAGTATTGCGCAGTTCTAAGTCAACGTAAACATTCAATCCTCTCCACATGACGATAGGAGACAGGATTTTCATGACGAAATTTGATTGATTTTGGTTTAGTGTCCTTTTGAGCAACGAAACTGTATATGAGATGTGAATCTGCAGCTTAACATGGATTCAAACCTCATGAGCTACCCCTGACAATCGAACCTGGGTCTTCCATGCCAAAGGCGCGTATGCTAGCTGCTTAGCCACGAGAGGGAACTCATGA